>NC_062561.1:205229548-205550894 GCF_022837055.1 Prionailurus viverrinus
TAGACAGTTTCGACAGGAATTGTGTCCATGCCGCCAGCCTCATTCATCATTTCCAGGGTGGTGCCCGGTGTCTGAAACAAAAGGCTGGGGAGGGATGGGAGAGGTGTGCAGAAGAGAGGAAAAAGGGTTAAGTGCTTCGCTGAAGCATTAGTGCAGCCATTTAATTTTCATTCAACTTTGTGCTTTCAAGAGGTCTCAATGGCACATACATGATCACATCTTTCTACAGTAAACACTACAGTAGTTGTGAACAATAAATCAGAAATATAAACTTCAAACTTAAAATTTTGAAAATATGAAAGGAGTGACAACAAAAAAGAGATTAACTACAAAGGTCTGTGCTGGTCCACTAGCCCATCTCCTAAATTGTACCCTGGGGGCACCTAAGCGACTCAGTCCGTTAAGCATCAGACTCTTGCTTTTGGTTCAGGTCATGATCTCACGGTTCCTGAGTTTGAGCCCCATGTCAGGCACTGTGCTGACAGTGTGGAGCCTGCCTGGGATATTCTCTCTCTCTCCTGCCCACTTGTGCCTTCTCTCTCTCTCTCTCTCTCTCTCAAAATAAATAAACTTTTAAAAGAAAAAAAAAGAAAGCACCCTAAGCCAGTGGCCTGGGAAACTGGATTCCACCCCATGTCAGCCACTGCCTGACTGCACCTCAGGCAAACTTCTTATGTTCTTTGGGCCTCAATTTCTCCATCAGTAAAATAAAAGAGTTGGAGTAGAGGAATTCCAGAACCAAAATACTCATAGATGTCATGGGAGTTATGCAGAGCTGCTCATGAATATCATGCCTCTGTTTCCAACTTATTTTTCAGACTAGCCCAACCCATAGCAGTTTCTCCCTCTTCCCTGTTCAGGCTACTCATTAACTCTCCCACTGCTCTCTTAGTTCAGGATTATTCAATCCCTGTGATGTCTTCTCTCTCTGTGACACTGTAAATTCCCTGAAGGTATAAAACAATTTGTTTCTAACTGCATCCCTCATTGAAATTAAGAATGTTAAGCACATGGTAGATGCTTACACACTTTTTTTGAGGTGTTTATGAGTGAATGACTATTTGGCCCTTACTAAATATTGATTTAATTGACGAGTCACTACTGATCACAAAAATAAGCCAAAAGAGACCACTGATTTCTAGAAAGCAGGTTCTGGTCACCAGACCAAAAACTTACCTAGGTTACATTTGTTAGGCAGAAAAAAAAAATCTTATCCCCACTTTAAAATCCCTCTGTTATCCCTGTTATTACAGAATCACAAAAGTGATTGCATATAAATTGCATCTGAAAATCTTACAGATATATAATAAACAAGTCAATGACACAAAAATAATTTGTTGTTGAGTGCCTTCATAAAAATAGGAAGAAATTCTACATCTTCCTAGTCCTTATTAATATACTGTACTTATCTTCTAGTGTTTCTTGGGGTTTTGCTCTGTTTTACTAATTAATATAAAAACACTTACCTCTGTTAATTGTACCCCATTTAAGATGACTTAAGCTTTCCACATCTTTTGTCACACTTTTTCTGTTTCTGTTAATTCCGCACAGCTAGTATAAATTTATTGGCCATTTTTGTTAAAAATATCTATTGTTTTCACCATTCCCTACCACACATATACCTAACAAAACCTCTTAAGGGGATGGATATCAGAATTAGGGTGCATTTTGCCAATATTCCTGGCTCTGTGGCCAGGCATTCTCAGTGGTTATCATCCCAGAAAAGTGCTCTGTCCTAAGATTGGACTGGAGAAATAATTAGTTAACAACTATAGGCAAAAGCAGAAAATAAGAGGCTCTGACAGTGTAAGAGTCTTGCCATGTCACAGACAAGAGCTCTCTCCCACCAGCATATGGAAAGTTTTCTTACTTGCTAATTAGACTCTACTATCCCTTTGCTCTTTACTGCACAAACACCAATTTTATCCTACACATAACCTCAATTAGTTTTTCCTATGCTAACAGCTAAGGAGACACAGTACACATTTTTCTCTCCCAGATGTTGGTTATCAGCATGTATTTGAAAGGAAAGCACGTAAAGAAAAATCATAGCCAGATAAACAGGATCAATTCCTTAGAGACATAAGTCACAAGACTATAGAAAGGGCCACAAATTAGGTAAGCAACAAATACGATGGCCTTATTTTGAGTGCTAGATATTCAGCCAGTGGTTAGGACTTAAAGAAATAAACATTTCCTTCACATGTGGTTTTCGGTTCCCTGTTAAAGTTTACTATCAGAGACTTTAATTTTGGCTAAAGTGTATTTTAAAATATTTGTTCATCTCATCTGGTCACAACAGAATCATTAGGAAACCCCAAACCAGTTGAGTCCATTATAAGTTGGTTGGAATCATAAACACACACACACACACACACACACACACACACACACACACACACACACCAGTGATTATCCCTTTTGTCGCTAGCATTTTGTGTTAGGAAGATTGTCCCTTTTCCCATACCCCTGCCTCAAAAGAACAGTTTTAATTCCAAGTGTCCCAGCTAAACAGAAACACTGATAAAGGCAGCCAAACTAAAAAGCAAGCCAACAAGAATAATGCATGGCACACACTTGCTCTTTCCTGTCCTGTGATGATTGAGTTCAGATGGACCACCATCTGAAGCACGTGGTGTTTGCCAGTGAGGCTCACAGTATTCAAGCTGGAAGCCTGAACTCCAGGCAAACCAACAGGGAGAAGCGGCTGAGAGGGCCGTCACACCTGGGATGGATCTTCTGGTCTTGACTATGAGAAAGAGAAATGTGGACTCGAGTAACTCAGAGTCACTGAAACAGCAGAGCTGTTAGGCCTATTTATCAGATTGACCCAAGTTTGATATGACAGAAACAGCATGTTCTGCTATTCAATGAGCCCATTGGTGTAAATACCAGTCAGGCAGCTCATGAACTCCAGTGGGGTTCTGTTTATTTTGCACGTAACAGAAGGAGATTTTTCTGACATTTTTCCTCTGAAGTACAGAGGAAAAAAAACTTAACCACTGAATGGACCTGACACAAAAAGAAAAGAAAGCAGTTGCTTGAAACCAAAATACATCTCTGAAAAACAGGTCATTTTAAATACTTTTTAGTGACCATCAAATGGAATCCTTTTTATGGGATTATATTTGGTTGCTGTCCTAAAAAGTATACAGTTAACTCATTATTCACTTAGAAGATGCAGCTCAAGAACAATATTAAGCAACATGCTAATTCTGAGTAACTAAAACTCATACAGACTCAAAGCTGCTTAGGATTCTGTGTCTCCCTCTCCACCCCTGTGTCTCCACCCTGTGTCTCTCTCCACCCCTCCCTCACTCACTCGCTCTCTCTCCCTTTCTCTCTCTCTCTCTTTCTCTCAAAAATAAACATTTACCAAAATAAATGAATAAATAAAATTAAAACATTGAGTATAAAACAATCATAATTTTTAATTTATGTAAATGCATAGGAAAAAGACTTGGCATATATCCCATAGATCAGGACTGTCCAGTAGAAATGTGGTGTAAGCCACAGATGTGATTTTTAATTTTATAACATCCACATTAAAACAGCAAAAAGAAACAAATGAAATTAATTTTAATAACATACTTTAACCAAATATATTTAAATATTACCACTTGAATGCATAATCAATACAAAAAATGATTAATGAGATATTTTATATATTTTCATACTAAGTCCATGAAATTTGGTGTGTATTTTGCATTTATAGCACAACTTATTTCAGGCTACCATACTGGGCAGTATACCTCGAGAATGTCAGAAATGGCCAATTTCTCTTTTTATATTTATGCTTTTCTATACATTCCACTTTTATAATCAGGGGGAAAATCGGTATTTTAAAATATCTAAAGAGAGGCAGCCTGAACAGAGAAAAAATATATACCACATGGGTTTTGTAGTTGGAAACCAGGGCAGAGGTTTCTGATTCTGTTACTTTGCAGCTGCATTGCAAGTCTTCACCTGAGTGGGAAAAATAATACCTATTTCATTAAAACACTGAGAGTAATGACATAACTGGTGAAAAGCGCACAGCAGAATGCCTGGAAAATAGTGTCTACTTTAAGAAAGTTAACTTTTTCTTAACCAGTAATTTCTCTACCTAAAATTTCCCTATATATAGAACACCACTTGAACCAATGGTAAAGTTTAGATATGCTGTGAGCCCTCTGAAGGAGGGAGTTTACCGTTTTGTGGTTGAGAGTCTAGCATAGCACCTGCAACATTGGTTATATAAATTAATAAATGAATGAACAAATTAATGGCATTTGGATAGGCTATTCCTTTTAAAAGCATACTCAACTAAATGAGTCCTTCATATGTCCTTCCCCTTTACATATTAATAATTTAAAAGCATCTGAAATGCAAGGTGCCTGGGTGGCTCAGTCGGTTAAGCATCTGACTTTGGCTCAGGTCACGATCTCAGTTTGTGAGTTCAAGCCCCACATCGGGCTCTCTGCTGTCAGTGCAGAGCCTGCTTCAGACCCTCCGTCTTCCTATCTCTGCCCGTTCCCCACCCCCTCTCTCCCTCTCTCTCAAAAATAAAAACATTGAAGGGGCGCCTGGGTGGCTCAGTCTGTTAAGTGTCCAACTTCGGCTCAAGTCATGATATCACGGTTTGTGAGTTTGAGCTCCGTGTGGGGCTGACAGCTCAGAGCCTAGAGCCTGCTTCAGATTCTGTGTCTCCCTCTCTCTCTGCCCCTCCCCTGCTCATGTTCTATCTCTCTCCCCGACTCCTCAGAAGTAAAATAAACATTAAAAAATTCAATAAAAACATTAAAAATAAATTTAAAAAATAAATAAAATCATGAAATCAAAAAAAAAAAAGTCCCATACATTTAAGACCTCCCTAATTTGCCCATTCTTTCCTCTGTTGACTCTTGTCACCCTCCATCCACCAGCCTCCTCTTGGGATTAGCAGTTTGACACTCTTTCTTAGAGCTTCCACAATACTTCATTTTCCTCTATTTCAGCATTTATTATGATCTATTTGACTTATTTCTGTGCATGGCTGACTCCCTCAAAAGACTGAGTTCCTTGAATGCAAGCACCATGTTCCTTACACAGTTGCTAGAACAAAGTAAGTGTTCAATACATGTCTACTCTATGTTTGAGGGTATGAATGAGTAGGACTACTAAATTGTAAGCTGCTCAAAGTTATTTCATTCATTCTGTATACCTCATTAGGCCTTTCCATCTCCATATGTGTGGAGATGATAGTCCAAGTATTAACTTGCTTCCTACCTGTTCCCCACATTACCCTGTCCATGGGCTCACCAAATTCTCCCTCTGGGTCCCCTCCTCTGCCCAACTTCAGAACAGAATTGTCACCTACAGTGGGAAAATAGCAAAGGACTGTGCAAAATGAAAAGTTTAGATATGGAAAGGCAAGTTGAGCTACTCTGTTTTTAAAGAAATCCAACTAGAAAGGAGAAGAGAAAGTGAATAAGTCTACATAAACTGGAGCGGAAGGAATAACACCACCTCAATTTTTGGAGATGAAAAAGTCTGGTCAGTGAAGGGGATAACTGTCTAATTAATGTAATGCTCTCCTTTAAATAACTGTAGCCCAATAGAACACTTGTAAGTCCTTTGTTTTTGTTTTTTTTATTTAAAAATTTTTTTAAGTTTATTTATTTTTGACAGAGAATGAGCATGGCGGGAGAGGGGGGAGAGGAGGCGGGTCAGGGCAGAGAGAGAGGGAAAGAGAATCCCAAGCAGACTCCTCATCATCAGCACAGAGCCCAACTCGGGCCTCTAACTCATGTACCATGAGATCATGACCTGAGCCAAAACCAAGAGTCGAACGCTTAACTGACTGAACCACCCAGGCACCCCAACACACGTAAATCCTTTGTATAGACAATTACACACTTGCCTTCCATGAGGGATAATATAATGGTGATATTAAAGGAAATTCTACCTCTGGCCAAAGTGGGATTAGGTGAGCCAATTTGGAACTAACCCATTTATGCCTATTATACATACTCTGAATGTAAAAATGAACAAGTAAAGAAAGTTATTTTCTTCATCACTCTTAAACAATTTTAAACTTGTCAACCATATCATGCAGTGCAAAATAAGCTGTACAAATTCTTGGCTAATACATAGGCAAATTCAAGTTCCATAAATGTTTTATTATGCTTTGCTGATATCTAGATATATATATATATTCCTCATATTTGAATCCAGCTTCATACCACTAAATTTATTTTAGACTTTCAAATTCTGTACTTCCTTAGTTTTTTTTTTAGGAGGGAGGGAGAAGGGGGCTGATTGGTTGGTTGGTTGGTTGGTTGGTTGGTATTTTAGAACTCCAAAGAGTTGAGTCAGTCATGTTCTTCAGTCCATAGCATATTATACTTATCAGCCACGGAAAGCTGTTCTCTTGTTTGTTTTATTTTTCTCCTTCTTATCCATCTTCATTTTCATTTGCTTCCTTTGCACAGACATCAATTCTAGTATGTTTGAAATATGTCCTTAAATATTCATGTATGCTTATAAAATTTTTAGTGTTGTTTATGTATTTCTTCTTTTATTTATATGAATGCTAGGCTATAAATATGATTGTCTTTCAACTTTTTCAACACTGTCTTTTTAATGTCTATCCATTATCCAGCAGGAATCCATTCTAACCGCTATGCAGTATTCCATTGTATATATCTGCCATATTTTATTTATCCAATCCACCAATGATGGATACCTATACTGATAATTTCCAATTGCTATAAACCACATCAAAATAAACATCCTCAAACTGTCCATCCTGCCGGGTTATATACTTAGGAGTGGCAATGCTGATTCAAAGAGCCAAAGCAGATCTAATTTCAGTAAATAAAGGTGACAGATGTATGTGAGATTTCTGTGCCCATTTATACTTTCTATAGCACCATATAAGAATTCCTACTTCCTTGAGGCACCTGGGTGGCTCAGTCAGTCAAATATCCAGCTCTCGGTTTCAGCTCGAACCATGATCTCACAGTTTCATGGGTTTAAGACCTGTGTTGGGCTCTGCACTGGCAGTGTGGAGCCTGCTTGGTATTCTCTTTCTCTCCCTCTCTCTCTGCCCCTCCCCAACTCGTGCTGTCTCCATCTCTCATAAAATAAATAAATAAACTTTAAAACAAAAAGAATTCCTACCTCCTTTTTTCATACAATATCATACCACCTGATAGTCTCCAGTTTTTCAAACTTTGTCTTTGTTGTGTCTGTGAGACAGACTGTGAGAAGACTGTGGCTTCAGCTCCAATGTGTAAAGAGCTGGGAAGGTGTCAGCCTCATCCTTCCAAGAAGAAAGCTAGGGAAAGAAGCCCTAAAAAATCAACAACTTTTCTTAGACTTATTAGAGAACTGAGGTCGTAGAGCAAACTGCTACCTCAAAAACTGGAGAGACAAGAAAATCCAGAGAGACAGATTTTCCAGGAAAATCAAGAACAGAAGCCTCTGGGACCATAAACTGGAAGGAACACTGAAACGGTTATTTTGAAATATTGCTGGAAGCTGAGGATGGACTAGCATGAGGTTGAGAAACTTCTGGAAGCCAAAGTCTTAGGAAGGCTCCACATTTTCATGGATTTTACCTCCTGGAACAGCATCAGATTCTCACAGTGAAGAGCCAAGACAGTTCCCTCATGGCTCTAATAGAGGCAGGGGAAAATTATCCACTGTGAAATATGCCCAGAGCATTCTCCATAACCAAGGCTTATATGACAAGGGAAAGAATCTAAAAGACTTCATCAGAAAAGAATTTAAAAGACTTTATCAGGGCCTCATCCTACCTGAGGAAGGGAATTTCCCATAATATATGCCCTTCTAGTTTTCTGTCCCACCTAAGGCTAGAAAGCAGCTATAAAGTATTGGTAAGGGTCACAGTCCAGGGACACAGACCTGTTAAACATCTGAGACTTAACCGCAATACTACAGAACACTTTTCTTCCACACCTGACCACACCCACAGCACTCCACTAGAGTAACAGTAGGGTACTGCTGAAAGAGCTGCAAGATGCAGACTCTATCTAAGAAGGGCTTTTAGGGAAGCCGAAAGACAACAGAGAATAGAAAAATAAGGATCTTGGAGGAATTTGAAGACTCTGGTACCTAAAGCCACGGCAAACATTAAATACAGCCCAACTCCCTGTCAGATTAATATAAAATCTCACATTAAGGCCTATCTACTTCAGTTCCAATTACCCAATACATCATACCCGTTTTTCAATAAAAATTACAAGGCAGCTAAAAAAGAAAGAAAAAATCCAGTCCACGGAGACAAAGCAAGCATTAGAACCAAATTCAGATAAAACACACATTTGTGAATTATCACGCAGGAATATAAAACAACTGTGTTATGTAGTTATGTTATGTTATGTTATGTTATGTTATGTTATGTTATGTTATGTTCTCTGATGGAAAAAAATAGACATCATGTAAGATCAGATGGATAGTGTATGCAGAGAGACAGAAACTTTGAGAAAGAACCAAAGGAAATACTAGAAATCAAAAACAATGTTAAATGAAGGATATCTCTGATGGGTCATCAGTAGACTGGTCACAGCCAAAGGAAAATTTAGTGACCTTAGAGACAGATGAATAGCAACTTCCCAAACTGAAATATAAAGAGAAAAAAATAATTTAGAAAACAGAACACACCATCGAAGACCTACTGGACAATTTTAAAAGGTGTAACTCTGCCTTTCTGATGAGTATGAAGTGGGATCTCAGTATTTCTTAGGCCTTTTAAAACCTTGTCCTAACCTTCAACATGCTGGTCCCAAAGTCAACAATTCAATCATTTCAACCTGCCTGCCCCTTTCCAACTTCATTCCTTCTACCTGCTGTATTTATTTTCTCAGGCATATTGTCAGCCTTTATTCATAACTGCCACAAGACTTTGTTATCTTGCTGATGGAGCCCTATCATTATTGGATTCTAGAATTTCCACATTGCTTCAAAAACTATATTCTTTCTGAAGTGTTTTCTCTGCACATATGGAGCCTCCAAGGGACCTTTCTCTAGTCTGTTGTCAAATGCTCACTAGACCTCCTTAATCCGATTATAGTTTCTCTACATGTTTTGCTTTAAGCCTGAGATAGTTGGGTCCCTCAGTCTCCTTCCAGATTCATCTATAATCCATCTCCCCCACCCCCACCCCCAATAGGCCAAGGTAACTTGGAGTTTAATATGCTCAACATGGTTTCATGGCTCAAGGTAAACCTTCCATGTACACTCATGTCTGTATCTTCGCCATTTACTTGCCATTAGTCTGCATATGTGAATACACAGAGGTCCTCAAACAAATTTCAGGTCTGTTTCAGAAGCATTTAGTGTGCAGTGGTTTAAATATTAAAATTTAGTTCTGGAAGGTATGGTGTATTTCAAAAAGCCTGGACTGGAAAACAGGGAATAGGATTTGTCTCTACACTCCATCCTCACTAACTACATGAGCTTCATGAACTTCATTAATTGAGCCTCTATTTTTTCATCTTTAAAATGTGGTAATAATCTACAAATGTTGTTATGAAGATTATACAAAGTAAAATAATCTATATAACAGCAATTATCTAAGTGCCTGGCATACAATAAATGCTTTAAGAAATGTCTGTTCACATTTGTTGGGATGAGCACTGGGTCTTATACACAGGGGATGGAATCTACCCCTGAAATCATTACTGCACTATACGCTAACTAACTGGATGTAAAATAAATAAATAAATAAATAAATAAATATTAAAAAAGAAAATATAAAAAAAGAAATGTCTGTTTACATCCTTAAAAATAAGTCACAAAACTAGATAAAATAGAATTTTCAAGTGAAAAAATATTATTTAACTTTTAGTATAAATTGAATGAAAATAAAGCATTTTGGAATTTTATTTCTCACTTCTAAATTTTATAGTATTTAACCTTCCATTTTGATTAAGCCATCAAAGAGACAGACTTTTCCACATCCCTTTAGCTTTTCCCAATATTCTGACTCTCCTAAAAGTTTATAGCATTTTTATGAGATTTTAAAGTATTACAACTAAATTTTTCGTTGTTTTGGCATTCTGTGTAAGCTCAGATTCATAAATTAATTGAAGCATATAATCGAAACATCCTGAAAGTGCTGGACCCACTTTTAAGCTGCTAGAAGACAGCACCTCAGAAAGGAGTTTCTGTGGAGGTCAAAAGAAATAATTCTAGAATCCACATACCTACCCAGTAATTCCCTTAGAAAGCCAGAATTGAAAAGTCAAGCCAATACATTCTGTGGAGATAGTGCGAAAATTTTCAACAATCAGGGTTTTTTCCAACCATAAATAGAATCTCTTAACCAAAGTAGTAATGCTACAAAACAACAACAAAAATAAAACGAAAGAAAAAACAGAACAGTCTTCCTCTAATGCTTACAGTTAATCTAGAACAGTTTGCCACAAAGGGTTGCTATAAAATTTCCTGCATCTGGTCGATGTGGTGAGCAGGGAATTAATCCTAGGAAAGAGCCAAGAGAATGCAAAAATGGAATTCTAACTGCAATACTTAGCATTGCTTGATCTTCCACATCACTGGAAAAGACCAAACAGCTCTCTGTCACACCCTTGCAGGGGACCCAGTCTGGAAGCCCACGCTGATGGCAGAGTCTGCTGATCATAATTGGAATGATTTTCAGCCAGGACTCACATCTCTACAGAATGGACTGCTTTGATCATCACAAATTCACCCCACCATCACTTCCTTCAGATTCCTCTTATATACCAAAGCTTATGTAGGCTGTATGGAGATAATATTTTTTTCAGGCATTCAAGACAGTTGAAGAGTTTAAGGATTTCTGGGGGAAAAAAAAGACTATTTTAATTTTGTCTATTCAACTTTTAACTAATGGATTAAATACAATACAATGTATTAAATACAATAGGATTTTTTTTTCCTCCAATACCCTAGCTTAAACCCAGGCCATAAGCACTACCTTTGGTACAAAATACTGAGTGGCTCGTGCGGGGTGACTTAAGAATTTCTGTGAAAACCAGTACCCTACATGTAAAGGAAATGTCACCCCCAAAGAGCCACTCTCCCTTACCTCTTTTGCAATCCAAACATTCCTAAGACAGCTAAGATAGAGTCACTACACAGCCCAGTGGATGAATTCATCAGACTCTTTTCCTCCCTGAGTGAAACAGCTAACGCTGACCATTAGAAGTTAAAGGCACCAAAGATAACAGTAAGACATATCAAAGACCCTTCCATCATCTTCCCAAACTGTATTCAGCTGGGCACCTCAGACCCTCCAAACTTCCACATTTTTTTCTGTCTCGGGGTTGTCCCCAGTTCAGCCACTACATGGCCATTGCTTGTACTCTTCCTGCAAGGTCTGGAACAGAGTACCCTTCTTCATCTCATACTTGAGTGCTAACAGATTGCAGAACTTGATTACTGTGGACTTTACCTTATTATTTAATAATAAAAAAAAATCCTTAGAGGTGACATTGATAAAGTGGGATAACAGTTAAATTAAAGGCCTTGTCTTACCAATATTCTACACAATAGGAGAGTCCTATTTGTTTGTAATGGGTTTGTAATAACAAATGTTTGTAATAGGTTATTCATTTGGAAGTAATCCCAAGGACCAGTAAAAATGGAGCAGGGAGAATGAGGAAATGAGGAAAAGCCAGTCATTACCAAAGGAATCATTACCCAAGGTCACTGCTGATAACTGGGACAACAAAGCTTGTTCCCACTTTGCAACCTCTAAAAAGCCTGTAAGATGCCGCCAGAATTGTCCACCCAAGAGTGGACGAGAAGTATTTATCTGTTGTCTCTTACATCTCATGAGTTAAGGTAGCCCTCATGAAGAGTGTTAATGCCCCCATACTTCTGAGCAGCATGTGCAATCTCGGAGCAGCCCAGAACAGAAAATGAAAGAACTATAAAGCCCTTAATGCGAGGCACTACCACCGTGATTTAAATTTGAAGCTTGCACAGAACTGTTATCATCTGCTATGCCTGAAAGCAAAGATGAAGTGAAAAAGATGCATAGCAGAGGTGTCTGATACAGCACAAATCTGATAACTATGGGGAAAATTGAATTCTACCAACTCATAATAGAATTTTGTTTACAAATGAAATACTGGCCTTGATGCTATAATACATTAGCCCATCCTAAGCCTCTAACTAGGGTTTAACCGACAATGAACAAGTTGCCTTAAAAATTACACAGTCAGAGGGGTTGACATCAGCAAGATGGTAGAATAGAAAGCCCCAAACCCTTCCCCTCCTACAGAAATAGTGCCTCAAAAACAATACACAGACCAATTTTCTTTATGAGAAATACACAAAACAGTTAAGAGGCTCCTACACCCTAAGCCAGCATGAAACCAACTGCATTAAAGTATGAAAATTCATGGTACTCTCTGACCATAATCCCTCCCCCTGGCACAGAACCCCACGGCGGTCTCTGTGCTGACAGCTCAGAGCCTGGACCCCACTTCAGATTCTGTGTCTCCCTCTCTCTCTGACCCTCCCCAGCTCACAATCTCTCTCTCTCCCTCTCTCCCTCTTTCTCTCTCTCTCTCTCTCAAAAATAAATAAACATTAAGAACACCAACAAAAAAATAGTATGGTACTAGCATAGAGGCAGACACAGAGACCAACAGAACACTATCAAGAGGCCAGAAATGTCCACGCATATTCAGTCAACTGTTCTTCAGCAAGGATTTCAAGAAGTCACAATGGGGAAAAGATAATCTCTTCAAAAAATGGTTTGGGAAAACTGGATATCCACATGCAAAGGAACAGAACTGAACCCTTATCTTATACCATACCCAAAAAATCAACTCAAAAATGGATGAAAACTTAAACGTAAGATGTGAAACAGTAAAACTCCTAAAAAGAAACATAGGGGAAAATCTTCACATTGGTCTTGACAATGATTTCTTGGATATGACACCAACAGCACAGGCAACAAAAGCCAAGACCGACAAGTGGGACAGCATCAAACTAAAAAGCCTCTACAGAGCAAAGGAACTAATCAATAGAGTGAAAAGGCCATCTAAGGAATGGGAGAAAATATTTGCAAACTATATATCTGATAAAGAGCTAATTTCTAACATAAGGAACTCCTACAACTCAACAATAAAGAAACAAATAATCCACTTTAAAAATGGGCAAAAGTATATGGATATTACTTAGCTACAAAAAACAATGAGGTTCTGCCATTCGTGACATGGATGGACCAAGAGGGTATTATGCTAAGTGAAGTAAGAAAGAGAAAAGCAAATGCTCTATGATCTCACTTCTATGTGGAATGTAAAAAACAAAACAAATGAATATACAAACAAACAAAAGGCAAAAATAGACTCATAAAAGCAGAAAATAAACTGATGAATGCCAGAGGGGTAGGGTGATAGACAAAACGAGTGAAGAGGAGTAGGAGATACAAGCTTCCAGTTATGGAATAATGAATAAGGCAGGGAGATAAACGATACAGCACAGGGAATAGGGTCAATGGTACTGGAACAGTGCTGTACGACGACAGACAGTAGCCACAGCTGTGGTGAGCATAGCATAATGTATAAACTTGTTGAATCACAATGTTGTACACCTTACACTAATGTAACACTGTGTATCAGCTATCCTCCACTAATTAAAAAGGTTTTTAAACTGGCCAAAAGACTTGAAGAAATATTGCTGCAAAGTTGATATACAAATGGCCAACAGGTATATGAAAAGATGCACAAAATAACTAATAATCAGAGAAAGGCAAACCAAAGGCACAATGAGATACCAACTCATACCTGTTAGGATGGTCATTATAAAAAACAGTAATTTTTCAAAAAACAGAAAATAACAAACATTGACAGGGATGTGGAAGTATTGAAATCCTTGTGCACTGTTATGGTGCAGCCACGATAGAAACAGTGTGGAGGTTCCTTGAAAAATAAAATATATAACTATCTTATGATCCAGCAATCCCTCTTCTGGATATTCATCCAAAAGAACTGAAATCAGGATACATGTAAATCCAAGTTCATTGCAGCACTATTCACATTGTAGCACTATTTACAACCAGCTAAATGGCCATCAGCGTATGAATAGATAAAGAAAATGTGGTACTTAACCTAGAAGGGAGTATGTATGTATACAATGGCAATATGGAATTCAGCCATAAAGAGGAGGAAATCCTGTCATATGCTACAATACAGATAAACCTTGAGGACATGATGCTAAGTGAAATAAGCCAGTCACAGAAGGATAAAGCAGTAAAATTCATTGAAGCTAAAAGTAAAATGTTTTTGGGTGGCACGTGGGTGGCTCAAGTGTTAAGCGTCTGACTTAGGCTCAGATCATGATCCCAAGGTTTGTGGGTTCCAGCCCGCGTTGGGCTCTGTGCTAACAGCTCAGAGCCTAGAGCCTGCTTTGGATTCTATGTCTCCATCTCTCAGCCCCTCCCCCACTCATGCTCTGTCTCTCTCTGTCTCTCTCTCTCTGTTTCCCTCTCAAAAATAAACACTTAAAAGTAAAATGGTTTTTGATTATCAGAGGCTAGAGGGAAGGGGAAATGAGTTGCTGTTCAATGGGCATCAAGTTTCATTCATGCAAAATGAGAAAGTTCTAGAGATCTGCTGTATAACCTCAGTGCTATAATGTACACTTAAATAAATTCTTTTTAATTTTTTTTAATGTTTATTTATTTTAGAGACAGAGAGAGCACAAGCAGGGTCAGGGCAGAGAGAGAGGGAGACAGAATCTGAAACAGGTTCCAGGCTCTAAGCTGTCAGCACAGAGCCCGACGCGGGGCTCAAACCCGCAAACCATGAGATCATGACCTGAGCCGAAGTCAAATGCTCAACCGACAGAGCCACCCAGGCGGCCCCTATACTTAAAAAGTTCTTAACAGGGTAGACCTTATATTATGTATTTTTTTTTACCACAATAAAGAAATTATCCAGTCAACTTTCTCAAATCCTATGTTGAATGATGTCTGTTTCCTTGAAATTTTTGGCATTTTCTTAGAACTCCATGTGCCAAAGAAAATCAAGACATTACTCAGAACTTCTTATTGATAAGGCTGACTCAACCTTCATTCTTTTATAAATTTTTTTATTGTTTATTATTTTTGAGAGAGAGAGACTGAGAGCAAGCAGGGAAGGGGCAGAGAGAGAGGGAGACACAGAATCAGAAGCAGGCTCCAGGCTCTGAGCTCTGAGGACAGAGCCCAACGCGGGGCTCGACCTCACAGACCGCAAGATCATGACCTGAGCCGTAGTCGGCCGCCCAACCGACTTCAACCTTCATTCTTTATTGATCAATAAATAAAGAGGCGCCCCTCAACCTTCATTCTTTATTGATCAATAAATGTTCTTTACTTTTCTCTGAATGTGGTTGAATACTGACAATCTTCCCCCTACACCTCTTCAACCTTGGTTCTTCCTCAATTTTCTTTTTTTTATACTATACAAACTGCCATGAGAGTTTCCTTCTATCTGGATCTGGTATGACATATTGCCAGTGAGCTCACTGTTTGAGCACTTGGAGAATCACTCTCATCAATCATTCATTTGAATGCCTTTGTGCAAGCTTGTAGTCTTCTGGTAGATCTTTCAAAGAATTGGTTCTCATGGTGACTTAACACTCATGGTATTATTTCAGATTCTCTTGTCCATGTCTTTATCCACCAGGACATTCTCAATACCTCAGAGGCCTGCTCTTGATTCAGTCCTTCCCCTCACCTCCCTGAGAAGTTAGAATGTCAAGCAATGGACAATCTACTATTCAGTGCCGTATATGCACTGCTTTCCCTTTCCATTATATAACAGTGACACCCAATTTTTAAAAGTCTCTGTTTAGAAGCCTTTGAGCAGCCATTCTCTTTCTCATGTTTAAGTCAAAGATGGTGTTAGTTGATTCAAACTGATTTGGGCACACTTCCTACACGCAATAAAATAAAAGTAAAATGGTTTTTGATTATCAGAGGCTAGAGGGAGGGGGAAATGAGTTGCTGTTCAATGGGCATCAAGTTTCACTCATGCAAAATTGAGAAAGTTCTAGAGATCTGCTGTATAATATTTTAGTCCACAGTTCTATGAATTCTGATGACTTTTCTTCCTTTTTTCAGCATCACTGCTAGCATGTGAGATAAAATCCCCCATGATAATTAACTTATCAGATGGGTTTCTCCAATTCCACTTGAATCTTTCTTTCCCATCAGCACTTGGTATGGTCATGTGGTAAAATTAAACCACAGTAATGTCTGTGTCCCAATACTCAATTTATAAAGAACAGAGATTTCTGCCCTGCCCATGCTCACAGAGTTAAGTATACTTCTTTTCATGGAAACCCAGATGAAATTTCGTGAGCAACTTACCATCACAATGAGCTAAAAGTGGATAAAATTCCTGCATAAAAATTCAGTGCTCAGAGGAATAATCTTCCTCAAAATGGATCTAGCACTCCCTCCTCTGTACTTTAATCAATATATCTGCATTTTCTGTTTTGCATCCCTAAATTAGAAATTACTTCCACAGAAATGGGGTAATGCTCAAAATCTTCTCCAATATGTTCTTAAGATTTAGTATTAAGAAAAAACACACTTCTTAAATATCCATTCACTTAACCTCCCCTCTTTTTCTTAATTTCACATTCTTGTTATCTTTGTCATTACTGCATCTATATCTCAAATTTACTATAATTTTTCATATTCATTTCCTTAATTATATAAGTCACATTTCCATTATTTACTCAGTCATATATTCTGCTGCCCGGCATTTCTTTAATGAAATAAATTTAATTTTTCAGCCTCTAAGAAATATTAGTATTCTATTAACTTATACATGGATATATTATATAACACCCTCCTGGTATTTATGCCAATATCCCTTTTGAATAGGGTACATGAAAACAAAATTAAAATTCCACATTAGAGTTATAGAAATTTAGTGGAACCTGGGCACCTGGTGGCTCAGTCAGTTAAGCATCCAAATTCAGCTCTGGTCATCATCTCGTGGTTCGTGAGTTTGAGCCCTGCATGGGCTCTGTGCTGACAGCTCAGAGCCTGGAGCCAGCTTTGGATTCTGTGTCTCCTTCTCTCTCTTCCCTTCTCTCTCTCCCTCTCCCTCTCTCTCTCTCAAAAATAAAAAAACAAAATATAAAAAAAAGTGTGAACAGCAAAAAAGAAGAAAAGGAAAGGAAATAAATTTATAGGAATTCTGTTATATTTAGTAAGGATCCCTCTTCTAACTTTATGCGTTGGATACCATTGCTCTTACACGCTTTCTCAATTTTAGGGACAAATTTAAGACTTGCACTAGTAGATTGTCAACCAACATTTCTACTAAAAGGTAATGAAAATTAAAATTTGTATCCTTAAAAACCAGATAATATTGAATTTTCTAAATATGGAGACATAGAGTACCCAAAGGCAGTTAAGATTATTCCCCCCACGTTTCTGGCTTCATCTGTTCAGTTCCATTAGAATAAAATGAGAGTTATATTATGGCCTCTCATTACAAGGAATGCATTAATATAAAAATTACATTAAAATCAACAAAGACAGACTATGAAACAAATGAAGTCCTCAGCAGAAGGGAACACTGCACATACAAGGGCACCAAACAGTCTAATCCGCTAAGTCCCTCAAGGAACACTGAAGCTATCAAGGGAGTGCTTAGAAAAGGACTACCCTCCACTTATGGTAGAGACTAAATATTTTATCCAGGAAAAACAACAACAACAACAAAACCAGAAAATTCAGGTAAAGCTTTTAAGACAAATAGATGGAGCTTCCAGACAGGAATTTAAGAAGTTTCACCGTGGTCACATCAGTGACATCAATAATCAGGGCATAGGGTAAGAGCGAGAGGTGGGAACAGTAATACTATTCCTAACAATTCTAACTAAAACAATTTGCCTAATTATCTAGTCTGAGAGTTGCCTTTTTTGAGAAGACAAGAGATAGAAAGCAGCAAGGCACAGCCATATTTGCCCCTAGAACACAACCCAAATTCACAAAGTTTCAGACTAAGTGGGCCTAAGTCACCAGGGCCTTTTGTCCTTGATCTTAGTCTTTTAATTTGTCCTTGGTTTTAAATGTCCCCCAAAATACACGACAGACATAATTCTATGGTCCCTCTAGCCATTCTCCAATAAGTTGGAGCGACTTCAGGATGCCTCAACCTAACTGGACAGCTGAAATATCGTAGGACCACTCCAAATACACAGAATCCTCCCAACAAAGGGTAAACTAATATAAGACACTAACGTCAGGCCAATGACTGACTGGAGCTAATGAATGGAGCTAATGAAAGCCACACCAGTCGCAGTTTGCTTATTCGTGCCATAAGCATTACATTGTTGCCCAGTGTATATATAGAATTGTACATCATATAATGTCCCCTAGAGCACCTTGATATTAACTATTCAGTTATTGCAATGCCAATGCCTGGCTTCCCATACTGCCACAGCATTCCATGTCCAGCCTCCAATAACCCTAATCCCATCTTCAATAGCATCCAGGGAATTTTAGTAACCAAAAGCATTAACCAAAAGACAAATCCATCCATAAAGTAACATTACTTCCAAAAACTCCAAAATAGTATTTGTCAAAGTCCAAAGAGTAACAGCTAAGAAAATGATGTTTGCAGCTATCTCATTTTCTAGTTATGGATAATATTTATGTTACTAATAACCAGAGATTGCCAGTGGCATTTCAAAGATGTTAAGGGTGATAGCGAAAGTATCTAAAATTATTCTGATTCATAACCCTGCCCATGTTCTCCTATTTCTAAATGTGGAAAGTAGAAAGAATAAGGATGGATAAGAGAGGCAAAGTGTAGAAGACTCAAACTAGATCAAAATAAACCTAATAATGTTAAGGTATTGCTACTTTTGTTTAGAACTATCTTTTGCTCTTTTACACCAAATGGATGGAATAGCAGGGACCCCGAATATGCTAAGAAAATGGCTTTTGTGTTCAAATTTCCAATCAACAAATGGAATAAGCCCTTGTAAGTGGAATTCATTTAAAATCCATAGACTATGCAGAATTTCTAAGATATGCATTGTCCAATCCAATGGCCACCAACCACAAATGACTACTTTAAATGTGACTACTTCAACTAAGGAAGCAAATTTTTTATGTTACTTAATTTTAATCCATTTAAATTAAATTTAAAAACTGGTAATTTCAATAACTAGAAATTTTTCAAGTATGTTTGAAATAACCTAGGCACATGAATCTATTTTTTCAACTATTAATTTTATGAAATATAAATTTATATTAAGTACTTCTAATGAAAATCTGGCATTCTGATTGTGATGTGCCATGAATGTAAATATATGCTAAAATTTGAAAACTCTGTATGAAAAAAGAATATAAAATATCTCATTAATAGTTTTCATGTTAGTTACATGTCAAAATGATATTGGTTTAAGCTCATCATTAAATTAATTTCATTTGTTTATCTTTATTTTTTGTGATTAATAGAAATTTTTTAATTACATATGTGGCTCATATTATATACCTATTGAATGAATAGTGCAGATTCAGAGAATAACATTACTGCAACCAGGGATTTCCCTTGGTATTTCACACAGAATCATGTACATAATTGACCCTAACTAAATACATGTTGCCTAAATAAAAATTGTCTATATATTTGGGTAAATATTTCTTGTTATACTTCCCAAAAATTTAATTTGAAAAGGAGTTCATTTTTCAACAGAAAGATAGTTTTGGAAATAGGTCAAGCAATGAGAGAAATGGGGACATTTTTCCTCCTCTTATTCAGAGAACCCACAATTAGTGGAGAGAGTCAAATCAACTCATCACATTTTTATTGTGTCCCCACGATGCTCCCAAGCATCTGCTAGAGTAAACACCCCTTCTCATTGGGGTTTTTCCAAACCATCTCTTCATGGCTGGATCCAAAATTTAGCAAAATTCCAAAGAACTCCCCAATAGTTCCAAGAAGCTATAGGAAAGATAATAGATAAATGAGGCTAGAAGTACAGTTTTAACATCACACAAAATTAGTTGAGCCTTGGCTTTGTCATACATCAACAATGAAAAAGTTGCTTAACCTCTATAATTCTCATTTTCTCATTCATAAATTAGGATTAATAATAGTAACTACCTGTTAGGATTTATTTCTTAAAAAAAATAGGTTAAGTACTTAATGCTTCAAACATAAAAGGAATTCAGTATATGGTAGTTAGATGATGCTGATGATTAATTATCACTGTTATTACAACTATACTATCCTTTTCCAGCAATTCTAGGCAATTCTAAAGTCTTCTTAAGTAATCTTCATTTTGGTGGTTCCCAGCTTTTCCAGGAATAAAACTCTCTTTTAGCTTTTGTTTCTTACTTTTCCTACGTGAAATTATCCATCAAGCTGATAGCATTACAGAGCCATAAACATAAAAAGAACAAAAAAAAAGATTCTACAATCTAATGAGTTCCAGAAATTTCATCTTTTTTCAAGAAATCTAAGAGACCCTCTCCAGGTATTTTTACATTTTCTATACTGACAAAGATTAACTGTAGCCGGATAGGATAACATGTACACTTGTTTTACTCATGATCAGAGAACCTAATGTCCAAGCATTACTATAACCAAGGATGTCATATGTGATTATTTTATATTTTAAAGCAAGCAGGTAGTTCATAAGCCGGGCTGCCCTATTGATTAGCCACTTGTAGACACAGTGCTTAGTACCCACAGTATTTTTAGGGTACCACAAAAATGTTTTAATTTCTTTTAAAATCAGAAGAAAAAAACACTTCTAAGGAAAAGAAAATGTTTTACTATATAATAGTAACATTTTCACCTTTTGACCAACACAATCATAAAATATAATTTGTAATATTTTATGGAGGAAGAGGCCCACAAAGGCAAAGCCTAGTCATAACCTGCCAGGTAACCAGAAGGAGCAGACAATGAGACGCTGCATGATACAACACCACCCCGAACATTAGAATCACAGGTAGACTGGTTGCATAGCCCCTCATTGCCAGTGGAGAAAGCATAAAAGGACAATCTCTTTATATAAGGGACAGATAGCTGCATCACTAGTCACAGAATGCATATAGAGCTAATACTCCAAAAGGATGTTTGACAATTCTGTATGTGGCTCTCCACCATCCATAAACCCTCAAATTCACCATGACCATACATATCAGCACAGAGAAAACTGGCCCTTAATATCTGACAATTGTTTTCAGCCTCACTACTTCCCTGTTTTGCCCTTGGCATCTTGTTCTCACCTGATACTTCAGGCTGTAGACTGTACAATTTGTTTTCTTTTTTTATATCTGCCTCTATCGTCACTCTGTTGAATGATGTACACTGCTATGTCCTGGGCTGTGACTTTTTGCCTGTCTATTTTCACGAAGAATCTCCTCTCCTCGTGCTGCCTCAGACCATCCTGGGGCCATTCTGCCCATCCCACTTGTTGTTCCAATCCTTTGGCAGAACTTTCATGCCCTTGGAAATCTTCAAAACAATCAGAGAAATTTATGCCCTGAGTACACACCCAGGAACCAGACAAATGTGATTTTGAGTTTCTAGTTCAGTTAAATGACACTCAACTTAAACATCTTTGGTACTCCCATTTATTTGGCGATAACATGAGATAATGAACACTCCTCATTGACTCACTCTGTCCCTTGGAAGTGGGAAGCAGTTGGCATATTTAATAAATGCCACTTTTTTCACTTCTGTTTCATATATAAAGATCCTGAATTAATTTATTCAATAAACACATATAGATACTATAAATATACAGGAGATCAAAATGAAGTTTCTGACCTCAGAGAACTTATACTAATGTATAGAGACAAACAATTAAAAAAACAGTAAACAACAGATTAGATAATCAGATGATGATAATTATTATGGAGAAAGATAAAACAGAGTGAGGGAAATAGTGACTGAGGTGTGTACGTTCTACTATATAAGAGGGTTAAGGAAGGTGACATTTGAGCAGTCCTAAAGAAAGTAAGCAAGAAAGCCATATACAAGGAAAAGAACCTTCCAGAAAAAAGGGAAAATAAGTAGAAACACACTGAAACCTATCAGTGGCATATCTGAGGAACAGCAAAAGCTGGAAGAGAAGCCTTATTAGCCCAAAGGCTGGTAGTGAAGCTTACTGTGTTTTCAGTCACCATCGCTCCATCCATGAACAAAGACATGTATTTCCTTTCCCACTTGGAAAGGGAAGTAGGAGAGGGACTGAGCAGGATGCAAGGTGGGAAGCTCCATGGTCAGGTCTGGCAGTGCATTTTCTTTTTTTTTTTTTAATTTTTTTTTTTTTAACGTTTATTTTTGAGAGAGACAGAGACAGAGCATGAGCGGGATAGGGGCAGAGAGAGAGGGAGACACAGAACTTGAAGCAGGCTCCGGCTCTGAGCTGTCAGCACAGAGCCCGGTGTGGGGCTTGAACCCACGAACTGCAAGATC
Organism: Prionailurus viverrinus; assembly: GCF_022837055.1. Classification (NCBI taxonomy): domain Eukaryota; kingdom Metazoa; phylum Chordata; class Mammalia; order Carnivora; family Felidae; genus Prionailurus; species Prionailurus viverrinus. Next base: position 205,251,982 of record NC_062561.1, read on the forward strand.
ATGACCTGGGCCGAAGTCGGCTGCTTAACCGACTGAGCCACCCAGGCGCCCCTGGCGGTACATTTTCAATTCCAATTCAACAAAACATTTCTTGAATATATGCAAGACCCTGTACCAGCCTCTAAAAGAAGATAAAGATATAGAGAAGGTCACTGGTACCAAACAGCTCATTTTGTCTGAAAAGTTGCACGTATTCAGAACTTTCTAAACACTACTTTACATGGAACTACAAACCCCCTTCATAGAAAAATAAAATTATTTTTGGATTTTCTATCATTTTGGTTCATCTATCCCATACCACTTCTCCCTAATTAGTGCAGATAACTGACAGTCAACTTTATTTTCAAAGCAGAAAATAGCTAATCGGCCCACCAGCTGAGAAGTGGAGTGTTTCCAGACTATAATTTTAATGGTCATTTTAAGACCAGAAGGGAGTCAAAAATATCATTTAATCCATCTCTTTCCCTGAAAGCAGGAAACATCTCCACTCTGCCCTGGCAGACAGTGCCCACTGCTTCCAGTCCCTCTCAATCAATGTACTTGGCCAAGTTTTATGCCAAGCTATACGTGCCCATCTCTTAGCAAGGAGGTTACACTGCATGGCAATTTTATATATTTGAAAATTTTCATCTCTACTCACTTAAAAAACATAATATACTCATATTAACATAGTAATAAACATATGAACACAATAAACTTTTAAAAAAATGTTCCAATGACAAAATTTACTATATATTTTTTTGAGTCAGTAAAAATTTTTAGTTCTTGTTGTCTTAGGCTTTGTAGAACTGGCCACAAATTTTTATTTTTGGATGGAAAACTATAAGAAGGCAGTAAGTCCCTTTCCTGTTATTAAGGCTAAGCAAAGCAAACATTATTTTAACCTTTGTTATATTTCTGGCTCACATTTTCTCCACCATTTTACTGGACTTTCTCTTGCATTGCCCAATGTTGGGTGTTTGCACTTTTTTTTCTCCTACATCTGTTTTTCCTCAAACTCTCTTAAGTTTCTGCACTTTCTGTAGAACTTTCATTTTCCTGCTATGACTTTTTCTCCTGCTCCATTGTCTTTGTTGACATATATCATTAAGCTACATCTTTATACTTTTTGTTTTTACTCACTTTTTCCTTTTCTTTTTGTTTCCACCACTTTTTAAAATCCTACTTTCTCTCTTGCCCTGGTAAATGCAAGTCTCATGCCATTTTGAAATTTAACCATAGTCTTCCCTGTCTCCCATGATGTAGTCAAGTCTGGGGCTCTCAGTTCATTTGCTAAATAATCAAGTTGGTCAGAACAAGCAGAAGAGACAACATTCATGTGTAGGGTCTCAAACCTAGCACATTACAAAGTTAAGAAATACTGACGTTATACCACTGCCCGCTTTCATTTCACATTTTATCTACAATACATAAGGAGAAAATGGGGCTGACACCAATATCATTAAGGGACTTACCAAAATGAGAGAATATTTTACTTCCATTTCTAAAATGACTATATGATTTTTAGGTGGTGCTTTTTATAGCTACTGACTTAGAATACGAACTTTGATTTGGATGGCATTCAGATCTACAATGTGCTGGCAACCATTAGTAGCAGCCCAATGGACCAAACTAACCAGTTAGCCCCTAGGAGCACAAGCAGACTACAACCCAGTTCATCTCTTCTACCTTATTAATGTTTTTTATTTAAATTTTTTTTTTTAACATTTATTTATTTTTGAGACAGAGACAGAGCATGAACAGGGGAGGGTCGGAGAGAGAGGGAGACACAGAATCCGAAGCAGGCTCCAGGCTCTGAGCTGTCAGCACAGAGCCCGACGCGGGGCTTGAACTCACGGACCGTGAGATCATGACCTGAGCTGAAGTCGGACGCTTAACCGCTGAGCCACCCAGGTGCCCCTAGTGTTTCTTATTTAACATGCCTCTAATTTCATAACTGACCAAACTGTACAAAGATTTGCATCATATATTTCATCATCTCAGTTCTCTAAATGAAATTTATAGTGTCTAATGAACCAGCAAAGTTAAATTGATAATAATTATGGTAGTCAGAATAATGCCCCCTCCCCCAACACACATACACAGAACTCTACATCCTAACCCCTGAAACCTAGGAGTATGTTGTTTTGCATGACAGAGGGTAACTAAGGTTGGAGATGGAATTAAGGTTGCTAATTATCTGACTTTAAAGTAGAAAGATGATCCTGGATTACCCAGGTTGGCTCAATATAATCATAGGGGTCCTGGAAGAAGGCAAGAGAAGAGAGGAAGAAGAGTCAGAGTCACAGTGATGTGACAGAAGAAAGGCCAAACTTGCCATTGCTGGCTTTGAAGGGACCACAAGTCAAGAAATGTGGGCAGCATCTAAAAGCTACAAGGGAACAGATGTTCTCGTGGAGCCTCCAGAAGCAACAGCCCTGCCAACACCTTCACTGGAAACCCATTTCAGACTTCTGATCTCGAGAACTATAGGATAATGTCTGTGCATCAAACTAGCGTTGTTTGTGTAACAACACTAAATCTGCGGCAATTTGTTAGAGCAGGAATATCGAATTAGTACAATAATAAAGCCATAGTTTCATTGTAATCATTTTAAATGTGTAAAATAGATTTCTCAATGTATAATTAAAATTTTTTAAGCCTACAATCTAAAGTGGGCTTCTCACCCACCCAAAAGTCTGTTTCTGAATTTTGATGTGATTATTTTCTTGCAGCAAAATTGAATTAAAAATATCACATTTAAACATATTTTGAATACTATCTAGATATGACATTGTCTAAATAGTTTTATCATACAAGGAAATGTTATCAGAAGCATTAAACTTTCTAAATAATTATCGTAAGATTTGTATTTCATTTTTAAATAGCCCTAATCATCTCTTCTCTAATTTTGTCTCATATTCCTTTTCATGGAACTGTTTTAATTCTAACCAAGATATTTGAGTTTCTTAAATATCAGACTCATTTCCACACAAACTTTTAAAATTAAGTCAATAATATTTGGATATATGTGAGTGAAGTTTCAAAATCTTGTTAGTCAAAGTCTCTGACAGAACTATTATATGAGTGTTGAACTTCTGGGGACCTTTATGATTATTTTTCTACCTTCTCTTCAAGTCAGAAATACTTATATTTTCTATGTGTGAGATTTTAGACAAGTTAGGTAATCTTTTCGCCTGAGGGTGTCAGACAAGATTATTTACAGTTCCTTGCTACTATGACTTTAAAACATGCATAGACATTCAATAAGAACAGTGAGTACTAGAAAAACATTACAAACATTTCCTATCCATGGATGAGCTTAAAATGTTAAGCTTATAATCAAGCTTAAAATTACAACTATCAAAAATTAATTACTAAATGGATGGTTACCAGAGGGGAGGTGGGTGGGGGGATGGGTGAAATAGTCGATGGGGATTAAAGAGCACACCTATCATGACAAGCACTGAGTCATGTGTAGAATTGCTGAAACACTATATTGTACGCCTGAAACTAATATAACACTGTTTGTTAGGGCCGCCTTGGTGGCTCAGTTGGTTGACTTCAGCTCAGGTCATGATCTTGCAGTCCGTGGGTTCAAGCCCCATGTCCGGCTCTGTGCTGACAGATCAGAACCTGGAGCCTGCTTCACATTCTGTGTCTCCCTTTCTCTTTGCCCCTCCCCCACCCATGCTCTGTCTCTCTCCATCTCTCAAAAAAGAATAAACATTAAAAAAATTTTTTAAATAAATTAAAAAAACAATGTTTGTTAACTCCATTGGAATTAAAATAAAAAGATAAAAAAACGACTAAAACTAATCACTAATTTTAATCAGGCAGTCACTGGGAAATGCTCAGTTTCACTTACACATATACCATAGTGGCTCCCCCAAATACCACCCCAACATCTTCCTAGTCTTTCAAATGCTACCCCAAGTGGTTTAGGGGTCTAACGTTACTGATAAATTAAAAAGTGAAAAGCCTTAGAAATATCATTTAAAAAGCTGAGGATCCTAGGGGGAAAGAAAAGAATGAAATCTTTAGAGATTTCTATCAGAGAAAATTCCAAAAGCAATTCATTCACAACTTTTTATCTCCCCATTCCAATCCTTCAGCTTTGTAAAAATCTCCAGCCAGGGCTTCTGGGTGGCTCAGTCGGTTAAGCGTCTGACTTCCACTCAGGTCATGATCTTGCAGTCCATGAGTTCGAGCTCCGTGTCAGGCTCTGTACTGACAGCTCAGAGCCTGGAGCCTGTTTCAGATTCTGTGTCCCCCTCTCTCTCTGACCCTCCTCCATTCATGCCCTCTCTCTGTCTCAAAAATAAATAAATGTTAAAAAAAAAAATTTAAAAAAAAAAGTCTCCAGCCCTACCAGAATCTCAGCAATGAGCTAAGAGGAAAGGCACTGTCTGTGCGTACAGCTGAAAAAAATCCACGCTCTCCATAACCAGAGACCGAATCTTCATTTTATCAGTTTTCATAAGTCCTATGCCACCTTTCTGATTTATCTTACCAACTGTTCACCTTAGTTGAAGGCATACTAGCACTGACCATCACTTTAATCTCTTGAAGAGCTTCTAAACAAAAAAAGTAGACTAGAGTCCCCTTTAAAACATATTGGTCATAGGGGTAGCTGGGTGGCTCAGTCGGTTAAGCGTTGGACTTCGCTCTCAAGTCTCTCACCAACAGCTTCAAACTCACGGCTTCTGAGTTCAAGCCCCATGTTGGGCTCTGTGCTGATAACTCAGAGGCTGGAGCCTGAAGCCTGCTTCAGATTCTGTGCCTCTCTCTCTCTCTGCCCGTCCCCTGCTCACACTCTCCCTCTTTCTCTCTCTCTCTCTCTCAAATATAAACATTAAAAAAAATTCTTTTAAGCACATTGGTCATATATTTAAATTTATGATTCTCCTTTTAAATCTGTTCCATGTATTACAAGTTCATGTGGTCTTAGAGTGGTACATGATTTCCTTTCCTAAAAAAAGTAAAATATTGTCCTTTGGCAGACTTTTATTGTGTAAACTTGCCATTGTGCTATTTTGCATCTCATTAACCAGCTGGATTTGCCAATAGCTAATTACAGCAATCATAGACTTACTCCATCTTCACAGCATCATAACGAACAATAAGACAAGGAGTCTGACGGTGTCACTTACATGGAATTCATCATGATGGAAGTGGCTTTCACATTCTTACACTCCTCTATTCCTATGTATGCATTTATCCCTCCAGGCTTTCATGCCTGAAATAAATTTACTGGAATCCCAGCCTCTACTATATGTTAAGCCTACAACTCAAGAACAGCCAGGCCAAGGACACAGTGTTCCATCTTTACAATCAAATACAGATTTCCCATTAAAAGGAAAATTCTCTATTTCAAAAGATTTAATAGTATAGTCCTTTAAAAATAACTCCAGATGGCTAAATTTCATGACTGAGAATATCTCACTACAAGAAATATTTTTGCTTTTATTGTAATTTGTACTAATTTTCAGACACTAGAGTCTTATCTTTTAATGTTTTCCTTTAAAAGATAGGTTGGGTTTAGGAATTCTACCACATTTTCTTATATTTTTTTATTTCAGCTATTTTTGTACCTTTCCAAGATGACTTCATTCTTATTGACACATTTTCAGGGATTGGTTGTGCAAGACATGTTGATATTTTCCTACACTGTTTTGCTACTTTTTGTATCAACTTGGCCATCTTTTCTCACTCACTTGCAACCCCACCCTCTCTTCTTTGAAGTCTCTGTCTACTTAAATTAAAAATAAACTTCATTGAGCTGAATGGCTTGTTACATCAAAAGGAAAAAAATTCAAACAGAGCAGTGATTAAGTACATAACCTTTAACTGAAAGGAATATTTCCAAAATAAACAACACTGAACAAATATTTCCCAATGGCCTATAGAGAGCTCATGTATAACACAACAGCAATGCTTGTATTGCCCCCACACCATATTTCACAGTAAATGTTGCCAAACAGTGTTTAAATGTCATTAATGTACAGGTTTCTATGATATTCAAGTAATTTCAAAATCAGGTTCACTGAAATCCTTAGCCCCTGCTTCCTTGGACTGAAGTCACATGACTGTAAGTCAGGTTAGTTGCCACTAGATGGCTCTGCTTTAAGTTGCTCTCTGAAACAATACATGTATGCCCTGTAATTAAAGATCTACATTGTATGCATAGGCATTGATGGTTAAAATTCGGGGGGGGGGGGTAGGGCACAAACTATGAAAGGCAATACTTTTTTATATTTCATTCAAGGTATAATTTTGGAATCATCATTCTGAAGTAGCTAAATGTAATATATACGTAGAAATGACACAAGAAAAAATAAGGAAAAATTCTACCTACACCTTAACGTGCTTTCACTAAATGTACAAATTCTTCACCTCATGTAAGTTAAGCATCCTAGTATCCACCTCATTTTAAAATTAATTTTAAATTTTGGCTAGCACCTTCCCTTCAATGGTTTGGCCAACCCTGGTATATGGTTCGTGAAACCCCCTACGCTTTTTAGGGTGTCTTCCATCACATAAGTGTGTGTCTTCCAAAGACCTATGGAGACTGATTCATCAGGATTCGTTCTCCCGTTTTTCTACCATAATATAACTGTTAAATTCTTCTGCTTAGGCTAGGAAAACAAGATTGTCAGCCACTCTGGTAACTTCTAAAAGCAATTACCAGTTAAAGAAACTATGCTTTTGAGCACTTTTAAATAGTTATGTTTAACATAATAAATGTCTTTGAGAACAAATAAGGAAATTTTAGTTCCTTCATACCGTGAACGATGATTTGTTTTCTCAGTTTGAACATAATCACTGTGTGCTAAAACCTCACTACGACACATTTCTTTCACAATTATATGAACACATCACATCGCAATCAAATTCAGAGCCATCTTGCCTCTATGTGTCCTGCAGTAGTCACCTAAACACATTTGTTAGATGAGTGAACAAAGAGATGATGGAAGATCCTTTTTGTTGTGCTCTTTCCTAATCTACTTGTGCCACTGCAATGAGTGATATACAAATACTCCGTAACTTATGATGGGTTGACATCTTGATAAACCCATCACGGTTGAAATTTTCATTAAGTCAAAAATGCACTTAATACATCTAACCTACCAAACAAACATCATAGCTTAGCCCAGTCTACCTTAAATTTGCTCAGAACACTTACATTAGCCTACAGTTGGGTAAAACCATCTAACGCAAAGCCTATTTTATAATATCTCATGTAATTAACTGAATGCTGTACTGAAAGTGCAAAACAGAATGGCTGTGTGGGGACAGAATGGTTGTAAGTGTAACAGCTGTTTATCCTCATGATCACGTGGCTGGCTGGGAACTACGGCTCACTATTGCTGCCCAGTATCAGGACAGAGTATCATACCACATATCACCAGCCTGGGGAAATATCAAAATTCAAATTTCAAGGTACAGTTTCTACTGAATTGGTATCACTTTCGTGCCATCATGAAGTTGAAAAATCTTAAGTCACACCATCCTGTCTGTAGTAAAAACTATAAATCTCCTCCTCTAACATTGTCTTCTAGAATCTGTAAAAAATAAAAATAATAATAATAATCTAAAACTGTGTCCCAGATATGTGCATTCTATGAGGAGTGGCTCTTGAATGTTGACATTATCAAACCATACTAATGAGTCATTACATTTAAGACTCTGGGCACCTTGAAAATACCATTATTAGGGCCACAGTGTATACAACACCCTCTCCAAAAAATCCCTACAATTGTAAAGCCACACAACTATGGGTCTCTTGGTCTCACTTTATATAGGACAAAAAGAGATCCTTCATATGGGAGCCAATCACTACTATTGCCCTTTTTCAGGCTACCTGGTTTCTTCCAGATTTGGGGGAGGTATGTTGACCCTAAATTACATCACCACATGGTCTGCAGTGAAGTCTGGAACTTAAGTAGCCTGCTTAACATTTTTCCTCCTTTGAGATGTAGTCTCCTTCCCCTCACTGCCAGCTGACTGTGCAAAGAGTGTATGGATGTGGAAAGCGGGACATGAGCACAAGTCTGACAAACACAGAACCAAACAGAGCTAATACCTCAGGCAAGAAAGGACGACACACTTGTTTAACTGGCTTTTGTGTAACCATCGGGTGAGGGTTGATTTTTTGGCATTAATTCAAAATGACTATTTGGTCCAACTTAAAATAAAAAATTTCCAATTATATTCATACCAAGAAAAAAAGTTTTTTCAAAGTTTTGTAATAAGTGAATGAAATGTTTCTATCTCATCAGAGTTACTATGAGCAAAACACTTAAAAATAAACATTACTATATTTTTTCTACCATCCTGCTAGTAGTGAAGCACATGTACCCATGGGTGGTTTTTTTTTTTTAAAAAGTAGAAGATCAGAATAGAAAGAAGGATAAAGAGTTACCCAGGCAAACAAAAGTTAAAGGGGTTCATTATCACTAAACCAACCCTACAAGAAATTTTACAGGGGACTCTCTGAGTGGACCAGAAAAACCATAAGTAAGAGTAAGAAAAGTAGGACGCACAACAAGCAGTAAAAATAGGTATATCTGTAAAAATCAGTCAGGGGATTCACAAAATGAAAGGATATAAAGTATGACACCATATACCTAAAACATGGAGAGTAGGGAATTAAAGAATGGGTTCAAACTTAAGCAACCACCAACTTATATAGATTGCTATATGCATAAAATGCTATATACAAACCTAATGGTAACCACAAATCAAAATTTAAAACCAGTAGTAGATATGCAAAAACTAAAGAGAAATGAATCCAAGTATATCACTAAAGAAAGCCAACTACAGGGAGAAGAGAACAAGAAAGGAACAGAAAAATAAGAAACAGATAAAGGAACAGAAAGATAAAGAAACAACCACAAAACAAGTAACAAAATGGCAATAAATACATACCAGTCAATAATTACTTTGAATGTAAATGGACTAAATGCTCCAATCAAAAGACATAGGGTGACAGAATGGATAAAAAAAAAAAACAAGACCCATCTATATGCTGTCTACAAGAGACTCCTTTTAGATCTAAAGACACATGCAGATTGAAATTGAGGGAATGGAGAAACATATCATGCAAATGGAAGTGTAAAGAATGCTGCAGTAGCAATACTTATATCAGACAAAATAGACTTTAAAAAAAGACCATAATAAGAGACAAAGAAAGACACTATATAATTATAAGGGGATAGTCCATCAAGAAGACATAATAATTGTAAACATTTATGTACCCAACATGCGAGCACCTAAATACCTAAAAGAGTTAATAAAAAACATAAAGGAAATAATTGATAGTAATAACTAATAGTAGGAGACTTTAACATTTCATTTACATCAAAGAACCGATCATCTAAACAGAAAATCAACATAAAAGCAATGGCTTTTTGGGGCACCTGGGTGGCGCAGTCGGTTAAGCATCCGACTTCAGCCAGGTCACGATCTCGCAGTCTGTGAGTTCGAGCCCCGCGTCAGGCTCTGGGCTGATGGCTCAGAGCCTGGAGCCTGTTTCCGATTCTGTGTCTCCCTCTCTCTCTGCCCCTCCCCCGTTCATGCTCTGTCTCTCTCTGTCCCAAAAATAAATAAACGTTAAAAAAAAATTATTAAAAAAAAAGGCAATGGCTTTTTAAAAATCTTTTAATGTTTCTTATTTATTTCTGAGAGAGAGAGAGAGAGAGAGAGAGAGAGAGAGAGAGAGAACGAGTTGGGGAGGGAAAGAGAAGGAGAGAGACACAGAATCCAAAGCAGGCTCCAGGCTCTGAACTTTCAACACAGAGCCCAACGCAGGGCTCAAACCCCCCAACTGTGAGATCATGACCTGAGCCAAAGTTGGATGCTTAACTGACTGAGCCACCCAGGTGCCCCAGAAGCAAAGGCTTTGAGTGACATACTGGACCAGATGGACTTAATAGATACATTCAAAACATTCCATCCTAAAACAGCAAAATACACATTCTTTTCAAGTGTACATGGGACATTCTCCAAAATAGTTCACATATTAGGCCACAAAACAAGTCTCAACAAATTTAAAAAGATAAAAGTTATACCATGGATCTTTTCTGACTACAATGCTATGAAACTAGAAATCAATCACAAGAAAAAAAATCTGGAAAGAACACAAATACATGGAGGTTAAGTAACATGCTACTAAATAATGGGTCAACCAAGAAGCAAAGAAGAAATAAGAAAAATACACAGGGACAAAGGCAAATGAAAACACAATGATGCAAAATTTGGGGGATGCAGCAAAAGAGGTTTCAAAGAGGGAAATTTATAGCAAAACAGACCTACCTCATGAAGCAAGAAAAATCTCAAATAAACAACCTAACCTTATACCTAAAGGAGCTAGAAAAAGAAGAAAAAACAAAACCCCAAACCAGCAGAAGGAAGGAAATAATAAAGATTAGAGCTGAAATAAATTATATAGAAACTTTGAAAAAACAGTAGAACAGACCAATGAAATCAGAAGTTTGTTCTTTGAAAAGATCAACAAAATTGATAAACCTGTAGCCAGACTCCTCCAAAAAGTAAGAAAAGGACTCAAATAAACAAAATCACATATGAAAGAGAAGAAACAAAAACCAACATCACAGAAATACAAAAGATTGTAAGAGAATATTATGAAAAATTATATATCAACAACCTAGAAGAAATGGATAAATTCCTAGAAACATAAAACCTACCAAAACTGAAGCAAGAAGAAATACAAAATTTGAACAGACCAACTACCAGCAATGAAACTGAATCAGTAATCAAAAAATTCCCAACAAACAAAAGTCCAAGATCAGATGGCTTCACAAGTGAATTCTACCAAACATTTAAATTAGAGTTAATACCTATTTTTCTCAAACTTTCCCAAAAATCTGAAGAGAAAGGAAGCTTTCAAATTCATTCTATGAAGCCAGCATTACCCTTATTCCAAAACCTGATAAAGACACCAAAAAAAGAGAGAACTACAGGATCTACATCAGAGACACTGATGCAAAACTCCTCAACAAAATACTAGCAAAATGAATCCAATAATACATTTAAAAAATTATACATCATTATCAAAGTGAGATTTATTCCTGGGATGCAAGAGTGGTTCAATATTCACAAATTAATCATCGTGATACAGCACATCAATAAGAGAGATGGTAAGAACCATTAAGATCATTTCAATAAATGCAGGAAAAGCATTCAACAAAGTACAACATCCATTCATGATTTTTAAAAACCCTCAACAAAGTAGGTTTAGAGGAAACATACCTCAACATAATAAAGGCCTTCTATGAAAAACCCACAGCTAACATCATACTTAATGTGGAAAAACTGAGAGGTTTTCCCCTAGATCAGGAACGAGGATGTCCACTCTCACTGCTTTTATTCAACATAGTACTGGAAGTCCTAGCCACAACAATCAGACAAGAGAAAGGAATAAAAGGCATCCAAACTGGTAAGGAAGAAATAAAATTTCCAATATTTGCAGATGACATGATATTGTATATAGAAAACCCTAAACTAGGATGCCTAGGTGGCTCAGTCAGTTAAGTATCCAACTTCAGCTCAGGTCATGATCTCACAGCTCATGGGATCGAACCCTGAATCAGACTCCGTGCTTACAGCTCAGAGCCTGGAGCCTGCTTTGGATTCTATGTCTCCCTCTCTCTCTGCCCCTCCCCCACTTGCTCTCTCTCTCTCTCTCTCTCTCTCTGTCTCAAAAATAAATAAACATTAAAAAAATTAAAAAGAAAAAAAGAAAAATGAAAACCCCAAAGACTCCACCAAAAAACTAATGAAACTGATACACGAACTCAGTAAGGTCACAGGATACAAAATCAATGTACAGAAATCCATTGAATTTCTATACACTAATAATGAAGAAGCAAAAAGAGAAATTTTTTAAAATCCCATTTACAATTACACCAAAATAATAAAATACCTAGGAGTGAACTTTAACAAAAGAGATCAAAGGCCTGTACCCTGAAAACTATAAAACATTGATGAAATAAATTGAAGATGACAAAGAAATGGAAAGACATTCCATGCTCTTGGACTGGAAGAACAAATATGGTTAAAATGCCTATACTACCCAAAGCAGTCCACAGATTTAATGCAAATACCAACAGCATTTTTCAGAGAACTAGAACAAACAATCCTAAAATTTGTATAGAACCATAAAAGACCATGAAGAGCCAAAGCAATCTTGAAAAAGAAAAACAAAACTGGAGGTATCACAACTTCAGACTTCAAATTATATTACAAAGCTGTAGTAAACAAAACAGTATGGTATTGGCACAAAAATAGACTCATACATCAACAGAACAGAATAGAAAGCCCAGAAATAAACCCATGATTATATAGTCAATTAATCTTCAACAAAGGAGGTAAGGATATACAATGGAAAAAAGACACTCCCTTCAACAAATAGTGTTGGGAAAACTGGATAGCTACATGCAAAAGAATAAAACTGGACTACTTTCCACACATAAAAATCAACTCAGAATGGATTGATAACCTAAATGTGAGACCTGAAAACATACATATCTCAGAAGAGGGCAGAGGCACTAATTTCTCTGACATAAGGCATAACATCTTTCTAGATATGTCTCCTGAGCCAAGGGAAACAAAACCAAAAATAAACTATTGGTCAAAATAAAAAGCTTCTACACAGCAAAGGAAGCAACCAACAAAACTAAAAGACAGCCTATGGGATGGGAGAAGATATCTGCAAATGACATATCTGATTAAGGGTTTATATCCAAAATATATGAAGAACTTAAACAACTCAACACCAAAAAAACAAATAATCCAATTTAAAAATGGGCAGAAGACATTAACAGACATTTCTCCAAAAAATACACACAGATGGCCAACAGACACAAGAAAAGATGCTCAGCAACACCCATCATCAGGGAAATGCAAATGAAAACTACAATAAAATATCACTTCATATCTGTCAGAATGGCTAAAATCAAAAACACAAGGAACAGCAAGCATTGGCAACAAACACTTTTGCACTGTTGGTAGGAATGCAAACTGGTGCAGCCACTGTAGGACACATTACGGAGGTTCCTCAAAAAATTACAAATAGAACCACCCTATGATCCAATAACTGCACTACTGGGTATTTAACCAAAGAATACAAAAACACTATTTGAAGGGATATATGCACCCCTATGTTTATTGCAGCATTTATAATCGCCAAATTATGGAAGGAGCCTAAATGTCCATCAAAAGATTGATGGATAAATAAAATGCAGTATATATATACAATGGTCATTCCTTTTTTTTTTTAATTTATGAAATTTATTGACAAATTGGTTTCCATACAACACCCAGTGCTCATCCCAAAAGGTGCCCTCCTCAATACCCATCACCCACCCTCTCCTCCCTCCCACCCCCCATAAACCCTCAGTTTGTTCTCAGTTCTTAACAGTCTCTTATGCTTTGGATCTCTCCCACTCTAACCTCTTTTTTTTTTTCCTTCCCCTCCCCCATGGGTTCCTGTGAAGTTTCTCAGGATCCGCATAAGAGTGAAACCATATGGTATCTGTCTTTCTCTGTATGGCTTATTTCACTTAGCATCACACTCTCCAGTTCCATCCACGTTGCTACAAAAGGCCCTATTTCATTTTTTCTCATTGCCACGTAGTATTCCATTGTGTATATAAACCACAATTTCTTTATCCATTCATCAGTTGATGGACATTTAGGCTCTTTCCATAATTTGGCTATTGTTGAGAGTGCTGCTATGAACATTGGGGTACAAGTGCCCCTATGCATCAGTACTCCTGTATCCCTTGGATAAATTCCTAGCAGTGCTATTGCTGGGTCATAGGGTAGGTCTATTTTTAATTTTCTGAGGACCCTCCACACTGCTTTCCAGAGCGGCTGCACCAATTTGCATTCCCACCAACAGTGCAAGAGGGTTCCCGTTTCTCCACATCCTCTCCAGCATCTATAGTCTCCTGATTTGTTCATTTTGGCCACTCTGACTGGCGTGAGGTGATATCTGAGTGTGGTTTTGATTTGTATTTCCCTGATAAGGAGCGGCGCTGAACATCTTTTCATGTGCCTGTTGGCCATCTGGATGTCTTCTTTAGAGAAGTGTCTATTCATGTTTTCTGCCCATTTCTTCACTGGTTTTTTTGTTTTTCGGGTGTGGAGTTTGGTGAGCTCTTTATAGATTTTAGATACCAGCCCTTTGTCCGATATGTCATTTGCAAGTATCTTTTCCCATTCCGTAGGTTGCCTTTTAGTTTTGTTGGTTGTTTCCTTTGCTGTGCAGAAGCTTTTTATCTTCATAAGGTCCCAGTAATTCACTTTTGCTTTTAATTCCCTTGCCTTTGGGGATGTGTCGAGTAAGAGATTGTTACGGCTGAGGATAGAGAGGTCTTTTCCTGCTTTCTCCTCTAAGGTGTTGATGGTTTCCTGTCTCACATTTAGGTCCTTTATCCATTTTGAGTTCATTTTTGTGAATGGTGTGAGAAAGTGGTCTATTTGCTGTCCAGTTCTCCCAGCACCATTTGTTAAAGAGGCTGTCTTTTTTCCATTGGATGTTCTTTCCTGCTTTGTCAAAGATGAGTTGGCCATACGTTTGTGGGCCTAGTTCTGGGGTTTCTATTCTATTCCATTGGTCTGTGTGTCTGTTTTTGTGCCAATACCATGCTGTCTTGATGATTACAGCTTTGTAGTAGAGGCTAAAGTCTGGGATGGTGATGCCTCCTGCTTTGGTCTTCTTCTTCAAAATTCCTTTGGCTATTCGGGGCCTTTTGTGGTTCCATACAAACTTTAGGATTGCTTGTTCTAGTTTCGAGAAGAATGCTGGTGCAATTTTGATTGGGATTGCATTGAATGTGTAGATAGCTTTGGGTAGTATTAACATTTTGACAATATTTATTTTTCCAATCCATGAGCAGGGAATGTCTTTCCATTTCTTTAAATCTTCTTCAATTACCTTCATAAGCTTTCTATAGTTTTCAGCATACAGATCCTTTACATCTTTGGTTAGATTTATTCCTAGGTATTTTATGCTTCTTGGTGCAATTGTGAATGGGATCAGTTTCTTTATTTGTCTTTCTGTTGCTTCATTGTTAGTGTATAAGAATGCAACTGATTTCTGTACATTGATTTTGTATCCTGCAACTTTGCTGAATTCATGTATCAGTTCTAGCAGACTTTTGCTGGAGTCTATCGGATTTTCCATGTATAATATCATGTCATCTGCAAAAAGTGAAAGCTTGACTTCATCTTTGCCAATTTTGATGCCTTTGATTTCCTTTTGTTGTCTGATTGCTGATGCTAGAACTTCCAACACTATGTTAAACAACAACGGTGAGAGTGGGCATCCTTGTCGTGTTCCTGATCTCAGGGAAAAAGCTCTCAGTTTTTCCCCGTTGAGGATGATGTTAGCTGTGGGCTTTTCATAAATGGCTTTTATGATCTTTAAGTATGTTCCTTCTATCCCGACTTTCTCAAGGGTTTTTATTAAGAAAGGGTGCTGGATTTTGTCAAAGGCCTTTTCTGCATCGATTGACAGGATCATATGGTTCTTCTGTTTTTTTTTGTTAATGTGATGTATCACGTTGACTGATTTGCGAATATTGAACCAGCCCTGTATCCCAGGAATGAATCCCACTTGATCATGGTGAATAATTCTTTTTATATGCCATTGAATTCGATTTGCTAGTATCTTATTGAGAATTTTTGCATCCCTATTCATCAGGGATATTGGCCTGTAGTTCTCTTTTTTTACTGGGTCTCTGTCTGGTTTAGGAATCAAAGGAATACTGGCTTCATAGAATGAGTCTGGAAGTTTTCCTTCCCTTTCTATTTCTTGGAATAGCTTGAGAAGGATAGGTATTATCTCTGCTTTAAACGTCTGGTAGAACTCCCCTGGGAAGCCATCTGGTCCTGGACTCTTATTTGTTGGGAGATTTTTGATAACCGATTCAATTTCTTCACTGGTTATGGGTCTGTTCAAGCTTTCTATTTCCTCCTGATTGAGTTTTGGAAGAGTGTGGGTGTTCAGGAATTTGTCCATTTCTTCCAGGTTGTCCAGTTTGTTGGCATATAATTTTTCATAGTATTCCCTGATAATTGTTTGTATCTCTGAGGGATTGGTTGTAATAATTCCATTTTCATTCATGATTTTATCTATTTGGGTCATCTCCCTTTTCTTTTTGAGAAGCCTGGCTAGAGGTTTGTCAATTTTGTTTATTTTTTCAAAAAACCAACTCTTGGTTTCGTTGATCTGCTCTACAGTTCTTTTAGATTCTATATTGTTTATTTCTGCTCTGATCTTTATTATTTCTCTTCTTCTGCTGGGTTTAGGCTGCCTTTGCTGTTCTGCTTCTAGTTCCTTTAGGTGTGCCGTTAGATTTTGTATTGGGGATTTTTCTTGTTTCTTGAGATAGGCCTGGATTGCAATGTATTTTCCTCTCAGGACTGCCTTCGCTGCGTCCCAAAGCGTTTGGATTGTTGTATTTTCATTTTTTTCCATATATTTTTTAATTTCTTCTCTAATTGCCTGGTTGACCCACTCATTTGTTAGTAGGGTGTTCTTTAACCTCCATGCTTTTGGAGGTTTTCCAGACTTTTTTCTGTGGTTGATTTCAAGCTTCATAGCATTGTGGTCTGAAAGTATGCATGGTATAATTTCAATTCTTGTAAACTTATGAAGGGCTGTTTTGTGACCCAGTATATGATCTATCTTGGAGAATGTTCCATGTGCACTCGAGAAGAAAGTATATTCTGTTGCTTTGGGATGCAGAGTTCTAAATATATCTGTCAAGTCCATCTGATCCAATGTCTCATTCAGGGCCCTTGTTTCTTTATTGACCGTGTGTCTAGATGATCTATCCATTTCTGTAAGTGGGGTGTTAAAGTCCCCTGCAATTACCACATTCTTCTCAATAAGGTTGCTTATGTTTATGAGTAATTGTTTTATATATTTGGGGGCTCCGGTGTTCGGCGCATAGACATTTATAATTGTTAGCTCTTCCTGATGGATAGACCCTGTAACTATTATATAATGTCCTTCTTCATCTCTTGTTACAGCCTTTAATTTAAAGTCTAGTTTGTCTGATAGAAGTATGGCTACTCCAGCTTTCTTTTGGCTTCCAGTCGCATGATAAATAGTTCTCCATCCCCTCACTCTCAATCTAAAGGTGTCCTCAGGTCTAAAATGAGTCTCTTGTAGACAGCAAATAGATGGGTCTTGTTTTTTTATCCATTCTGATACCCTACGTCTTTTGGTTGGCGCATTTAATCCATTTACATTCAGTGTTATTATAGAAAGATACGGGTTTAGACTCATTGTGATGTCTGTATGTTTTATGCTTGTAGTGATGTCTCTGGGACTTTGTCTCACAGGGTCCCCCTTAGGATCTCTTGTAGGGCTGGTTTAGTGGTGACAAATTCCTTCAGTTTTTGTTTGTTTGGGAAGACCTTTATCTCTCCTTCTATTCTAAATGACAGACTTGCTGGATAAAGGATTCTCGGCTGCATATTTTTTCTGTCTAGCACACTGAAAATCTCGTGCCAATTCTTTCTGGCCTGCCAAGTTTCAAAAGAGAGATCAGTCACGAGTCTTATAGGTCTCCCTTTATATGTGAGGGCACGTTTACCCCTTGCTGCTTTCAGAATTTTCTCTTTATCCTTGTATTTTGCCAGTTTCACTATGATATGTCGTGCAGAAGATCGCTTCAAGTTACGTCTGAAGGGAGTTCTCTGTGCCTCTTAGATTTCAATGCTGTTTTCCTTCCCCAGTTCAGGGAAGTTCTCAGCTATGATTTCTTCAAGTACCCCTTCAGCACCTTTCCCTCTCTCTTCCTCCTCTGGGATACCAATTATGCGTATATTATTTCTTTTTAGTGTATCACTTAGTTCTCTAATTTTCCCCTCATACTCCTGGGTTTTTTTTATCTCTCTTTTTCTCAGCTTCCTCTTTTTCCATAACTTTATCTTCTAGTTCACCTATTCTCTCCTCTGCCTCTTCCATCCGAGCCGTGGTCATTTCCATTTTGTTTTGCATTTCATTTAAAGCGTTTTTCAGCTCCTCGTGACTGTTCCTTAGTCCCTTGATCTCTGTAGCAAGAGATTCTCTGCTGTCCTGTATACTGTTTTCAAGCCCAGTGATTAATTTTATGACTATTATTATAAATTCACTTTCTGTTATATTATTTAAATCCTTTTTGATCAGCTCATTAGCTGTTGTTATTTCCTGGAGATTCTTCTGAGGGGAATTCTTCCGCTTGGTCATTTTGGATAGTCCCTGGCGTGGTGAGGACCTGCAGGGCACTTCCCCTGTGCTGTAGTGTATAACTGGAGTTGGTGGGCGGGGCCGCAGTCAGACCTGATGTCTGCCCCCAGCCCACCGCTGGGGCCACGGTCAGACTGGTGTGTGCCTTCTCTTCCCCTCTCCTAGGGGTGGGATTCACTGTGGGGTGGCGTGGCCCGTCTGGGCTACTTGCACACTGCCAGGCTTGTGATGCTGGGGATCTGGCGTATTAGCTGGGGTGGGTAGGCAAGGTGCACGGCGGCAGGGGGGGCAGGCTTAGCTCGCTTCTCCTTAGGTGATCCTCTTCAGGAGGGGCCCTGTGGCAGTGGGAGGGAGTCAGATCCGCTCCAGAGCTTTGGCTCTGCAGAAGCACAGAGTTGGGTGTTTCCACGGAGGGAGCAATTTCCCTGGCAGGAACCGGTTCCCTTTGGGATTTTGGCTGGGGGATGGGCGGGGGAGATGGCGCTGGCGAGCGCCTTTGTTCCCCACCAAACTGAGCTCTGTCTTCCGGGGGCTCAGCAGCTCTCCCTCCCTTTGTCCTCCAGCCTTCCCGCTTTCCGAGCAGAGCTGTTAACTTATGACCTCCCAGACGCTAAGTCTCGCTTGCTGTCAGAACACAGTCCGTCAGGCCCCTCTACTTTTGCAAGCCAGACTCAGGGACTCTGCTTGGCCGGCGAGCCGCCCCTCCCCCCGGGCTCCCTCCCGCCAGTCCGTGGAGTGCACACCACCTCGCCGCCCTTCCTACCCTCTTCTGTGGGCCTCTCGTCTGCGCTTGGGTCTGGCGACTCCGTTCTGCTAATCCTCTGGCGGTTTTCTGGGTTATTTAGGCAGGTATAGGTGGAATCTAAGTGATCAGCAGGATGCGCAGTGAGCCCAGCGTCCTCCTACGCCGCCATCTTCCCCCGGTCATTCCTTTTTAAAGCTAACTAATATCCCATTGTAGGTATGTATCGCATTTTGTGTATCCATTCACCTGTCAATGGACATTTGGGTTATTTTCATGTTTTGGCTTTTATGAATAATGCTGCTATGAACACTGGTGTACAAGTACCTGTTTGAGTCCCTACTTTCACTTTATTGGGTAGATACCAAGCCGTGGAGTTGCTGGATTACATGGTACATTTTTTTTTAATCATTGTTTTTTTTTTTTTCAACGTTTATTTATTTTTGGGACAGAGAGAGACAGAGCATGAACGGGGAGGGGCAGAGAGAGAGGGTGACACAGAATCGGAAACAGGCTCCAGGCTCCGAGCCATCAGCCCAGAGCCTGACGCGGGGCTCGAACTCACGGACTGTGAAATCGTGACCTGGCTGAAGTCGGACGCTTAACCGACTGCGCCACCCAGGCGCCCCACATGGTACATTTTTGAGGAACCAGCAAACTGTTTTCCATAGTGGCTGCACCATTTTATATTCCCACCTGCAGCAATATACAAGGGTTCCAATTTCTCTTCATCCTTGCCAGTGTGTGTGTGTGTGTGTGTGTGTGTGTGTGTGTCTCCATCCTAACGGGTGTGAAGTGATATTTTATTGTGGTTTTAATTTGAATTTCCCTAATGGTTGGTAATGCTGAACATCTTTTCGTGTGCTTATTGGCCATTTGTATATCTCTTTGAGAGAAACATCCATTCAAGTCCTTTGCTCATTTTGGATTAGGATTATGTTTTTCTATTGTTGAGTTGTAGTAGTTCTTTATATATTCCAAATATTCCCTTATCATATATATGCTCTGCAAATATTTTCTCCCATTCCCAGCAAATGCTTTTTCAATCTTGATACCAATGCCGAGAAAATTTCCATATTTCAAAATCCATTTAACCCCACAACTGAGGAGCTTCCACCTTGTTCTTCAACTGGAAGTAACTGATCAGCAATTTAATGACATGCTAAAGGAAAAATATCAAAATAAGAATCTAATACTTCTTGCAATGCCTAGTAAATGAGGAATATGTTAAAATAATATTGCATGCTCAGGGGGTAGGGTACACTAACTTTAAATCCCAATTAAAAGCAGTGTTGTCCCACACCAAAAACTTTCATTTAGTAACTAATACATATGTATTATAAAAATTGTAGTTGATTATGATTATTCTATTTTGAATTTCATCAATAAAAATTTGTGGAAATTTGTTTCTCTCTTTTTGCACTAGTACCTATGTTATACACTTGATTTTGCCTCTTGGCCTGCAAAGCCTAAAATATTTGCTCTATGGCCCTTTACAGAAAAAAGTTTAACTCCCATCATAATAGATTTATTATAGGAATTAGTCCTTACATAATTGTAGAAAGGATTGAGAGAAGTTGGATGATCAGAGAAGAATGATCAGTTAATCTGAGAAATCAAACATGTTCAGATACTAAAATCATATTGCAAAACGAAGGAAAAAGTATGTAGGGAAGACGGAACAGTGCTTCTGTGTAGATTCCACCTCCGTGGTTCCACACCAAGTATCTGGTGGTGTATCTGAGCCATTATTAGTCAACAGTGTCAGTACTTGGGAAGAGGAACTAGATACGGAGTGGAAGAGAGCAAGACAGTTTGGACCCCATGGGTACCTTTAAGTCCTTTACTACATCTAACCATGTAACCTTCAGAAAAGAAGCTGCTTGCTCTCTTCTGACTTCCAAGTCTCGTGCAGATTCCTCTTTTAGCCAATTCTAACTCAGGACCATATAGTTCAAAGGATTCTGGGGAAATTTTTCCAGCTTAATCAAAATGACATATATAAACCACTATGTTGAATGAATAAACAGATGGAAAGTGATCTCAGTTTCAGTTAGATTATTTGGGCTGAGTTAATACCCAGACCTCCTTGAGTCAGCTTTTTTAATTTTATTGTTTTTTATGGAATAAATATTTTCTTTTAAAATCAACTTTTTCAAGACTTATGCAGTAAAATGAACTAATTTCACATATATATTTAGATGAGTTTGACCAATGCATAGGCCCATGTAAGTACCACTCCACTCAAAATATATAACGTTATTATTCCAACTTTTTTTCTCAAGTTCTTTGTAGCCAATCACTAGTCCACTACACCTAGAGAACTACTGATCTGCTTTACGGCATCACAGATTAGATTTACTTCTTTTATAGTTTCATTAAAATAGAATCATACACTATGTACTCTTTTCTCTTTACTTTTACTAAGCATTTTGTATTTGAGATTAATCCATTATGTGTATCATTAGTTTGTTTTTGACTGAATAATATTCCATTGTTTGAATAGATCACCTTTTATCTATCCAATCACATGTTGCTGAACATTTAGATTGTTTCCAGAATTGTGCAACTATGAATAAAGCTGCTATAATATTTGTGCTCAAGTCTCTTGGTAGACACATGCTTTAATTTCTCCTGGTAAATATCTAGGAGTAGAATGTTTCTTTTATATGGTAAATACTTAACCTTATAAGAAACTGCCAAAATGTTCTTCAAGTGAATGTACCATTCTAAATTTCATCATCAATGTATGAGAGGGATCTGCATTGACAGTGTGGAGCCTGTTTGGGATTCTCTCTCTCCCTCTCTCTGCCCCTCCCCACCTTGTGCTTTCTCTCCCCCCACCTTCTCTCTCTCTCTCTCTCAAAATAAATAAATAAGCTTTTAAAAATTTTTTTAAAAAGAAATACTGGAAATATTTTTTCCCAGTCCATGGCTTATCTTTTCATTTTCTTTTTAAATTTTTTTTAATGTCTACTTATTTTTGAGAGAGACACAGACAGAATGCAAGTGGGTTAGGGGCAGAGAGAGAGGAGACACAGAATCCAAAGCAGGCTCCAGGTTCTGAGCTGTCAGCACAGAGCCCGACGTGGGGTTCGAACTCACAAGCTATGAGATCATGACCTGAGCCGAAGTCTGACGCTCAACCAACTGAGCCACCCAGGCGCCCACTGTCTTTTCATTTTCTTGACGGAATACATTGAAGAAAAGAGGTTTCAATTTGATAAAGTCCAATTTACTGCTTTTTTTCTTTATGGTTCATTGTGTGTGTGTGTGTGTGTGTGTGTGTGTGTGTGTGTGTTGTTTCATTTAAGAAATCTTTAAGATTCAAAAATATTTTCACTTATGTTTTTTTTTTTCACTTATGCTTAACCAACTGAACCAGCCAGGTGCCCCACACTTAGGAGGTTTTTTTAGAAGTTTTATAGTTTGGACTTTTACGCTTAGGTCTATGATTATTTTTTAATACAATTTTTGTGTATGGTGTGAGGTAAGAGTCAAGATTCTTTTCTTTTTACTATGGATATCATTTGTTTCAGTATTAGTTGTTGAAAAGACTATCTTTCCCCCCCACTGAATTATATTCCGTGGGCATCTCTTTTGAAAATCTGTCAGTCACGTATTTGTAGGTCTATTTCTGAACTCCATTCTGTTTAATGATCTGAATATGTATTCACTGCTCTGATATTACATGCCAATATTGCATTACTCTGATTACTGTAGCTTTACAGTCAAGTTTTGAAATGAGGTAAACACTCAACTTTGTTCTTTTTCAAAAATACTTTGATTAATGTTGGTTCATTTTATTTTTTTAATGTTTATTTATCTTGGAGAGAGAGAACACAAGTGGGGGAGTGGCAGAGAGAGAGGGAGACACAAAACTGAAGCAGGCTCCAGGCTCTGAGCTGTCAGAGCAGAGCCCAATGCAGAATTTGAACCCATGAACCAAGAGATCATAACCTGAGCCAAAGTCAGACGCTTAACTGACTGAGCCACCCAGGTCCCCCACATTTTATTTCTACTTAAATTTTAGAAATAACTTTAAATTGCTATTTAAAAGAGAAAAACAACTAAAACTAATAACCAAAACAAATACACAAAAAAAAAACCCAAAAAACTCCAAACCTTTCTGAAATTTTGAATGAGATTGTGCTGTATCTATAGGTCAGTTTGTGAACCTTAACAATCTTCAGTATCTCAATTCATGAGCATGGTATATCTTTCCATTTATTTTGGTGTTAAGTTCTCTCAGCAATGTTTTGTAGCTTTCAGTGTGCAGTTCTTGTACGTGTTTGCTTAAATTTATCTTTAAATATTTCAGGCTTTTAGGTACTATTATAATTTATTTACATATGTATAATATATAAGAATATATGATGTATGTAAAATATAACATATTGAATATATATATATTCAAGTTTTATTTCTTCATCTTTGTTTGTATATGAAAATATAATTTTTTCTAGACTGACCATGAATACATGCCACCTTGCTGACTTATTAGTACCAACAACTCTTTTGTGAATTCCTGGTAATTTTTGATGTACAATAACATGTTATCTCTGAATAGAGACATTTACTATTAAGTATTAAATGCAAATATTCAAACCATTTATTTTTAATCTAATTTTTATATTGTTGGGTTTAAATATACTGTTTTCTTCTTTTTTCTTTTGTTCTGTTGTTTGTTCTTTTGTCTTTTTCTCCTTTATTGTCTTTTTACAGATTAAGTGTACTTCTGGTGTTCCATTTTATCTTCTCTATTGCCTTACTTAGCTATATACCTCTTTGTTTTATTAACTTAGTGGTTACTCTGGGGTTTACAGTCTGCATTTTTAAGTTACCACAGTTTTCCAAATAGTATTTTACTACTTTTAATAGTATTCTACTACTTACCTCTTTTAACCTTATATTTCATTTAGCCATTTTTATCATTTTAATTAAAAGAATTAAACTCTTCATTCTCTTTTTAAAATGAATTGCTCAATCTTGTAATATTTTGCTTTTCTTTCACTATTTGTCTTTGGGTATGTTTCCTATATACACAATCACCTCATGATGTGGGTCTCTGTATTTTTCAGGATGAGTCACCATCATTCCTACCAGGCTTTATCTAATCTCTTCCTGAAGCACTGCAGATGTTAACTTGACCATCTTCTTTAGCAAGTTTATTTCAAAGATCATCTGCTCATAATGTGGAGAAGAGGTATGCTATTGTATTTACTCCTTTTTAGACAGAGGGTATCTACCCATTTTTATATTATTTGTCTGCTCATGTGATTACCAACAAAGCTGCTACTGATGGGGAGACTCTTGAACAGTGAGCTGTTTTTCTTAAATTGATCCCTGAGGAACCTTAAGGTTTCTCAAACTCTTCTTATGTTGGACATGGTGCTACAATATTAGCTTTACCATATTCACTTCTGATTCAAGAAAACCCTTCAGCTGATATAGTCTTCAAAACAAAATGTCCCCATTCTCTTACAAGGTATCAAGACAGAGGCTTTTTCTGTTTTAATTTTAGTGTACTTTGTTGTTATGTTAATGGTGGTAATTTTGGAAGAAGATAATGCTGAGTTAAATAGTTCAACATTATTGGAAAGTTGTTTTCCCTATAGAACTAACCTTTGAATATTTCTATATCACGTATCCATTTCATCATATGGTAAATAATTAACTTGCGTAGTATTTTTGTATTACTGGATTTAGATTTTAACACATTAGCTAGGTAACCATGGAATGTAACTTCAATCCTTTGTGCCTTACTTCTTTCATCTCTACAATGGTGGTGATGGTAACACCTAACCCATCACGTTGTTCTGAAGATTAAACAAATTTTTATATGTAATGTGTTTGGAAGAGTGCCTGACCTACAGTTACCATTCAACATGTGTTAACTTATTATCTACCTATTACTATTTAGGAAATATTATATAGTCAGCAAGAAAGAGAAAATTGAAAAAAAAGAAGCCTAACCTACTGAGTTAAGAGAATAAAAAGAATCAATAAAGGAATTTTGTGGGGTATTTACCAGTAAGGACAGGAAATAAAAATGTATGTATGATTGTTCTGCTTAATGGAGAAAGTCTGTCACAATACTTTTTAAATGACAGTAACAACAACAACAATAGCAATCTAAAACCAAATAATCCCTTTGGGAAGCTCAAGTTATTAATAGTTGAAAGTCAATTTGTATTTTCTTTTTGAAACAACCCCTTTACAAATATTTGATGTTCGCTTATTTTCATTAGTTACACAATTTGACATTTATTTGCTTTTACAAACAACAGGAAAACAAGTTCTATTCAGTTTATACTTATCTCAGTCCCACATCAGTTCTTTCCCATTTTCCTTTATTTGGAGTTTATAGTAAACTCATCAAAAATCTTTATTGGTTTGCCACCACTTGTATTATTACATTTGGTTTTATTTTTCATATAATGAGAGTTTTTGGCTACACATTCAAATTCATTTGTTATAGTAAATTTCCTCTTGTCTAGAGGATGTCTTTGTAGGTTTTATAATGTTAACCTTTCATGATGAAGATGGTGTAAACTTCCTCTCCTCTCTAGCAAATAAGACATAGGCTTAGTCTGAGACAGCCCAGTATAATAACCAGATGGTTGATATGGTCTACTTGAATTTAATATTTGCATTTAATACATTGAAATTGTTTGCTTGGAGGTATGATTGGCAGATTTTTGCTTAAGAATTATTAGCCATATTATAGGAACACTAATAGAGTATACTACAAATTATGTATCTACCTATAAATTTACCATATAGTTTCAGAGGCTGTATTTGATCACTGGTTTATTCTCACTACTCTCATGTATGCATTTTTATACCTCTATAAATTCCAGAAAGGTTTTGAGGATGCTAGTTGCTTGAATAGATATAAATATGATGGAATCATGCAAAAATGGATTGAAGAACATAAAATATTGAATTGGACATTTTAAAACGCTTAAAAAAAATTGTTGAAAGTAATTACTCCATTGAAGCATTCAGGTCAGCTCTTAACTTCCTAATAAATGAGGCATAAAGGTATTCAAGAGAGACAAATATTTTTCTTATGACATATTCTAAGAGGAATTTACTACATGGAATTATTTAGAGGCATTGATATCAGCAGCAATTTTGCTGAAGACAGAAATATTCAACATATTGATACATAATATTCAAACATCTCATCCCACCTCCTGCTTGTTTGGTAAAGTTTCAATGGAATCTAACCTATATACAGAAAAAGGCGCGCGCACACACACACACACACACACACACACACACACACAAACCATAAGCATAAAGCTCAGTGAATTTTCACAAAGTGAACACACCCATGTAACCAGCTTCCAGATCATCGAAAAACAGAATATTAACTGGTAGCTCCATAAGCACCTGTTGTGCCCCCTTGCCATTAGGGATCCCTTTCCCCAAATAACCACTATTCTGACTCCTACCAGTATATATTAGTCTTGCTTGTATGCTTATTTTTTTTATATAAAAGGAATCAGGCAGTATGTAGCCTTCTGTGTCTAATTTCTTTGTCTCAAAGTTATGTTTGTGAGTTTTAGCCATGTATTTGAATGCAGTTGTAGATCACCAAGTTTTACTATTGTGTAGTTTTTCATTATATGGATATAACACAATTTATATGCACTGATGGATACTTGGGTAATTGCCAATTTTTGGCAATTACAAATAGTGCTATTATGAAGAGTACTGCTCTTATGAATAGTGCTGTAGATGTCTGTGATATGCAGATACATTTTTGTTGATATATATCTAAGGGTAGAAGTATTCCATTATAGCATGTATATACACTCAGTTTTAATAAATACTGACAAGCAGTTTTTCATTTTACACTCTGTAAACAGTGACAGTTCGCATTGTGACAGTTCCATTTGCTTCACATCCTTGCCAACATTTGGTATTGACAGTTTTTCATTTTAGCTATTTATTTGGTCAGTGTAAAAACACCTTAAGGTGATTTTAATTTCTATTTCCCATATGACCGATGACACTGAATATTTTTCATATGTTTATAAGTCATTCGGATGCTATCTTTTGTTAAGTGTCTGTTCAAATCTTGTGCCATTCTCTTGTTAAATTGCCCTTTATTGGCAGTCAGTTTGTATGCGGGGCCACTGAAGGATCCTCAGGTACAGGAGGAATTCTACACTCTTGACTGAAAAGCAAGACACAGTTTAGATATCAGGCATAAATGCAGAAAAGTTAGTATTTTATCTTGAGTATTAATGAGGCTGATATAAATTGCTACCTAGTAGAGGGTACATGTTACCCTGGCACGGGCTTGGACTGAAGAAGTAATTATTCATAACGACAAGTCCATTCCAATAGGTTGAGGCTTGGAAGAAGAAACTTCTCAAAGGGCTAGACAGCATGAGTTAGCTGCAAAATATGCTCCTGATAATAAATGATCTAGCAGTTGAATGGAGTTTCCTCCCTCCCTCCCTTCCTTCCTTCCTTTTAAATTATTCATCTCAATACTGAAAATTGTCTGCCAGAATGATGATTTTGGCACAGATGATATGTAGATACTGAAGTAGATTGAGACAAAGGCCTGTGGTTTTATTGAGGTTAAAACTGGCACAAAGATTTGAAGAAACAATCAGTTTTGCTACCACGCTGTTTCCTGCTCTTAGCCTACAAATGGCTCTTATCTTTTTTAGGCGAAATGAATTAACATATGTTAAAAGTATAGAAGAGCACTTGGCACCTTCTACGCGCTCAATGTATTTTGATTGTTGTCCTCATTATTACCACATTCTGTTTCTGCTGGTGGACCTTTTGCTCTTGGTGCTTGAAATCGGGCATGGTTTGTGAACTTACCTCATCTTGTGTAACTGAAGTTCTAGTGCACTTCTGACAACTTGTAGGCAAGCAGGTCTCTGATGTGTGAGATGATGCAGAGACCCTCTCCTCTTAACCTCCTATCTGTCCCTGATCTTGTATTCGACTCCCCCCAAGACAGGCAAGGGCTGGCGTCTGCCTCTTCACTCTGTGCACATCCAGCATCTAGCCAGTGCCTGGCCCCAAAAGGAACCTAATAAATTTTGCTGAAGGTTTGCTCCACTTCATCTTTTATTGTGCCACCTGCTGCACTTGAGATGTGCGTGCATCCACATGGGTTCCAGGCCCACATGGAGTTTGGAGAAACTGGGCACAGTGGAAAAGCCATAGTTTTAAGGGTCAGATGAGTCTCACTTGAATTCCAGTTTACTCCCGAGCCAACTTCTCCCGAGCTGTGAAACCTTGGACAAATCACTTAAACCCTTGGCATTTTAGTTTCCTCATCAGTTAAATATCAGGAAAAACTTCCAAATTCTGAAAGTTGTAGTAAGGATGAGGCATAACCTGCCTAATGGATCTAGTACTGCACACTCCTCAGTAAGTGGTCCTGTTACTATTTAGTAACTGTCATTTTAAAAGTGCTCACGCAAACCTCTGCTTTGACCTTCCCAGTTTCCTTTCTATTCCACATCCTTAAAACTTTTTTTCTTCATTATTGCAGTAAGTGCTCAGAGCTCAAATGTCCACAATATACTAAATGATACTGATATCCCTTTGGTTTGCTTTTTCTTACACAAATGTGCACCAGGGAATGGTACAATTTTTAGCAACATGGCACCTTCACCCCTGCCCTATGTTACAAAACTCCCTCCATATCCATTTAAGAGAGCTTTGTCTTAGCCAATCAGGTCCCTGCATCTTCTGATGCACAATCAGGACAGCTGGTGATGAGAAATGGCAGGGTACCTATGAATTACCCAGAATGTTATTTATTATGTGTGTGTATTACAAACCTCTTTGTTGAGCTTGTAATGGTTTCATATATATAAATCCCATTACCTCAAAATATTGTGAGACTCTCATGAATCCAGTGTCTATAATGTTTACTTCCTTCCTATCATCCCCAGAGCCTGGAACGGTGCTAGGTTTTTAGCAAGCATTAAAAAATGCTTATTTATTTAAAGTATTTAAGAATACATTTACCAAAGAGATTTTTTTCAGTAGAATGAAAAAAATGCTGACTCCTACTTAAGGAAATAGTTTATCTCATGTAGAGCTCACTGGATACCACATTCAGAATGTTTCAAACACTCTTTGGTTATCAACAGGGAGTTCAGAACTAGATCTGAGCAAGGGAGAGCAAGTGCCAATCCTTCTTCCTACTTTCACTCTCTTACCTTTTTTATGTATTATGTATTTATTTAATATGTAATGTATAAATTTATAAAAATGTTTGTTTGTTTGTTTGTTTGTTTTAATTCCAGTGTAGTTAACATACAGTGTTACATTAGTTTCAGGTGTACAATATAGCAATTCAACAATTCCTTACATTACTCAGTGCTCATCAAGATAAGTGTGCTCCTAATCCCCTTCACCTATTTTGCCCAGCCCCTCACCCACCTCCCCTCTGATAACCATCCATTTGTTCTCTATAGTTAAGAGTCTGGTTTTTTCGCTTGTCTCTCTTTTTTTCATTTGTTCATTTGTTTTGCTTCTTCAATTCCACATATGAATGAAATCATATAGAATTTTTCTTTCTCTGAATGGCTTATTTCACTTAGCATTATACCCTCTAGAGCCATTCATGTTGTTGAATATGGCAAGATTTCATTCTTTTTTATGTGTAAGTACTTAGTCTGGTAAAGCTGACCTATAATTTGTTCTTTTAGCACAGCTATAGTGTTATTGCACTAAAACACAATGCTTTGCTGTCTACTTCGATAAGAAAATAATTTTCACTCCACCGTGCTGTGAAAGAGCAGCATTCCAACTCTACTTTCCTTGCATTGACACAATAGGTACGCACTGGTAGTAAGAATACACAAAATGTCACAATTTGCCAATGTGCTTGGCACTTGAAACACTGCTGAGTGACAACTGCATCACTAGCATTTGCAGTATGCCAGGCAGCAATGCAAAGTAATCAGAGTACCAACTATGGCCTCTGTAGCTAATCCAACTCTACCTTCTTAGCATGGACACACTCATTGATAACAGACACATGAAAAGTGTGGCTGTATTCCACAAGACTTTATGAACACTGAAGTTGGAATCTTATAAAATTTCCATATGATAAAATATTATTTTTATTTTTCTCTACCATTTAAAAATGTAAAATCTCCCTCTCTCTCTCCCCCTCCACCACTCATGTTCTGTCTCTGTCTCTCTCTCTCTCTCAAAAATAAATAAACATTTAAAAAAAATTTTTTTAAAAAAGGGAGGCACCTGGGTGGCTCAGTCGGTTAAGCGTCTGACTTCAGCTCAGGTCATGATCTTATGGTTTGTGAGTTCAAGACCCCGCATCAGACTCTGTGCTGACAGCTGAGAGCCAGGAGCCTGCTTCGGATTCTGCAACTCCCTCTCTCTCTACCCCTCCACCACTCATGTTCCGTCTCTGTCTCTCTCTCTCAAAAATAAATAAACATTTAAGAAAAAATTAAAAAAAAAATAAAAATGTAAAAAGCACTCTTAGCTCAAAGCTGTACAATAATAGACAGTGGATCAGATTTAACCAGCGGGTCATCATTTGTTGATTTAGTCCGTAACTCATAGCGGTTATGTCTCACTGACTGAACTTTGATTGACACAGTATATATTCAAGGCCAACTATGTGTCAGACCCCTGCCAGTTAAGGAAGATGCAAAGAAAAATATGACAGAGTCTCTGTTCTCAAAAGGTCTATACACATTCAATAGTTTCTGTGATAAAGATTTAACAAAGATTTGCCTGCCACCTACTATATACTTGGCATTGTATTCCTAAGAATACCAACAACTTTACTGCTTATGGCCTTTCCAACCTTGTTTGGGAAACAAAACATCCCTGTATCAGTCACCTATTGCTGAGTAACAAATTACCACAAACTAAGCAACTTAAAACAGCTTGCATTTATTACTTGTGGTTTCTTTGGGTCAGGAGTCCAGTTACAGCTTAACTGGGTACCCTGCCTAGGGTCACCCAACTGCAGTCAAGGTGTTAGCTAGGCTACCTTCTCATCTGGAACCTCAGCTGGAGAAGAATCTGTTCCCAGGCTCACTCAGGCTGTTGGCAAAGTTAATTTCCTTATGGTTCTAGAAGGAAGGGTATTAGCTTCTTGTCTATCATCTGGAGGTCTTCCTCATCTCTTAAAGGCTACTCTAAGTTCTGTGCCTCCCAACATGGTCACTTACTTCCTCAAAGCCAGCTAAGGAAAGAGAGTCTCCACAAAGACTCTGCAAGCCAGATGGAGATTAATACAACATAGCATACTTAAAAGACTAACATCCCATCACCTATGTCATATTCTATTGGTTAGGAGCGAGACAGTTTCCGCCCACACTCAAGAAGAGGAAATTATACCAGAACATGAACATCAGGAGGCATATACCATGGGGGAGCCACTCTAAAGATAATCTGCCACAGGCCCAAAGAGTAATACAATAAAATATAGGATCAAAAGGGATAGACACACAAAATGATGTGACATAAACCACTGTTTTTCTAAGCACCTAAAGAATAAAGAATATAGGTGCCTGGGTGGCTCAGTCAGTTGAGCATGTGAGCCTTGATTTTGGCTCAGGTCACTATCCCAGGGTCCTGGGATCAAGCCTGGCATCAGGCTCCATACTGAACATAGAGCCTGCTTAAGATTCTTTCTTTCTCTCTCTCTCTCTCTCTCTCTCTCTCTCTCTCTCTCTCTCTCCCCCCCCTCCCCTCCGCTCCCCTCCCCTGCCTCTCTCCCCCCACTCACACATACACACACTCTCTCTCTCTCTCTCTAAAATAAAAGGAATAAACAATACAGTAAAGATAAGAATTACTTAATAAGACCTCATGAAGAAAGGAAGGTATCAGCTTGTCTTTGAAGATTATATGAATCAAAACATTTATAAAATTCAATGGTAAATGATGCCATTCATGATAATACAGTGACAGCAACATAACTGGAGATTTGCAGTAAAATGTTGAGAATATCCAGAATTTTTTAATCCTTTTCATGACAACTTTATGTCATTACCAATTTTTTTTTAATTTTAAAATGTGAAACACTACCGGTATTTAATCCAGAAAAAAACTTCAGGTCCCCCGAAAAAAAGCTCTATACAAAACTTATTACCAACTAAAAGAAGAAAATAATATTGTATTCATTCTAATCTTACTTTATTATACTTAAATGATCAGATAAGTTATGCTAATAGTATTGGCCATTTAGTAGATACAGGAGGAGAAAGGGAAAGGAATGAGAGGAGAAAGGGAAATGATTTCTATTTCTCCAACATTCTTACAGAACACTTACACTGCTGCAGAAATGGATCCAAATATGGAGACTATGATAAACCATTAGCACAGACTACACAATGCAACTGATGATGATAATGCATGTTTACAATTCTTTATAGGCAACAGAAGTAGTTTCATAACTAAAGGAAGTGGGCATTTCTGGCTTCTCATATTGAAATGTTATTTTTGATTCAATTCTAACTTCCTTATTTAAACATTCTTTTCTCCCAAATTAGCCAAGAGATTCTTTCTCAGTGAGCACAAACCACATGGAAAGTTACAGTTTTTAAGTTGCTCCCATTTCTTAGTTCTTGGTGAGCCAAACAGACTACGTTGCTTCAGATCCAGAGATCTAATTTAAAAACTCATATTTGGGTTAAGAAATAGCATGGAAATTTCCTTCCCCTTCAGGTAATTTCAAGAGATCCATGTGAATTCATAAATGCCAAGAATTGACACAAACACAGATCAAATGATCCAAAATGCTAGACACATCCATGTATAGACTTAATGTCACCAGTAAGTATATCGAGTGAAAATACCCATATTAATAAAATAGTTATATGAGATAAAGATAGAGATATAACTTGGTCTATTAAAAATTGAAATTTTCTATAATGGAAGATAAGTTAATACCACTTAATCTCCCAGATGTGGGGGTCTAGGAAAAGGTGTGACTCAGTCTATGAAGGAAAAAACTTTAAGGCAAAAAGTAGCTTGTTCCAAGTCAAAATTCCAGACCAGTTGGGTTAGATACAAAGGCTAAGTTCCAAATAACACACACTTTGACCACAATCTACATCATTAATAAAAAAAAAATTTTTTTCAGTGATGGCATATGCTAAAGATTATTTGGCTAACACCTTGACTCCTCTTAGCCTATATGTTGTCAGTCCAAACTCATGCCTCGATTTCCTTATTACTAGTAATTGTAGAACAGTTTTCCTTGTTTCAGAAGTTTGATTCCTCAGGCTCTTCTTGAACCCACCATTTCCTTATCTATCCACTCAAATTCCTAACTACTTCCCTTCTTTTCCAATCCAATGGCCTCCACCCTTGGTTTAAGGGCTTCCTACCTCATGCCTGGATTATTACAATTGTCTCTCAATGGCTTACCCTACTTGAATTTTCTCTGTCATGTCCCACCCTCCACATTATTAATGGGATTGATCACTCCCTGACTTTGAACAGGCAGCAAGAGCTTCCTTTGGTCTAAAAGGTACAGGTTCACTGTCTTTACTTCAGTTCCTTTTACTTTAGCCTCTGAACCATCCTGCAGGATCCCCCTTATGCCTACCCAATATGAGAACATGCCCCACCAAACTTTCCCCTTATATTTAATCCATTTTTATTTATGTTGTTATTTTCTCCTGGGAGTCCTACTCCATATTCTTCAACTCAATAGTATGTATTCCATTAAAATTTCCACAGAAATTTCCATCCTTTTTCTGAATACAAATGCAAATTTCAGTTTTTTATCAAAAAGTAACTGGTACTGTAACTACTCTTGAGCAAGTTTTATCTCTCTTGCTATAGTACAGCATATATGTCTTATTTATCCTTTACTCAGAAACACATTCTGAACCCAAAAATTCTTAAAGTTATTTGGTGAATGAATGCAGTGGTCTTCAAAAACCAAATACCATATATTACTATATGTGACTACTCTATAAAAGGAAATTACTTAACCAATATATAACTAACAGACTCACAGACTCTAGATGGAAAATTAGTTCTCATTTCCATGCTTTGAGCTTATACAGAATTAGCATAAATGACTGACTGAATTAATAAACTGGAAGCTATATTAACAATCAAAAGTGGCTGCATTAACAAAAGAAACCTGAAATAGATAAAAAACAATCCAAGAGGCACTCCGTGTGATCTCTTTTATAAAACATACACAGACTGCAAACTTCAGTCACTCTAAGCTTCACGTTTCACAGAGCATGATCATTTAAAATATGACTTCAGAAGTTTTCAACCTAATAATAATCATACCCTCCAATTATTCAGTACCTACTATGTGTTGGACTCTGTGCAAAGAGAGTTACGATATGCTTCTTCAATCTTTATTGTGAGATGGGTATTATTGTCCTCATTTTGTAGGTGAAGAAACTGAGAATCACAGAGGCGAAATAAGTTTCTTGGGACTTCCTAGCTCGAGAAGGGGAGAGCCAGAATTAAAATCTGTATCTGTCTGACATCAAAATTTATGCTGTTACCCACCTCACTTCAGTAAAGATCTCTCTTAAAAACAAACACAAATAAAATATTATTTTAAACCTCATTTTACCTATTATGGAATTTTGAGGATACTGGCATGTCATTCTGTCTTTTATAGACACCAATAAACAAATTACTTTCTCACCCTTTTCAACCAATGACAATATTTACAGAGCTAGGTAGTATTACAGCACTTAGCCCAATTTATTTGATTTTCTTTAGAATTCAATTAACTATTCATGAAATTTTAAGGCAGGTCTAGAAGATGAATTTTGCATCATCAGCCTCTTGTGAAAAATACTAAGATCACACAAAACTTAAGTGGCATGCAAACAAAATTTAGAATGATTGAATGTAAGTCGATACACATGCTGAAAATACAATTATGTTATGCCAGTCAGATTCACTGAGAATAAAATAATTGTGTAAGGAATGTTTCACAAATATAGCTACTTATGTCATCTAAGAAGAATGATATATTCTGAAAAATAGTAATCTAATTTCAGAAATTAACCATTTTAGAGTGATACTAAAACCTATTTAGAACTATGTTTTATATTTTAATGAAATGGACTTCATTGCTATACCAATGGACTTAATAAGACCATGGTAAAATAAATCTACCCTATAAAAATTAGAATCTGTTAATCAGCTCAAGGTAACCGACAAATTTAAAATACAACCCAACTTTCTAAATGCTCTATTTCTTTGTGAACACTGGTTAGGGACTATGGAATTATTGATGTCGGTAAAGAAAACAGCATTTTTATATGCTTGCTAAGTCACTGAAAGATATCTAATTCACTCATCCATCCAATAACTAAACTACTTACTGAGTACCAACTGCATGCCAGCCAATCTTCCATGTACCATGGAGAGAGCAGTGAGGAAGACAAATAAGATTCCTATTCTCCAGAACTTCTCCTCCTATGGAGGGAGGTCAGTAAATAAGTATACAAATCAGTAAGTAAGGGTAATTTTAAGTACTGTCGAGTACTAGGAGGGTGCTAAAAGAAGAAATATAAAAAAGAACATCAAAGAGCAGCATTAAATCAGGTGGATAGAGAAGGTTATTTTGATATGATGGCATCTGAACTGAGAACCGAATGAAAATAGGAGGAGGCCCATGAAGAACTGGAGAAAGAGGATTCTGGGCATAAGGAGTGATTCATGAAAAGGCTCTAAGATGGAAAGAAGTTCAACCAGCTCACAAGAGAATAAGGATGCCAGTGTGACCTGAGTGTTGCAAGCAACGGGAAACAGGAGAGGAGGCAGTGTTGAAGTTGTAGGAAAGCCAACTCACCTTCAGCACTCTGGTGACCACATGAAGACCTGTGGATTTTATGCGAATTGCAATAGGAAACAAGGGTACAAGCAAGGAGGTAAATGCTGTAATATGATTTAGACTACAAAGGAAATTAGGTCCCATCATATTGCTCACACAATTAAACAGTTTATTCTTGGGGACAAAAATAGAATTACAATTAATTTAATCCCTGGCTTATAAAGTACTTTCCCCCACAGAAACTCAATATGCTCTGGAAATCAGCATTTTTTTTCATCTCCCAGAATAGGTTTTGTTCTTCATTTTACAGCTAGGGATGAAGACAGAGTGAGATTAACTCATTTCCATTCCCTATAAGTAATAATGACAGTCACCGTGGAAAATGCACCCCAGTAGCAAGCTTGTGGCTGCTGTCTAATCAGGGCAAGTGTCTTGTCTTGCTGATTTCATTGAACACTTTTCCTCATCCTTCACTTCTGACAGAAGAATTTTTCTGAGTGCTTCTGGAAGACAAAATGCTGCTCACTAAATTACAAGCAGACAGGCAGTCCTGCTCTAATTGATGAATGGTATGAGTGTTATGAGTCACCAAGCTCCAAACCAACTTGATTTAGCCACTTGAACTATTCAGTCATATCCTAAAAACGCATGGTAGAGAATGAGAGTCTTATTGCTTTTAGGAAATGGAATCCATAAATAAAAATAAGATGGTATTTGGGGTGCCTTACTCACAGTACAGACACGTCAAACAAACACCATCCTCCCAGTTTTTCAGCCCTGAGATCAGAAGCTTAAAAGAAGTCAATCTTGAAAGTCAACCCATTAACCTCTGCCTCTCCATTATCTTGTGTTAGACTTTTAGAAAAACTTCTGTATAGCTGCAGCTCCTTAAACCTTGTAATCTCAAGAAGAGCTCAGAGGACTTGACATGTCTTAGGAGCTGAGAAAGTAGGGTTAGGAGATTTAATGAAAATTTAAAAGATCACAGAAACTTTTCTGCAAGCAAATTAATGTGTTTCCTTAATCTTTCTGCAAGCCTTTTGTTGTATAATAATAACACTTTTGCAAGAAAGTTGCCACAGTCATCACTCAAAAGTATTACTTCTTTGAATATTTTCTTTGAAATCATTAAGCACAAGAAAGTGTTGGTCAGAGAGTCCCTAAGCTGTTCAAGTGTCACTTCATGACAAAGGATTATGTGGGCAAGTTCCACTGTGGAATATCCTTTCTCAATAAATTGAAAGGGTAGTAACTTCCTACAATAGCTGGTCTTTGGGTACATCACCATTCCTTGTCGGGTTTCCTTAACCTTTTCCACACCTCTCTTCATAGTCCCCTCAATAAATTCTTTCCGAGTCAACCATTCTGACAGTGTTATCTGTTTTCTGCTAGGATCCTGACTGATTCTATACCTGACCTCTGATCAATGACCAGAATCCCTTAAAAGGGTAACCAGTTAAGATCTTTCTAAACCATCAGAAGCATCTTGTCCTTTGCCCTTCGTTGTCCTTGTTGTAATTCCTATGCTGTCACACTGTTCCTGGGGGCCTAGAACAAGTAAAAACAAACAAACAGCTCAGACTAACCAGTATTTCTTGAGAATATACTACATGCCCAGAACTGTGCTTCAAAACTGAAAAATATGGATGTGGAAAATACTGTTCCTTCTGTCAGGGTTCTCACATTCTATGGAGTAAATATACCTTCTCTAAGCTAAAAATCTTCAAGAAGCCTTCTTATAGATGTTTCTCCCACATAAACCCAACGCATGTATGAAGAAGGGAAGTGCAAAAGCCTGAGTCTGCAATAATTATCGTCCAGAGGCTACAAATTACTGATGCTTAGAGAGGTTGGCAGGAATTCAGTTGCATGAGGGAGAGAAGTAGATGAGGCTGGGGATTTAGTTAAAAGCAAGAAACAGGGGTGTTGAATGCCATACTAACTGATTTATTTGGGTGTAATCTGATAGGAAATAATAGATCATTAAAGATTCCTAAACAAGAGAGTTAATGATCAAATCTAAATTTTAAAAGTATTCCTCTAGGAGCACGAGGGTGGCTCAGTAGGTTAAGCATCTGACTCTTGATTTGGGCTCAGGTGCTGATCCAAGAGTCATGGGGTCAAGCCCCACATCAGGCTCCATGCTGAGTGTGGAGCCTACTTAAGATTCTCTCTGTCTCTCTCTCTGTCTCTCTGTCTCTCTCTCCCCCCTCCCTCTATCTCTCTCCCACCCCCCTCTCAAAATAAATAAATAGGCATTTTAAATGTATTCCTCTGGTAAAATCAACTAATGAATTTAAGGATCCTGAAAGAAGAGGGAAAGAGACCAGGCATAAAATTACAATAGTCCCAGCAAAAGGCTGAAAGAAAGAGTGGGCACAAAAAGGAAGAAACAAACAAACAAAAAAAAGACTACAGAAACTGAAAAACAAATGGAGACAACTCACTAATTCTAGCAGTAATACTGAGGGACAGAAAATCTTTGGTAAATTGTTGTGGGTTACAAAAGTATTAACCATTGATATCAGCTCAAATTTATTGATTTTCCTCCTAACCCATACTACTGCTCTGTGTCAATTACTGGCATATTTTCTACTTGAAAATAATTAACCAAAATGTTCATCTGATCCACTATTACTCCATTTTAGTAAAGTTTCTGAAATGCATCTGTTTCAATGAAACAGCATGGTGGTCATCATTCTGTTAGAAAGAATGTGGTGTGGTTTTTCTGTCTTACATCAGACAAGAAGGAAAACACTGGAAGCTTTGTAATGAAGTACTGAAGCTATAATCATGGCTCAAACATGACTCCATCACATTTCACTTTCTCCATAAACTCTCTTTGAAATGAATGAGAAAAAGTAGGAATGTTCCTTCATCTTTTAAAACAAGGGAACAGAAAGTAACATGATTATACAAATACAAGATGAATAGATATCATATGGGAGAGGTTGTTACAATATTATCAATCATTGCTAAAAACAAAAGTATAAAAAGATTGAAGATCAACTATATGCAATGAAGCAATTCTTAAAATTCCTCCTCTACCATTTATTTCTCCATATTGAGTCTTCAGAGAAATACTCTAAGACAAAAATCAAAGCTATTCTAACTTCAGCATCCCTTAAAGCTCAATTCTTAATCCTCTTCCCTCTCTGTGTGCACTCCATTTGTGAGCTCAACTATCCCCACAGTTTCCAATACCTTCTCAATATTCTGTAGCTCCAGGCCTGCCATCTCTCCTAAACTGAAACCCCCTTTTCAATTTCTATTTACAAGACATCACACTTCTACGTGATGTCTTGCAGTTGCCTCCAACTCAACCTAAAAGTTTTTTTTTTTTTTAAATGGGGCACCTGGGGGCTCCTGGGTGGCCCAGTCAGTTAAGTGTCCGACTTCCGTTCAGGTCATAGTCTCGCAGTTTGTGGGTTCGAGCCCCACGTCAGGCTCTGTGCTGACAGCTCAGAACCTAAAGCCTGCTTCGGATTCTGTGTCTCCTTCTCTTTCTGGCCCTCCCCCACTTGTGCTCTGTTAAAAAAAAAAAAAATGGGGCACCTGGATGGCTCAGTTGGTTGAGTGTCTAACTTTTGGTTTCGACTCAGGCCATGATCTCACAGTTCATGGGATCAAGACCCACATCGGGCTCTGTACTAACAGCACACAGCCTGCTGGGGATTCTCTTTCTCTCTGCCCCTCCCCCACTTGTGAATGCGCTCTCTTTCTCTCTCAAAATAAATAAACTTTTTTTAATAAAAAAATTTAAAAATCATTAAACTAAAAACTCTAAAAATCTAAAGCAGAATCCATCATCTTCTCTCTCCCACCTCTGCATCAATTCACCCCATCATCATCACTGCATTCAAAGGACCACATTCCCGCCCCAATCATCCAACCTTGAAACCATGACATCATCTTTCTCCTCCTCTTCTATTTCATTCATTCCCGTAAATGATTTCTTCCAAATGTGCATTATTCTTCATCTCTAGTACCTTTTCATCTAGATTAATAACTATATTTTAGTTGCATATATGATACCATATAATCCTCTGCAGCAAAATGTTGAAAAACACTGCCTTGAATTCCAGGACTGGCCCTAACCAAAATGTGTAGCCTTATGCAAGTTCAACTTCTTAGCCTCAAATCTTCTCATCTGTAAAATGGAGATAGTAAAGGTAATGGCTTCACAGGGTTGTCAAGAGGATGAGATGACATATGTACACAAAGACACAGCACCATTCCTAGCTGCTAATAAGAACTCAGTAAATTTTAGCTGCTGGTACCATCATTACCTCACCCAAATCCAATGCATCATATATTATAGTCCAGCTAATTTTAATTAAACTTATATCATGACACTGCCTTGCTCAAGTTCCATTTATCAGCCATCTACATCATCTGAATTTATTTATCAAATTTTTCTCCCCGGAACTCATTTTATTTGCATCTAAAGTCTGTCTTACTTAAAAAGGTGTTGAAAACACCATACGAGATGCCTCTCTATTTTGTCACCAACAACTCCAAGTATCTAGGGCCTTGGAAGGTCTCCATTTTTGGTCCTTCTTCTAATTCATAACCAAAAAAGGAAACATCAGCCATTAACACATTTTTGTTTTTATACTAAAGCCTTAAAAACTCCACTAAAGACAGTCACTTTTTTTTTTTTTTAAGTAGGCTTCATGCAAAGAACCCAATATGGGGTTTAAACTCAAGGACCATAAGAACAAGATCTGAGCTGTGACTGAGGCACCCAGGCACCCCTAAAGTCATTCACTGTTGACTTTGAAAAACTGGAGTTCAGTACCAGGTGCAAGTATAATTTCTTTTGGAATGTGATGTCTTTGGCCTGGTCAGGCAGATCATGGGATCTGAATGACTGATTTAATTATGGAGTTTTCACAGACAGGTGGGGTTCTGCAGGATCCTCTGTCAATATGTTCTGATAAGTAAACACGACAGCACTCTGCGGCTGGGAAATGTTTCAAACCCTTTTACAAAAGTTGAGGATTTGGCATTATTTTTTCCTCCCCATCATTTTTAAACCCTATTGTGTTTCAAAGGAAATTCAATCCATCTGTTTCTGCTTCTTCAAAATGCTGTTGTTTTGTAAGAGCTATTTGATGTCACAAAGCCCAGTGAGTCTCCACAAAGCCATTTGCTTCCCAATAGAAGGCTATAGATCTCTCCAAGGGATTAATGAAACTAGAACCTCAGGCATCTTAGACCTCACAGACCTCTATCACATTTCTAGAGCCTCTCCCAACTTGAGTTTCCTTTTTGAAGAGCATCTCAATAGGAAATTGCTCCCCCCACAACTTCATTAGTCACACACTTCAAAATGCAGTCTCTTGTTCATATTTATCTTGTCAGAAATTTTACTTCTGACCACTGCGTCACAAATAGGGAACGTTTTACCTGAGGAAACAAAACCTTCATGACAAGTATTTAAAATTTTTAATCTTGTAAGAATGACAACTTTCTAAGAAAAATAAATAGTTGCCTCATGCAGCAGGTCTAAAAATAGACTTTTGAGAAAAAATATCTTATACAGAATTTAAAAGGTAACAATAATGAAAGGGTTTCCTTTGCCTCAATTTCCATTCTAGAAATTAATAAATATAAACTAATAGATGCAGGTCATTTCATAAAAATAAGCTGAACAATATAGCTTTTCTTCTTAGAGCAAGCTACAATTGTATATGGGATCCTGGGGGCTCTGAACTGAAGCAATGAGGGAAATTAAATTTCAAAGTAATTAAGAAAGATGCAATTTAAACAAATTATAATTTTGCCTTCCTGATGTCACCAGGCTTTTGTTACTGCTTTCTCAAATAAGTCAGTGAATTCAGAAAAAGGAAATAACTAAAATTAATGTGTTTTTGAACTCCATCAATCTGGTAGTAGTAAGCTTTTCTATGGAGATGAATTTAACCAAAACAGGAAAGAGAACTGTTCATGCTAATTTATTAACATAGTGTAGCCTGAAAACACCAGGATTCCAAAATGTTTCCACAATTAAGTGTTATGTGAGAATGCCACTGCATTTCTTTTTATAAAGCTTTCCCCTCTAAACATCTTTACAGTGGTGACTATATTATAAGTATGGAACCAAGAGTGATATGAAGCTTGATATGACATCAACTAAACCTCTATGGTCATTTACTGGTTAAATGGAAAATAGGAGAAATAAATCTTATAGGTTACCAGAAATATACCAACATATATGAGTGGATTTTCACCTTTGGCCAGTCTTTCTTACTTCACGTGGTAATTTTTTGCTGATGGGTCTGAAATTCTTCCACAAGATAAAATTCTCCAAGTTATTTTCTTTTTGAGTAAGATAGTATAGCCAGTTAAATAATGCTAGAGCTAGTCACAACATGAAACAGGTACATAACTTGATATGTAGCAAAGAAAGAGCAGTCTCAGGTAAGACTGCGGAGAAACAGAACAGATTCCCTTTTATTCAGATCACACAAAATTACAATACCCCAGGATGGGCGGGTATGTGCACCCAAGACACTGACATCTTGCACACATCCCTTTTCCTTTGATATAGATATAATCTTGTTAAAATGGAAATGTATTAGGAAAGTCAAACAATTAATTGATGCAAGAAAGGTTGTTTCATGTTTTGTGTAAATCAAAACTGAAAATTCATTTGAGGAACAGGGCTGTATTGTAGACTAAACACAATTTGGCCTGAGTATAGGGTTTGGTGCGGGTGTTAAAGTTGTTCTGGGCTACACATGGTCGGTAATCCTCAACAGAAATGTTAACTCAATTTGTCAGTATTATCTTTATGTCAACAGTAATGCTTAAATATTTACAATAGGCATAGTACGCTGAGAGTTAGTAACGCAAGATAAATTGGAAAAATGCTAACAAAATGGATGGTACTAATAGAAAGCCTTGGCACTGTAGTCTCTGATTTTATATACAAGAGGCTTGCCCGAAGGTAAGATTTTATTAGGTTCTATCATTGATATGCTGCTCTAAAAATTTCCTTAAAAAATAAAGAAAAAAGATTAAAAGTTTTTCAAGGAAGTAAAGCAATGAGTTTGCTAAATTTATTCTCTATATAGTAAGTCAACAATTGAGTCTAAATTATATGCTAGCTACTCTTCTTTGTAAGAAGACATAAATTATATTGCACAACTTGAACTTATACACATTCTCCAGATATGCTGCATTTTTAAACTCTCTACAGAATCGAACAGCTAGTATGTTAAAATACAGAACAAAGAGCTATGAAAAAAGAGAAAATGCCCTCTCTCTTCTTTCAAGTCCCCAGCCCTGCTCCTGTTGCTACTGTTTGTTGTGTTAAAGGAGTGCTATGTGTTTAAATTCTTTGTATCCTCAGTTCTTTGAAAAAACAGAGATAAAACTAATAAATACATCTCCAGAACTAAAACATTGCCACTGCACCAAGCCACCTAACAAAAAGTAAATCAATCTTTAAAACTGTAAGTCCCAGAATACCAAAAGCAAATAACAAATTCTTATACCGAAAGTTGTACATTTTAAGAAAGAAGATAAAAATGAAAGAAACAAAGGAAACACATGTACAGACATGAAATAGGTAAAATTATGAATATGTGGAATTGTCTTTTAAGAGAACAAAAATTGAGTGAAATTCCAAAATTATCTACTCCCCATCCAAGACTAGCATTTGTTATCTACAAGGAAGAGCAAGTTCAATAAAGAAAGCAAAAGGTATTTCCACTTTAAAGCCACTTTTAGTTTCCAACCTTCCTTTAGAATTAATTCATTGAATTGAGTCTGTGTTTAAATTTCTTTCGAGAGAGAGAGAGAGAGAGAGAGAGAGAGAGAGAGAGAGAGAGCGCCAGAGCCGGGGAGGATCAGAGAGAATCCTATCATGCCCAGCACTGAGCCTGACTCGAGGCTCAGTCTCACAACTGTGAGATCATGACCTGAGCCAAAACCAAGAGTCAGACGCTTAACCAACTGAGCCACCCAGGTGCCCTGAGTCTGTGTTTAAAGGGAAAAAAAAAGGCCACTTCTTTGAAATATGAACATCCTACACCTGTACACTTTGCTCCTTCCCACCATTCAAGCTTTGCCATAATAATATGGTTATGATCGTTTCAGGAGAACTGACGGGAGATGCTCTAGCACTGAGAAATGTGGGACAAATGTTTCTGTGACACCTGGTTCAGGGCCTAATATTTCCTAAAGGACTTTGTACTTTATTGCAGAAAAAGCAGACAAATATTCTATCCAAACGAATCCTCACTTTCCTTTCCTGCAAGAGACTTTCAATCCAAACTGGTGGAGGAGAAATCCAGCACAGGTGGTCCTTGAGAACAGCAGTGTCCATAACCCCTGCCATATAACCTTCTGGCTTTCCCTCATTTCTTCCGCTTATGCCACAAGGACTTAGAAACAAGTACTAAGCTTCTAAGAACTTTCAAAAAGAGCACCAAATAATCATTAGGATAGATTGTTCAACTGGGCAAGTAATGAGAAGAGAGAAGAGAAGACATGAAAACCAGTGACTTTTTAAGAATCCATAACTCACTAGGCTTGTGGCTATTCAGAAATCATTTAAGAT
Source organism: Prionailurus viverrinus (assembly GCF_022837055.1). NCBI lineage: Eukaryota > Metazoa > Chordata > Mammalia > Carnivora > Felidae > Prionailurus > Prionailurus viverrinus. Next base: position 205,296,353 of record NC_062561.1, read on the forward strand.
CAGAGTGCCTGGGTGGCTTGGTCTCTAGGCGTCCAACTCTTGATTTTGGCTCAGGTAGTGATCTCGTGGTTCGTGGTTCTGAGCCTGGCATCAGGCTCTGCACTGACAGCTCAGAGCCTGCTTGGGATTCTCTCTACCCCTCCCCTACTCACACTCTCTCTTTCTCTTTCAAAAATAAATAAACTTTAAAAAAAGAAATAATTTAATATCACTATCCACACTGGGTAACAAAGATTAATTTAAGTTAATGGACGTAGTAGAGGAAGAAAGGATAACTTAGTAGATATTGAAAAGAAAAAGAGAGAAGAAGCTAGAGTCAGGCCTTTTGAAAAAGAGTGGTTAATAGGGATTTTAGAGATTCTTGAGAAATCACTGTCCCTCATACATATTATAAACTCAGGAGAAAGATATGTGTATTTAGTTTTAGTGTGTAACACTATTTAGTGTTACACACATATTTAGTGTGTAAACACATATTTAGTGTGTAACACTACTACCCAATCAGAGAGTGTCATCTTCTCTTTTCTTCATATATAAACCTGTAACCCTAATACTATTGATTTGGGTTATGATTACTATTTATAATTTTCAGTTGTAGCTGCTATTACTACCAATAATGATGGCTTTCTAGAAAGGACAAATTGATCACAGTTTACTCAAGGAAATACATAGTGGAGAACTCATGAACAATTACAAACAAATGTGTATCCTGGATACTCCAATAGTGAACCAAATACCAAAAGTGCCCACGACCCATCCTGCGTGGTCACAACCAACCTCTCTGGCCCCATCTCCTACAATTCCTCTTGCCTTTTCCTTTGATATACTTCCTTCCCTTTATACATACTTCCTTCCCTTTATTTATATATATATATATATATATATATATATATATATATATATATATATACGTTAGACATATATATATGTCTAACGTACTTTCCTCTATCTTGAAGGTTCTTCCTTCTTCTTCATAAAGGCAATTCTTACCCATTTTTCAAGAATCTCCTTCAATATCTCCTCCTTTCCCACATTCTCACAGGTGATTGGGTGGCCCTCGTCTTGACTCCCACAGTACCATTATTACTATTATTATTACAGCAGTGATCCTATTGTTGCTGGCTCCCTCAAGAGAAAATGAACACCTTGCAGGTAGAGCTACTTATTATTTATATTTGTATTCCCAGCACATATCTCGGTATCTGGCATGTAGCAGGTTATCTGTTGCCAAAACAATATTTTGTTACAGATCACCCTTTAACTTAAAAAACCACCATTTACTATTGCTCACAAGTCAACAGGTCAACTGAGTAGTTTTTCAGGTCACAACAGGATTCACTCCCACATCTGCAGTGAGCAGTGTATTGGATAGGCTCTGCTGTTCTATCTTTGGAGTCACTTGGCCTCAGATCCTCTCTGTGCATCTCACATCCCTCCAGCAAGCTAGTTCAGGCACCAACTCATGACTGGGCAGAAAAACAAGAGCAAAGAAGTTCAGTCATGCAAAGGACAAGTGAAAATGCACACGTGCTCCTTAAGCCTGCTACTTCTACACAGTCTACTGTCTATTGGCCAAAGGAAGTCTATCATCATACCAAGAGTCACAGTGAAAGGGCACCATCAAAGGGCACTGGCACAGGGAGGTGAGAAAAACGCAGGTCACTAGTGAAAGTGATATGCTGCAGGAAGTGAAAAACAAATCTTGTCAGATGAGTAAGAGCTATAAGAGACAGTTATTCAGGGCAAGACCAGGTAAATTTGTAAATTAGGCAGAGCTAGTCTTTGAAACTCCCTTACGGCTAAATGATCCAACAAAGAAAAGTCTAACATAGCACTTGGCATATTATAAGCACTCAGTGAATATCAGTTCCAGCCTCTTCCCCATTCTTTGCTTTTTTTCCTTCTCTTTTTTATTTAGGCTTCTATTTCAGAACTATTTTCCTCAATCCTTTATCAATCTCATGCTAAGAATGATGGAAATTCCTCTCTGAGACAATACCCTCACTTTGCTTCAAAATATATCTTTCTGATATTATATCTACTCAAGAGGTTGTCAAGAATTAGTCATCGATTCTAGTTAGCTAATTTCCAAGTTTTAATGACTATAATTACATTTTAAATACCTTAACTAACAAGTAATTTCAGGAACCATAAAAGAAAGGGTCATCTTTGGACACTTCTAAAACTATACCAGCTTATTCAGTTCCTATTCCAATTGCATGTTAGATCTGCTCTAGATTTTAAGCTTTGAAGAGCCAAGATGGATGAACCATAGTCATCATAAACCAACAGCCTTCATTCCTAAAAATGGATTATTAAGTGGATTATGTTATACAATTATTTTTTGCATAAGGTATTATGAAAATTAAAAGGGCCACAATCATTTTTCAAAATCAATTATACTACAATCAGTAATCATATGTCCATAAAATTTTAATGCCTAAGCCTTTCATGATTTATTTCCAGAGACTGAACTTCTGAATAATTATTAAAGAATCTTTCCTAAAATTAAAGAGAAATGGGCATCAGGAGGAAAAAAAGAGAAAAGAAAGCAAGTAAGAGAAAGAGAAGAAAAAGAGAAGAGAGAAGAGAAAAAAAGCAAGTAAGAAAGACAACCATATATTCAGTGACTTGTCTGGCTATTTAGCATCATGACCCAGAAAACTGGTGATCTCAAAATATGGAATCACCAGGGGGCATTTTGGACACCATTAGGAAATGTCTGGTTCTTAGTATAAGTAATAGAGGGAAGAAACAACAAATGTTTATCCAGTGCTACCATAAGCAATGCAGTCAGTAATGGGAGGTACAGTTTGCAGAAGGCACAGATATCATGACTTCCCTCAGTAATTAAACTTACAATCTAGAGCAACATACAGACTTTCAATCTGACCGTTGCATTATCTACCATATGTGTTCCCAAAACTCTTGAGTTTTCCTTTTAAGGTACTATGAGCCATCAAAGAAGAAGTCATTAATTCAGGTGAACAGAAAAGGAGAGTCTTGAGAAAAGAAAAAATATTTCTTTCAAATCTTAACATATTAAAATCTGACTTTGATGGTGGTAAGTGGAGGAGCAGTCGAGTCTTAGTGAATAACAAAATCAAAAGTGGCATGAAAAAGTTTCTAGCATTCACTGGGGAGCAGTGACAGAGCAGTGAGGTGTAGTGTGTGCCTGTGAGGAATCATTTCAGAGGAAATGTGCCCGGAAGGGTGTGATTTGAAATCAGACTGACTGAGACTACAATAACACATTAAATATATACTCCCGAAGTTGTCCATGGCTTCCCCTCCCTTATACCCAGTCCATTTGTATGGTAAAGGCCGGTTCTTGAAATTATTCATCAGTTTAACTTAAGGTGTTTAAAATGCAAATATTATTGTCCTTAACTCTTGGAAATTAACTAACTAGAATTGATAACCAACTCTGACAATTCCCTGAGGAAACATAATACAGGAAAGATAAATAAATTAAGGATTACTGCAGCTGCTCTCTGGGAAATCGACTGGAGATGAGCAAGAGAAAAGCAAAGAGGACTGACAGGAGGCGGGTGTTGTATTCTGGGCAAGAGATGATGGTATCTTCAATCAGGGCGGCAGTGACTGGAGATGGAGAGAAAAGTAACAGGTGACAGCTATTGAAACGGTAGCTATGATACAAAACACTTTGAATAAATATTTGTGGAATAAATTGAAAAACCCCTAGTTTTTAGGATGGAAATTCTGAGATTAGTATTTCATAATTCTGACAGTGTGGCAGTGTGGCAGTGTGGACGACAGCTTAAAGACAGGAATTCTGAAGGTGGCAAAATTAGTTAAGAAACTATGATAAATATGCAGGGGAAATAGAATTGAGGTACATAAATAAGACAAGGCCGAATAAAGAGAACTCAAAGATGAAATTTTAAAGAAAGAACTAGGTGAAGCTAGAGCCCCTTTGGTAGAGATTTTAGAGAATAAGGAACCAAAGGCTTCTTACAAGGTGGGATGTGACACCACTAACAGAAGTAGGGCACAAAGGAGGAAAGTCAAGTTTGAGGAAGGAGAAGGTAGCAGTTCTCTTTTAAACACATTCATCTGGAAATGAAAGATAACCGTGTATAAAAAGACCATCAGAGGGGCGCCTGGGTGGCTCAGTCGGTTAAGCGTCCGGCTTCAGTTGAGGTCATGATCTGGCGGTCCGTGGGTTCGAGCCCTGCATCGGGCTCTGTGCTGACAGCTCAGAGCCTGGAGCCTGTTTCAGATTCTGTGTCTCCCTCTTTCTCTGACCCTCCCCTGTTCATGCTCTCTCTCTCTGTCTCAAAAATAAATAAACGTTAAAAAAAATTTTTTTTTAAATAAAAAGACCATCAGAGTTCCTGCTGGTCCATCTCAGGACCAAACTTGGGACCAGGTTTACAGAGCCTACCCATAATGCAGAGTAGCTAGGTCATGAGGCATGCTGTTCTGCAGCTGGCCACAAAAGTATAGACTTTGAAGATGTGAGGTAGGCTGGTCTCTCTGGGCACAAATATAACGATATAAAAAAAGAAAGAGCGGGAAGGAGACGAGACAAGGCCCCAGACTTTCCCTGGAAAGGTAATATGCATTCAATAAGAGACTTTGCCCTGAGACAAGCTCAGACAGCTCTCTTGCCCACACTGCCAATTTGGAACTCTGTACAGGGAGCCCACATCAGGAGGCCCAGGCAGAGGGAAGTCCTGACGTGTGGTTTTCCTCTGCTATCTTTCCATGTAACACAAATGGGATGGGACCCCAGACAGCTGGATCTGAGTGAGGAATTTGCAGAGACTGGGGTATTGGAAGACTCTGAATCAATGACTACAAAGTACCCCACCCGGATAGGGCCCAGAGAGGTCTGTGGTGCCGTCATAAAACGGTTGTGACTGAATCCACCTGGCAGTACCAGGAGGTACACCAATTGCTAGCTTCTGCTATAAATGAAAGTGGAATAAGCACCAACCGTATGGTCAAAGGACACTAATGCAGAGAATCAAGGGACACCCTGCCCAAAATCCCTAATTTTCTGCTCAGACCAGCCCCCCCCCCCTTACCATCCACCAACACCCATTCAACAGATACCATCTTAGGAACTAGGGGGGACAGTAGAAGATTCAAATATCTAAGAGACTGGGTATTTGATCCTAGAGAGATTGAACATTACCCAAGTGAAGTATTTAAAATTTGTTTAATGGGGGGCGCCTGGGTGGCGCAGTCGGTTAAGCGTCCGACCTCAGCCAGGTCACGATCTCACGGTCCGTGAGTTCGAGCCCCGCGTCGGGCTCTGGGCTGATGGCTCAGAGCCTGGAGCCTGTTTCCGATTCTGTGTCTCCCTCTCTCTCTGCCCCTCCCCCGTTCATGCTCTGTCTCTCTCTGTCCCAAAAATAAATAAACGTTGAAAAAAAAAAAAAAAAAAAAAAAACAAAAAATAAAATTTGTTTAATGATGATTTATTTTTCAGAGAGACAGAGAGAGGCAGAGCATGAGGGAGGGAGGGGCAGAGAGAGAGGGAGACAGAATCGTAAGCAGCTCCAGGCTCTGAGCTGTCAGCACAGAGCCCGACGCAGGGCTCCAACTCACAGACCACGAGATCGTGACCTGAGCCGAAGTCAGCCTGTTACCTAAGCCACCCAGGTGTCCCACAAGTGAAGTATTTCAATTACAATTGTTCTAATTGTAATTAGAACAATTTACAATTGAACATTTAGTATAGTTGTTTTGGGGGAGCGGATCTCAGGAACAGACATCCCGTTACCTAGAGGGTAAAACTGAGTTGGGAGACCAGATAAGCTATTGATAAAACTAATTGCCCATATTAGTAGGTAACATTCACCTGTCATGGCATTCTCAACATCGGGCACCATTTGACCTAATAAAAGAGGCAGGAAAAACACAGTTTGTTGAATGGACAGTGAGTAATAACACCACTGGTACTGAAGTAGAGTGGTAATTGATATAAATGGATAGAAATGACCCTGAAAACTCAGAAGAAAGATCACGGAAAATCTTAAACATTCAACTAAGGAATTATTTCTTTAAGTATAGAGAGTAAATTCATAGTTTTAAGGAAAAGAATGACACTAGGAAAACCTATGCTTTAAGATTAACCTGACGGTTGTGTGGGGGACAGTTTATGGATGAGGTGTCAGCAAATATAGGTATCACAGATGGGACAATCTTGGAAGATATGGGCCATAGGACATATTTCAACTATGATCATACTGTTGTCCCCAACTATGATCATACTGTTGTCCCCCACTCCAAAAACATCTGGAACATTTTATGAAATTAAATCAAGTTAAAATGAACACTGGAAGCAGTCTTAACATGGAAAAGGCAGAAAGCATGCAAACTTATGCTACTGGAAGTATGAATGTAGGAACAGGAAGGAAGACTCTATGTTATAGATGGATGGATGGAGAGAGGTGCCAGGAGGAACATCTATACTCATCCTCCTACCTCGCTGCCAGCTCACTGAGTTTACCTAGGGCAGAGCAGGGCAGGCCACCAAATTCTGAAACACACATCCCAGAAATAGCCCTATAGCCACAGACCGTATGAGAGATGGTAAAGACAGGGGCAGAGTGATGGATCATGAATGGAAGGAAGGTAGATGTGTGTGATGCTCAGAAGGCAGTCAATAACATTCCAGCTCTGCCATGAATTAGCTACATGACCTTGAGGAAATTATTTAATCTCTCTGGACCCCACTTACTTCTCCTAACAAAACGAGGCATAGTAAATGTCTACCATGGTACCTCTCACAGTCAATGACTAAAATCTCGAAGTTCCTCCTTTCTGCTCTGAAATTTACAAATGTGTATGTACCTAAAGTCATGTCTTGCAAAATTCGGTGCAATAGTAGCCTTTTTGTGGTAAACCTATCAGTTGCAGATGGGTTTCTCTTTCAGATTTGGTTCCACTCTGGTTCTCTTCAAGAAGAATGTTAAGAAGCAGAAATGGAAATTTTCTCTGATACAGCCAAGGGCTAGGATTTTCTAGTTTGTCATAAAGGAATTGTTTTGTTGAGGTTGTTTTCATTTTAATACAACTTAAAGGAACCAAAAGGCTCTTTGCAAAAATATTTTAAGGATAACACCTCTAATTGCATTATTTTATTTTCTCTATTAAAATTTTGTGGTAAACTATGTTTAAGCCAAGTTTTTGCATAGTCTAGTTATTCACCAAAATACCAAAAATAAAATTTGCCAGTTGACTACCCCTTTTCAAATGATTTTTAACTAATCAAAATGTTCCTGGCTTTAACTAAAAAACGGTGTAAAAAAAAAATCATAGCATAAATAATCAGTTATTCTCATTTTTTTTTAATTTTTTAATGTTTATTTTTGAGAGAGAGAGAGAATACAAACAGGGGAGGGGCAGAGAACAAGAGAGGGACACAGAATCCGAAGCAGGCTCCAGGCTTCGAGCTGTCAGCACAGAGCCCAACTCGAAGCTTGAACTCACGAACTGTGAGATAATGACCTGAGCCGAAGACAGATGCTTAACCGACTGAGCCACCCAGGCGCCCCAGATATTCTCATTATTAATATCCCAACATAAAATCTCTATCTTAAAACTGACCTTAGCTCCAAAATCCTATCCTACTTTCCACCCAAACCCATGTTATCTCATTTTACTTATCCATATCATGTGTTAGTTTGGTATGTCAACCCTACAAAAGAATTTAAGTCATAATTACTCCAGATTGTGCCTTTCAGATGTCTTTCAAACTTACAGTCTTGCCCTGTTTCACATCGTTTACCTTATTCTGCCAGTTATTTTGCTTCTTGACAATGTGATATTTATCTTTCATTCACAAAAATACCACTCAGAATACTAAATAATATGTAGATAGTTCTTGGAAATATCTAGTAATTTTTTTCTGCTAGTAATAATACTGCAAGGGTGTTCCAGGTCTCTAAATTGCTCTAATTAACATCACTTAGGTGATTACAGATGAGTTTGCTACAAGAGCACCATTATAAAATATTCCTATAAGGATTTTCAAAATTACACAGCTAGAATTACCTCTACATGCTTTCACATATTAGTAGGCGTTTGTATTTCTTGACCTTAGCTTTTAAAGGTAAATTAATTATTTTTAAATATATGTGACTATAATATTTCCTCTCTATTTCGCAATCCTAGTATTTTCAAAAAGGAAAAATAAAATTATATTTATAGCATGCACATGTAAAGAATGAATCTATAAAATACACCTGAGAATGTGCATCTTGTAAAAGGATCTAGTTGTTGAATAAAGTCCAATAAAATATGAATACTTCTACCACCCCTAAGTAAATGGAAGCTCATAGATACTGCTTGAGCATTGATATTTACGATCATATGAATTGAAGAAAAGCAGATGCTTTTTAAAGCCAATGCTTTAAAGCAGAACACAAAAGTAATGTTTTGAAAATGGGTGAAATCCCATCTTGTCTTTGGGCTGTCATTTAAGCCTTTAGACTTTGCCCATATGTTCTATTCACTATCCTTGTTCTCAGCCTGTGTTACCTGATTCCCAGTATGGTTATTTCCACCTTTTGTTCACAAGCATTTCCTCTTAACAATACACCATTCAGAAAAAGGTATGTCTTTGAATTGTCAACTCTTGTACTCAGTTCTGACAAAAGATATCACTCTAGTGTTTAAAAACTGTATGTTAGAAATCTTGAAATTAACACCAGTTGTTGACTATTAGAAATGAGCTTAATTTGACAAGTGGTACTTTAGAAAGTACAGTCAACAACATTGAAAAACAGAATCCTACATTCCTAAATGTGTAAATATTTAGCATAGGTTAATATGATATCACTTTAAGGAACCTAAAAGGATTATTATCAGGTCTGATTTCAACATGCATTTGTTATGATATATTCAATATATATTAAGGCCTCTGTTCCCCAGACAACAAGAAGCAAAAGATTGGAGCAAATTTAAGTAATTGAAGGAAAAACTAAATGGTCTTAATTTCCTTGTGCTGGTGTAGATCAAATATACAAAACAAAGCAAGATCTCAATTGCCTAGAATCTGAAAGAAATATAACTGAACCAAAAAAAGAGAAGTAAATTAGGAGAATTGCACTACACTTTCTTCAAGCAGTTATGAAGCCTATTTCTGATGCAATACTGCAACAATAATGAAAAACATATATACCTATAAAAAAATCAAAATCTAAGAAAAAATTTGGAATATTAAAATTGTTTAAATGTTAAATCCACCAAAGCATTCAATATTTTATTAACATATATAAAATAATATGTTCGAATACACTGTTGAATATAACTTTAGATGTAATAAATGAGATTAATATGTAATTTGTTAAAATATTTTAAAGCACATGCCACATATTATAAAAAAGTATAATTTATTACATGTTACTGGCAATTTAAAAATTAAGATATTCTAACTTGTTTAAAAAGTGAAATAGATTGTTTTGATTCATTAATTATAACACATTATTTTCATTTATTGATATTTTAGATTTACATTAGTAGCTGCCTATAACTAAAATTTTTAGCTAGATCAAAGGTACTGAAGTCATAAACATGTTTACTGTTTGATTCTCATACTTTCTTTGTTTTTACAAAACTAAACCTCCTCATTGAAACAGATTATCACATAAAAAATGAACCAGTACAATACCTTCCATGTAATATTATTTTAAATATTTGCTAGATCTTTCCAGAGACATTTAGACATATGCAAATATATAAATGAATCATATCTGTATATTATTTATTCACAAATGATAGAAAACTGTACCATGCTGTTCTATAACTCCTTTTGTTACTTAACAGCACTTCTCATTTTTTGTATTAACAGATAAATGGAGTCCATACTCCTGTTTTACAGCTGCATCCAATTCCATCATGTTGAACTGTATCCAATTCATATCACATCAATTCACATCAGTCCACTACTGCTAAATACTCTGTTCCATCATCTTTTCCTATTAACAGCGGTGCAATAAATATTTTTGAATAAATATCACCTCCCACATAGGTAATCATACCTGTAGAGTAAGCTGGCGGTGGAAAATTTGGTACAGAGATATTTTGCTTTTTATAAATTAGATGTTTGCCAAATTTCCCTCCACACAGGCTGTACCAACTACACTCCCATTCGCTGTGTATAAGAATGAGGATTTCTCCATACTCTTCCAACATGGTGTGCTATCAAAGATTTTTTTTTTCTTTGCTAGCCTGACGGATGTAAAAAGTTATGCCACTGCAGTTTAACTTTCCATTTCTCTTACTCTGAGTGTGAATGAGGGTCTTTTAATATGTTGAAGAATGCATTTTTAAAGAAACAGTCTGATGTGCAATTTGGTAAATTGGTTACCAGCAATTTGATACTATGAATTTATTAAATCTAATACCTGAAAGGGCGGGCCTACGCCGGCCGACTCCATCTTGTTCTGTGTCCTTCACCTAGACCACGCCTCCTCCCTTTGAGTAACCTCCCTCTCACCCATTCAAACTTCCTGATCAAAACACGCCCAGCGACCTGCGTAACAGGACTCTGAACCTTCCCCAGCCAATCGGCCGAGGCCACGCCCCTTCCCCAGCCAATCAGCTGCCCCTAGACCCCTATAAAACCGTTGTGCTTTTGAAACTTGCTCTCTCTCCCTGGTATCTCACCGCTGCGTTGGTGCAGGTAGGGGAATTGAGCTCGAGCTAGCTCGAATAAAGGCTCTTTTGCTTTTGCATCCCTGGTGGTCTCTGGGGATCACGAATTCTGGGCATAACATTTGGGGGCTCGGCCCGGGATCCCCAAGACCCCGAGGGACCCCCGACCCGGAGAGCCTGACTGGCCATGGTTAGTGTCTGTCTGTTTGTTCTGTCTTTTCTGTGTGAGCTCATTTCTGGAATTCTGGTAGTGCCCGACCCGGTCTAAGTGGACGCACTGGAGGACCACAGGCCGGGAGTTTCAGAAGACGTTCCGATTCTCCCTTCTGGAGGGACATGGAATCCCCTCATCTGTTTCGGAGGGACGTGGAATCCCCTCAAAGGTCTGAGACGAGGCGGGTCGCTCCCGCTGGTCGGCCTGAGGCCGTCGTCTAGCTTTCGGTTTTGGAGGGACGTGGAATCCCCTCATCAGTTTTGGAGGGACGTGGAATCTCCTCAAAAGCTAGCTTTCAGTTTTGCTTCCATGGAGTTGGAAGACTTTCTGGGGGCCCTCTGTTTGTCTGTTTTTGTGTTTCTCTGTTTTGCTCTGTGGACTTACTGGACGGACGTTATGGGGCAGACTCAGACTACGCCTCTACCCACCCTCTTGGCTTAAACCCTTCCTAGCCCCGCTCCCTCCGGAACCAAAGCCCATTCTTGCTTTGCAGGGGACAAAGAATAAGAAAAGTCTTATCCAGCCTTCAGCACCCCTCTACCCTGTCTTACAGGGGGGTACTGAAGAAGAATTAATTTTTCCTCCCCCGTATAACCCCCCTAGGATGCTGGAAGAACACCATCCTCCCCCTCCAGGGGAGGCAGACGCCGTTCCGAAAGCGGGAGGCGGAAACGCTCCAGTGGGAAGCCTGCCCTTTACCAGACAAAGGGCTCAGAGGGAGCAATCCGCCTCCACCGCCGACTCCACTACTCTGCCCCTGCGAGCCACCAGACCCCCAGACGCGGAGGGGAATCAGCCCCATCACTACTGGCCTTTCGCCACTAGTGACCTCTACAATTGGAAATCTCAGAATCCTAAGTTTTCCGAGAAACCGGCAGGGCTTATTGATTTATTAGACTCTGTTCTTTTTACCCATCAGCCCACGTGGGACGATTGCCAGCAGCTTTTGCAGGTCCTGTTCACGACTGAAGAAAGAGAAAGAATCCTCAATGAGGCCTGAAAACTAGTTCCGGGCGCAGACGGGAATCCCACCACCAACCAGGCTCAGATAGATGCCTCCTTCCCCTTAACTCGACCCCAGTGGGATTTCAACACGGCAGAAGGTAAGGAGAGGCTCCAGGTCTACCGCCAGACTCTAATGGGGGGGTCTCCGAATGGCTGCTAGAAAGCCAACCAATTTGGTCAAGGTAGGAAATGTACAACAGGGAAAAGATGAATCTCCAGCTGCCTTTTTATTTTTTTTTTTTTTTAATTTTTTTTTTCAACGTTTATTTATTTTTGGGACAGAGAGAGACAGAGCATGAACGGGGGAGGGGCAGAGAGAGAGGGAGACACAGAATTGGAAGCAGGCTCCAGGCTCTGAGCCATCAGCCCAGAGCCTGACGCGGGGCTCGAACTCACGGACCGCAAGATCGTGACCTGGCTGAAGTCGGACGCTTAACCGACTGCGCCACCCAGGCGCCCCTCCAGCTGCCTTTTTAGAACGGATCATGGAGGCATTCCGTACCTATACCCCCATGGATCCAGAGGCTCCGGAAAGCAAGGCAGCTGTTATCATGGCCTTTGTAAACCAATCGGCCATAGACATTAGGAGAAAATTACAGAAAATAGATAGACTAGGAGAAAAAAGTCTGCAGGACTTACTGGTGGTAGCCGAAAAGGTATATAATAACCGGGAGCCTCCTGAGGACAAGCAGGCTTGTGTCATGGCGGCTGCCAGCAGTAAGCAGACTCGAGACCTGGCCAGAATACTACTAGCTACCACTGCTGACTTCCCCGAGGAATGAGACCCCCGTCTCCGGCAGCTGGCAGACGATGCAAGAAAAGGTAAAGGAACCACCAAGGGGGGGAAGCAGAGGCTGCAGAAGGATCAGTGCGCATACTGCAAGGAGATAGGGCATTGGGCCCGAGATTGTCCAAAAAGGGCTGGCAGGAAGGGAAGCAAGACTGATCGAGTAAAAGTCCTAGAGCTAGATGAACTAAGTGATTAGGGGAGTCGGGGTTCGGACCCTCTCCCCGAACCCAGGGTAACTCTTAAAGTGGAGGGGATCCAGCCACACATCCGGAGACTACGAAGCTTAGGGGTACTAGTTCCTTGCTAGTCTGCCTGGAACACCCCCTTACTGCCGGTCAAAAAGCCTCACACAAATGACTATCGACCGGTACAAGACCTCTGGGAAGTAAATAAGAGGGTCGCGGGCATACACCCAACTGTTCCCAACCCATATACTCTCTTGAGCTCCTTGGCACCCTCCAGGGTCTGGTATACTGTACTAGATTTAAAGGATGCCTTCTCCAGTCTGCCGCTGGCACCCAGAGCCAACCCTTGTTCGCCTTTGAGTGGCATGATCCGGAGGAGGGCTACAGTGGGCAACTCACCTGGACACGGCTACCTCAGGGGTTCAAAAATTCACCCCCATCTTCGATGAGGCACTACACGAGGACCTGGGTGAGTACAGAAGGGAGCACCCTGGCCTCACCCTCCTACAGTACGTAGATGACATCCTGATTGCTGCCGACAGGGCCAAAGACTGTGAGCGAGGGACCCAGGACCTGCTGGCTACCCTGGGGGCCTTAGGGTACCACGCATCCGCGAAAAAGGCTCAGATATGCAGGGAAAGGGTAAGTTACCTGGGATATATCCTGGAGGGCGGACAGCGGCGGTTATCAGATGCCAGAAAAGAAACCGTCCTAAAGATCCCTACTCCCACCTCCCGAAGAGAAGTGAGGGAATTCCTAGGATCAGCCGGCTACTGCCGCCTCTGGGTTCCAGGTTTTGCTGAGATTGCCAAGCCCCTATATGAAGCTACCAAAGAGGGGAAAACATTTAAATGGACTGAAAAAGAAGAAATTGCCTTTAATCAGTTAAAAAAGGCCCTCTTAAGTGCCCCAGCCCTGGGCCTACCAGACATTACGAAACCCTTCCACCTCTTTGTAGATGAACATAAGGGAATAGCAAAAGGGGTTCTAACTCAAGCCTTAGGCCCCTGGAACCGCCCAGTGGCTTACCTGTCTAAGAAACTAGACCCAGTGGCTGCCGGCTGGCCGCCATGCCTAAGAATTATTGCGGCGACAGCACTCCTAGTCAAGGATGCAGACAAACTGACCCTAGGACAGGAAATCTGGATCACGACCCCACACGCCATTGAAGGGGTCCTAAAACAGCCTCCGGATAGATGGATGAGCAATACACGTATGACTCATTACCAGAACCTCCTACTCAACCCTCCACGAGTGCGGTTCCACCCCAGTGCAGCCCTCAATCCTGCAACCCTGCTGCCCGACCCTGACCTAGGTGCTCCACTACATGACTGTGCGGGAATCCTGGAACAAGTACATGGATTCCGGATGGACCTGACCGACCGGCCCCTCCCCGATGCCGAGGCTACTTGGTTCACTGATGGCAGCAGCTTTGTGCAAGATGGACACAGGTATGCGGGTGCAGCGGTGGTCACCGAAACGGACACCGTATGGGCGGAGGCTCTACCCTCCGGAATGTCAGCCCAGCGAGCAGAGTTCATAGCCCTCACCAAGGCACTGATGCTGGGAGCTGGAAAACGGCTTAACATCTACACAGACAGCCGTTATGCATTTGCCACAGCTCATATTCATGGGGCAATTTATCAGGAGAGGGGGTTACTGACGGCAGAAGGACGGACTATAAAAAATAAGCAGGAGATACTTAACCTGCTTACGGCCTTATGGCTTCCTGCCAAGCTAGCCATTATCCACTGCCAAGGGCACCAAAAAGCTGATAACCCAGTAGCTAGAGGTAATCGAAAGGCTGACCAGGCAGCCAAGGCAGTAGCCCTTACTCCAGTCCCCACCATGACCATACAACTACCAGACCCGGGAGACCCAGTTTTATCAGACCAGCCCAAGTACTCCCAGGAGGAGTTACAGCAGATCAAGAAACTCCCCATGGCCCAGGAGATAAAGGGATGGTGGTATACACCTAACAAGGAGCTCGTGCTGCCAGACCAGCTCGGAGTCTCAATATTAGAGCACATGCATCGGTCTACTCACATGGGGGCCTGAAAATTAAAAGACTTAATCTGACATGCCGGAATCAAGATTCACCAACAGGACACCAAAATAGAGCAAGTTGTATCTGCCTGCAAGACCTGCCAACTCACCAACGCGAGAGCCACATCAAATAAAAATGGAACCAGGCTAAGAGGCACCAGACCGGGAGCCCAATGGGAAGTCAACTTCACTGAAGTCAAGCCAGGAAAGTATGGTTATAAATATCTTTTAGTATTTACAGACACCTTCTCTGGCTGGGTGGAGGCATACCCAACCAAGCATGAAACGGCTCAGACGGTGGCTAAGAAGCTACTAGAAGACATCTTACCCAGGTATGGTTTTCCTGCCATGGTAGGATCAGACAATGACCAGCTTTTATCTCGCAGGTAACACAGGCAGTAGCCAAGGCGGTGGGGGTAAACTGGAAAGTACATTGTGCTTATAGGCCCCAGAGCTCAGGACAGGTAGAAAGAATGAATAGAACTCTAAAAGAGACCCTTACCAAATTAACCATGGAGACTGGCGGGGACTGGGTGACTCTCCTACCATACACCCTTTACCGGGTTAGAAACACTCCTTACACTCTGGGTTTTACTCCCTACGAGATCATGTTTGGCAGGCCACCCCCTGTTATTCCCAGCCTTCGAGCTGAACTTCTTGCTGAGTTTAAAGATCAAGAACTTTTTCTTTCCTTGAGAGGGCTCCAGAGGGTGCATGAGGACATTTGGCCGCACCTCCGTGCCATCTACGAGGCTGGCCCAACCCCGACACCTCATCAGTACAGGCCGGGAGACTGGGTCTATGTCAAGAGGCACCACCAAGAGACCCTCAAGCCGTGCTGGAAGGGACCCTACATCGTGGTGTTGACAACCCCCACCGCTCTCAAAGTAGACGGCATCGCGACCTGGGTCCATCACACCCATGTTCGGCCAGCGGACCCCTCCTCGATCCGGAAGGACTTCGTCACGCGATGGGCCATCAGTCGGGACCAACACAACCCGCTCAAGCTCAAGCTACAGCGCATTCGACCCACCTAATATTGGTAACTCTGTTAACTCTGCTTGTCATTGCTCATGCTGCTGGGAGTCCCCACGCCCCCCAAAACATCACCTGGCAGATCATAGACACCAGCTCGGGGACAATACTTAATCAGACCTCCCAGAGCCACCCCAGGGACACATGCTTCCCAGAACTTAGCGTAAAACCTCCAAACTCTGTTCCCCTTGTCACCATAAATGCAGCCGGTCCCATGATTGGGTCCATAAGCTACATGACAAGGGGGGAATAAAAGGGCGGGCCTACGCCGGCCGACTCCATCTTGTTCTGTGTCCTTCACCTAGACCACGCCTCCTCCCTTTGAGTAACCTCCCTCTCACCCATTCAAACTTCCTGATCAAAACACGCCCAGCGACCTGCGTAACAGGACTCTGACCCTTCCCCAGCCAATCGGCCGAGGCCATGCCCCTTCCCCAGCCAATCGGCTGCCCCTAGACCCCTATAAAACCTTTGTGCTTTTGAAACTTGCTCTCTCTCCCTGGTATCTCACTGCTGCGTTGGTGTAGGTAGGGGATTGAGCTCGAGCTAGCTCGAATAAAGGCTCTTTTGCTTTTGCATCGGACTCGGCTCCCTGGTGGTCTTTGGGGATCACGAATTCTGGGCATAACAATACCATTCCCGTTACTACAGTTGTTTCTGCCAAAGACCAACTCCGCTTGTGCACAATATCCCATCCCCTCTCATGTGCTCAATGAGGCTGCTCTGGCAATTCTCCCCTCCCCTCCTGTGCCACAGTGGATCACTACCATTTGCATACAAGCACCCTACATTCCCTCTTAAAAACAAAACAAAATCAAAATCTTCCCTGACGCCATATCTCCTTCCAGATTTCATCTCATTTTTCTGTCTTTTACACCAAAACTCCTCCCCCATAAAAGGGCTACACTCACTATTTTCCTTTCTCAAAATTGCCTTCTGAATTTCTGAACACAATCTTCCTTCCTCAACACTCCAGAGAAATAATTCTTGTTAAAGTGACTAGTGACCTCCAGGTTGAGAAATCAAATGGTTATTTCCCAAGTTATCTTATCTAACCTAACAGCAGTATTTGAAATTCTTGATCACACTCTCCTCCTTGAAACACTATTTTCACTTGGCTCCCAAGACACGACATTTTGGGTTTTCCTTCCACCTCACTGGCAATGCCTTTGGTCTCTTTGCTGACTTCTGCTCATCTCCCCAACCTGCAAATGCTAAATGTAGAGCATGCCAGGGCTCAAATCTCAGGTCTTTTAACTGTCTATGCTAATGCCCTAGTGATCTCATCCAGTTTCTTTCCTCATATACCAACTATATTACAAATGCCACCAAAATTTTATTTCCAACTAAATATGTGCCCTGAGCTCCAGACTTATAGTCTACTGTCTGCTTGACATCTTGCCATAGGTGGCTAACAGGAATCTCTAAATGTTCCAAACAGAACTGATTTTCACCTTCCCACAGAATTTGTTCTGACCATATTCTTTCCTATTTCAATAAATAGCCAATTCCGGTGGTTCAAGCCAAAAATCTTGAAGTCATCCTAGACTCCTTGCTTTCTCTCAAACCACATATTCCATAAATAAGAAAATCCTATTTGTTTTAATATTCAGAATGCAAACACTTCTTCTCACCTCTACCTCTATCATGCTGGTCTCAGCCAGCATCATCTCTCATCTGGACTATTGCTGTATTCTCCTAACTGGCTTCCATCTTTGTCCCATAAAATTGAATCTCACATACCAGCCAGGGTGCTCTTTCTAAAATAGGTGTCAGATTGGGGCACCTAGGTGGCTCAGTTGGTTAAGTGGCCGACTTCAGCTCAGGTCATGATCTCGCGGTTTGTGAGTTTGAGCCCCGCGTCGGGCTCTGTGCTGATAGCTCAGAGCCTGGAGCCTGCTTCTGTTTCTGTGTCTCCCTCTCTCTCTGCCCTTCCCCCGTTCATGCTCTGTCTCTCTCTGCCTTTCAAAAATGAATAAATGTTAAAAAAAAATATTGAAAAGAAAAAGAAAATAGGTGTCAGATTAAGTCAATTCCCTATTAAAATTCCTCCAGTATCTTACCATCTCACTCAAAATAAAACCCAAAGTTATATAAAGGCACAAGATGTTACATGGGCTGGCATACCTGCATTTCTGAACTTATTTCCACACAGCTCTCCTCTTTATTTTGCCCAGTCAACACTGGACTGAGGCTCTTTGCTAGTCCTAGAGCATGCCAAGTAGCATGCTGCTACTTCATGTTCATGTACCTGATGTTCTTTCCCTGGAATGCTCCCCTTCCAAAGACCCATAAGCCTTGTTCTCTCCTTTCCTCCAGATATCTAGTCAACTCTCACCTTATTAGAGGAGGCTGATCTTATTCTAGGCAATTAAAGAGCAACTGGAGGTTTATGAGAAAAGAGGATATTTTATGGAGGATAATTTTGTTTTATTTGAATGGAGAAAAATTAGAGAGGAGATCAGTTAGGATAACATTATGATATTCATGGTGTAAGCAGGACCTAATTTCAACTGGTGAACTATGTAAAATAACAACCTCCATCTCCTGATATTCTAAAAAGAGAAAAGGATACTCGCTAGTGGCATAACCAAATAGATTTCCAAAACTTCTTTGATCGCTTCTCCCCAGTCTGAAGTCATATAGATGTTCTTCTCATCTAGATACTTAACTTGTGTATGTTTCAGTTTCTCCGTGTAGATAATGGGGACAATAGTTACCTATGTCAGAGAAGCATTATGAGGGTTACATAAAATGACTCATGCAAAAATATTTAACACAATTCTTGACATAAAATAAACAATTAATAAATATTAGATATTATTATTTTATCATTCTTGGTTTTAGTTCTTTTTTTTTAACTTTATTTATTTTGAGAAAGAGAACAAATGGAAGAGGGGGGCAGAAAGAGAGGGAGAGAGAAAATCCCAAGTAAAATCCGCGCTGTCAGCCCAGAGCCCCAGGCGGGCTCGAACCCACGAACCGTGAGATCATGACCTGAGCCAAAGTCAAGTCAGATGCTTAACGGACTGAGCCACCCAGGTACCCCTTGGCTTTATTTCTAATACCACCACCAACTGAAATCAAGTCCTCCTTGCACCACGAATATCATAATGTTATCCTAACTGATCTCCTCTCCAATTTTTCTCCACTCAAATAAAACAAAATTAACCTCCATAAAATATCCTCTTTTCTTTTTTTTTTTAATTTTTTTTTCAACGTTTATTTATTTTTGGGACAGAGAGAGACAGAGCATGAGCAGGGGAGGGGCAGAGAGAGAGGGAGACACAGAATCAGAAACAGGCTCCAGGCTCTGAGCCGTCAGCCCAGAGCCCGACGAGGGGCTCGAACTCACGGACCGCAAGATCGTGACCTGGCTGAAGTCGGACGCTTAACCGACTGCGCCACCCAGGCGCCCCAAAATATCCTCTTTTCTTAAAAACCTCCAGTTGCACTTCAATTGCCTAGAGAATAAGATCCATGCTTGTTAGCCTGGCATTCAGCACCCTCACAATCAGGCCTTAACAGGACTTACCTCTATAACTGAATTGCCCACCACTTCACATCAAGTTAATGCACACACTTTGCTCTGAATGAACCTCACATACACTTCCTATGTGAGCCCTTTGCAAGTCTCATTCTATCTGGAATGTTTTTTCTCCTTCGAATACCTAAAAGCCCCAGCTATTTTCAGATATTCCCCATGCTTTCACTGAATTTTTTTCATTTGAAATACTGTACCATGAAAGAGAAGCTAAAAATTAAAACTTTTATATAAACCAAAAAAAAGAATAAAATCATGAAAAGCATCAAAATAACAAAGTAATACAAATAAATAAAGATATATCAGTGACCACAATAAATGATCATATTTAAACTCAAAAGAAACACTGTACCATGTATTGCTTATTCCAATACCATCCACAGTAATATAATGTGAACCACACAGGTAATTTTAAATTTACCAGTAACCACATTACAAAACTTTAAAGAAACAGATGAAATTATGTAAATATATGTAAAATATTATCATTTCAACAAGTAATCAATATTACTACAAAAAATTATTCTTCTTCTACATTCTGTTTTGTATTATTTCCAAAAGCCAGTGCATACTTTATATATATAACACATCTCAATTCAGACACTAAATTTTCATAGGAAATCATTGTTCTAAACAGCAACTCTCTGTTCTCTATATTTAAGAGTTGATTATGTTTTATCCCCTTCCCTGTTTTTATACTCTTTTGCTTCCCTCCCCTTATGTTCCTGTTTAGTATCTTAAATTCTTCATATGAGTGGAGTCATATGATATTTGTCTTTCTCTGACTAATTTCACTTAGCATAATACCCTCTAGTTGCAAATGGCAAAATTTCATTCTTTTTGATTGCTGAATAATACTCCATTATATATACACACACATATATATATGTGTGTGTGTGTGTGTGTATATATATACATATATGTATATATATGTATATATATATGTGTGTGTGTGTGTGTGTGTGTGTGTGTGTGTGTGTGTGTGTGTATCTTCTTTATCCATTCATCCATCAATGGACATTTGGGCTCTTTCCATTCTGTGGCTATTGTCGACAGCACTGCTATAAACATTGGGATGCATGTGCCCCTTCAAAACAGCACACCTGTATCCCTTGAATAAATACCTAGTAGTGCAATTGCTGGGTTATAGGGTAGTTCTACTTTTAATTTTTTGAGGAACCTCTGTAGTGTTTTCCAGAGCGGCTGTACCAGTTTGCATTCCCACCAGCAGTGCAAAAGAGATCCTCTTTCTCCACATCCTCGCCAACACCTGTTGTTGCCTGATTGTTAATTTTAGCCATTCTGACAGGTGTGAGGGGGTATCTCATTGTGGTTTTGATTTGTATTTACCTGAAAATGAGTGATGTGGAGCATTTTTTTCATGTGTCTGTTCATCATTTCTATATCTTCTTTGCAGAAGTGTCTATTCATGTCTTTTGCCCATTTCTTCACTGGATTATTTGCTTTTTTGGGTACTGAGTTTGATAAGTTCTTTATAGATTTTGGATACTAGTTCTTTATCTGATATGTCTTTTGCAAATATCTCTTCCCATTCCGTCAGTTGCGTTTTAGTTTTGCTGATTGTTTCCTTCGTTGTGTAGAAGCTTTTTATTTTGATGAGGCCCCAATAGTTCATTTTTGCTTTTGTTTCCCTTGCCTCCAAAGACATGTTGGGTAAGAAGTTGCTGCGGCCAAGGTCAAAGAGGTTTTTGCCTGCTTTCTTCTCGAGGATTTTGATGGCTTCCTGTCTTACATTGAGGTCTTTCATCCATTTTGAGTTTATTTTTGTGTATGGTGTAAGAAAGCAGTCCAGGTTCATTTTTCTGCATGTCGCTGTCCAGTTTTCCCAGCACCATTTGCTCAAGAAACTGTCTTTATTCCATTGGATATTCTTTCCTGCTTTGTCAAAGGTTAGCTGGCCATACGTTTGTGGGTCCATTTCTGGGTTCTCTATTCTGTTCCATTGATCTGAGTGTCTGTTCTCGTGCCAGTACCACACTGTATTGATGATTACAGCTTTGTAATATAGCTTGAAGTCCAGGATTGTGATGCCTCCTGCTTTGGTTTTCTTTTTCAAGATTGCTTTGGCTATTCGGGGTCTTTTCTGGTTCCATGCAAATTTTAGGATTGTCTGTTCTAGCTCTGTGGAGAATGCTGGTGTTATTTTGATAGGCATTGCACTGAATATGTAGATTGCTTCGGGTAGTATCGACATTTTAACAATGTTTGTTCTTCCAATCCAGGAGCATGGAATATTTTTCAATTTTTTTGTGTTTTCTTCAGTTTCTTTCATAAGCTTTCTATAGTTTTCAGGGTATAGATTTTTCACCTCTTCGGTTATGTTTATTCCTAACTATTTTATGGTTTTCCAAATGAATGTTTTTGATGTGAAGTCTATACAGTCCACTATTTTCTTCTTTGAGTCACTGAAATTCCAAATATACATATACATTTGTGTGAATGTGTATGTGTGTGAAAGACAGAGAGTTTATCTTCCCCCATAGTCTCTTGTCACATCTCCATTGATCTGGATAACCAAAATTTAATTAGAAAAATTAGAAATAATCTGTTATTCCATTTGATCTTGCCACAGACATCAGGCAAGCAAAACTTGACCTGAGCAGGTGGGTTTACTACTAATGCTTTCTGACTACCAGTACGTCTTGCCTCGTTTCCTAAAAATACAAACTCTAGTCTCTATACCAACAAGGATGTGAGTTCCAGAGACATAAGAACTCTATAGAAACTAGCTCTATTCCAAGTCCCACAAAATTCAGTGTAGGAACAGTTGACTTTAGATATAATTTTCTAGAAGGTAACCAACCTTAGTTTTGAAAATTACTGAGGACCAATATTCATAGACATATCACCCAAATAGATATTTAAGGCCAAAAAAATCCTATTAAAGACTTTATTATCCTGAACACTAAAAGAAAGAGACATATTTATGAAATTAGCCTAATCTGGGCATAGCATTTTAGCTTCCAAGAGGTTTTCAAGCATGCATGTGCAGCCTGAAGAAGATTCAAGACTCAGCTGAATGTCAGAGCACATTATCGGGGGGGGGGGGAACGTGGAGACATTTCAGGAATTTAGGATCCATGAAACCCTCAGAAATTCAGGCGTCAGTTGCATATTATGAACAATAAGAACTTACAGAACACCTGCTGGGTGTAAAACACACTGCTTTCCGTGTGTTGAAATTAAATTTCCTCTACTTAAGTATCAGAGACCACCTTACTTGTTTCCAGAAGCTCAAGTCCATATATCTGTCAGGACACAGCATCCCTTCTCACTATTGTAGATGACCCCTTTCAACCTGGTCCTCAACTGAGAAAAGTGCTGGAAAAGCCCAGTGATCACACTCATAGAATAACTAATCATATCTATTCTCCTTTTCGATTTCCCCATAATTATTTCTGTCTAAAAGACTTTGAAAGTCTATTTCTAACCAATGGGGAAAAAATTTAGAACAAGACCTTGTCTCTAACTAATCATATTTCCTCTATCTTAGTCTATCCCACCTTCCTCAAACATCCCTATAAGATGACAAAAAAGTGTCCCAATATTTTTCTGATCAGAAAACCTAGATTTCAAAATAAATACTTCATATTCCTAAGTGCCTATTTACTTCATATAGATAGATTTGATTCATATTTAAAATAGATTGTGGAACTTCTTGAAACTCAGAAATCACATCTTCTACTTTTCCCCTGATTTCCAGTCCATAGCTAGATGTGGATTTATAGCAAACCAATATGGATGGGCATTGACTCACGCTGGAATCCTGCTTTCAAAAAGTGCAAGCCTGAGACAAAGATTTTTGGTAGACAAGATTTTATTTTCAGAGTAGGAATAAAGGAATAAAATAATCCCCACAGATCCCACTCAAGACCTCCCCAGCCGGCTGCCGTGACTCCTCACCTGGGCCCTCTTGGGAAACACAGGAAAAAGAAAAATGAGAGATCAGGACAGAGTCTGGACACAGCCTTAGGCTAGGATTTGCTTGTAAGTAAACAGCTTCTGACCTGAACTTGCTAGCATTCTCTCTCTCTCTCTGAGACAGCAAAAGAGACAGGAGGTACACAATGGGGCTCCAAATTTTCAGTAGGCCCCTTCAAGTCAGATCACCTTACAGCCGTACATTTTATCACTTGAGCACACCGCTTTTCCCAAAAGGATGCCCTCTCAATCTGGATATTCAAAGTCGAAAACAAATCACTGGAATCAAAGCCCACCAGCCACAAAGAACATCCACTTAGGATAACTATATCCACTCGGTTGTCAAATTTGGCCCCATGGATCACTACCACTTTGTTATCCAGTAATGGTTTCACTGGGGGCTAAAGAAATCTTACTCCTACCTTTATAATGTTTCTTGAAAAGATCCAAAATATGAAGTTTATCTCATCTGTGAAATGTAAAAGAAAAGAGGATTTCCTTCAAATCAAACTATAATTCTGTATTTAAAGCTATAACATAATAATAAAATATAAATTATAATACTTTAACACTTATATGGTGTTGGTTCTTAGAACAGGCGATATTCTAAGAACTTTAGGTATACTAATTCATTTAATCATAATTTAACAACTGGAAGAAATTTTTTCCAATGGCCACATTCAAGTCCTGCAGAAGCGAAAACATCGAACAGCAAAACAGTTTTTCCTGTAGGCTTGCATTTGCCTTTTCTGAAAGGGAAATGTCAGGGTAACTAGTAGAATGTGTAAGGTGACATAACACCTCCTTGTCCCAACGGCCCTTACTCACTCCTCATATGGAGACATATCTTACAGAGCCCGCACGACTCTTAACCCTTCAGGAAAACTCACTTGGCAAACTGCCCTTCCCAGCAGCCAGCAGAGGCCAAAGAGAGGAAGCATATTTGCTCCTCGCACTGGCTACTCCCGGGCAGATTCCGGAGCTGTCACTGGCTGTGGCTTCAGGCTTATCTAGAGATGTGTCACATGTTTGCGCTGTTATGTGATCCACCCTGGCTGCCTTGTGCTCCTAAAAGCTTTTTCCATTCAATGACTTTTACACATTTCTAACAATTGTGAATGAGCTGTCATGTGACTCCTGATCACAAGGAAAGGCTTTTGTGGGTTAGGGGAAGGCGATCTCTCACCACCTGAACACAGCCCCAGCCTGACTGCGAAAGCAGAGCCTCCTCCCTCAGCACCCCGTGTTTCGGCTTCCCACCACCAGCCTCACCCCAACACCTCAACAACAGGCCCCCACCACCGCTTCTGGCACCCATAACCTCTTCGCTGAAACTTCCCTTAGCAAAACATCCTGTAACTGCTAAATCCGGTAGCTACTCCTTGGGCCTCCTTATACTCAACTTCTCTGTGATACTGTGGACCGTCCTGCCCTAGGAACAGTCTTCCTGGGCTGCCCAGGACCATACTGCCCTCTGCTCCTATCACTGTGGCTGCAACTTCTCAGCTCTCTTCCTCACTTATTTTCCTCTGCCTCCCCTTACATGTTGGCATCACCCACGTGTCTTAGTCAAGTTCGGGCTGCTCTAACAAAGTACCATAGACTGCATGGCTTATAAACAACAGCAATCTGTTTCTTACAGTTCGGGAAGCTACGAGTCCAAAGAGATCAGGGATCCAGCACGGTCAGGTGCTGGTGAGGACCCCCACCCAGGTTGCAGACTGCCAACTTCATGTTGCAGCCTCACGTGGCGGAAAGAGGACTTGAGAGCTCGCTGGGGTCTCTTTTATATCCCAGTCCTGAAGGCTCCACCCTCATGACTCAATCGCCTACCAAAGGCCTCACCTCTGAAGACCACCATATAGAGTGTTACGATTTCAGCCTATAAATTTGAGGGGGGACACATTCCGTTGTTAACACCAGGTCTATGTCCGAGCCTCTCTCCTTCCTTCTCTACCAATTTTCCCTAGAGAATCATATCTGTGCTTGCGGCATCAACCTACATGATGTAACCTCTAACCCTCATTTTCAATTCCCGATCTCTCTCCTGAGCTCTAGATACACTCCTGCAACTCCCCTGGAACATCCCAACCTGGATGCTCACATGTGCCTCACACTGAAATACATTCTTTTCCCACTCCCTCCTACCCGGCAAACTCTTCTCCTGAATCCTTCACATCAATTAGTGGCATCACTATTCTCACAGTTGCTATGCCAGTGTGAAGCATGGCTATAAGTTCTTTGATGCACTTGAGGTTTCTGAGGTTGGGTCATAATGAAACTGGCAGCTCTGCCTTGGTTTCTGGAAACACATGTTCTTGGAGCCCTGAGCCAGGATGCAGAAAGCTCAATGATGCTAAGATGGCCATGCCTGAAAGGTCATAGGTAGGATGCACTGGCCACTCCTGTGAGTGAAGAGGCCATCGTCAAAGTGGGTCCTCCAGCCAAGCCCTTCCAGCCCCCAGCCATTTTAGGCACCCCCTGCCATTTGCATCCCACAAAACATCAGAGACATTGTGAAGCAAAGGGAAGTTGTCACCACTGTGCTCTTTCTGAATTCCAAATCCACGAAAGCCATCAACATTAAAAAAAAAAAAAAAAAAAGACTGCTTTATGCCACTAAATTTTGGGGTAGTTTGTAATACAACAGTAACTATTAGCTTCCCACGCGTCAAACAGGGAGTCATTACCTTCTTCTCTCCCATGTTTTTATTAACAAATAATTTAATTAAAGGTCTACTATGTGCCAGGCACTGTATCAAGCACTGATGATACCAATAAATTATGGTCATGTATAGACACAGTGCAAAGAAAATAAATCACAACAAAATAAAACAGCATTTCCCAACCTTGTTAAGAGACATAAGACAGATGTTTTTCAAAAGAGATGTTTCATGATCAATCAATCCTAGAACCATTGGGTAAAAAAACATTTCTTCCCTGAATTATCTTTCAGGACCATTAATACTCAAATAAATATATGAGAAGTCTAGAGCACAGTTTCCCAAAATTATTTGACCATAAGACAAATTTGGGGTTTTTATTTATTTGTTCTCTTTGGAAGAGAAACTCAAGGAAATAGAGTCCTGCAAAGGAGCCTATGAGAAGGGGCATCAGAGCCTTTGCTCAGTAATCAGGGGACAACTCAAGGAGGAAGTTATTTGAAGTGAGACATAAAGAGAAAGAGGAAGGTGCCAGGTGGGCGAGCTGTAGGAAGGCCAACAGCTAACTGTGTAGAGATACTGAAATGCAAACAGACCTGGCTATTTAGGGAAACTCTAAGGAAATGCTATAGAACCCTAACATTTTTGTCTTTTTCTGAGAGACAGATGCTAGAATTTCAAGTTCAGGTCAGAAGCTGTTTACTTACAAGCAAATCCTAGCCTACGGCTGTGTCCAGGCTCTGCCCTGATCTCTCATTTTTCTTTTTCCTGTATTTCCCAAGAGGGCCCAGGTGAGGAGCCACAGCAGCTGCCTGGGGGTTTCTCATTCCTTTATTTCTGTATTTACAGTAAATGTTTTCTTCCTTTAAAATCTACCTCTCATGTCTGCACTTTGAAAGTAAGAAATCAACTTGATCTAATGTACCCACAACTTTTATAATACTACACAAGAGATTCTGTGGTTTAGATGTTCCCAACCATATCCAAAATGTGATTCCTTCATTAATAGCTTTGTATTTTTCAGGTAAGAATAATGTTTCTCAGTCTGGGATTATTTAAAATATATGTGCCCCAACTCCACATAAGGAATGTCTATTAATGTGTTGGTATTTTATAGAACAAATGCTGAAAGTTTTTACAGAAATTCACAAGGCTATTTTAAGGTGATGGGGCAGATCACAACAAAATAAATATGATGACTGGAGAATGTAGATACTTTAAGAGTTTGTGTGTATATGTGTATTCTCTCTCTCTCTCTCCATATATATACATATATATATATATATATATATATATATATATATATATATGGGCTGCCAAAACATAAGGCAGACTTAAAAGTCATTTTTATCTTCATATAAGAAGGATTATCTGTCTCTTTCTCTCTCATCCCTCTAAGAGATGGAGTATCCATGAGGGAATTCTAACAATTAAGGTCCAATGAAGCATAATCAAAGACCAGGAATATTAAAACCAAGTAGGTTTTATTCTGGAGCTGATGAGCTATTAACTGCACGATTTAAGAACATTTCACTAGAACTTCTCATAGGACCACCCACTCTTAGAGGCTAGAATGCTGTGAGCAACGATGTAAGTGGTGACAGATCACATCTCTGTGCTGAGACTGCCACATAGAAATAATGAGGACATCCCTTCAGCTACCCACATAAAGGTGTCTCTAATCTGACATATTCAAGAATCAGAAAGGAGCCATCTCACAAAGATGGCCAAGTAGGAGACACCACCCCAATCCCTCAACAAAGATCGATTATTAGCTATCTATGAACAAGAACAGCTCTGGGAGAGTTCAGGAGTCCACTTAACAAACTTCAGCAGTGCAGTGGAACAAAAAACCGGAGAATAATCATACAAAAAGGGAAGGAAGAACAGCTTCATTTTGCCTGCCTCATCCCATCCTTCAGCCAGCCCTGTTTATGGCCAAGAGGAAATTCCCTGGCCAGAAAGAGTTCCCCTGGCTGGGAAAAGGGAGAGCAGAGCAAGTGACCAGCTTCCTTCCCAGCCTTTCAGGACACCACACAAAGGACCCACTTCAGTTTTCCCCCATCCAGAGTCCAGCAAAGCTGAAAGGAATTGAGGCAGTTAGGATCAATGAAGAAGACCAGGGGCTACCAGTATTAACCACACAGCAGAATCAACTGTGTTTCCCAGTGTCCTGCTCTGAAGAGGACCCTGGCAGCTTTTGCCACTGAATAAACCAATAGCCGGCAAGGTTGCTGTGGACCCCCTGCAGATTTCACCAATTTTTACCCCACGGTCCCCTTCACACTCACTGATCACCTCCCCATGCTGGAGCCTGAAACCCGCACCGCCACCAGCCCAGGCCTCCGCAGATGCGTGAGTGCAAGAAGCCAGCCTAGAGCCCTGAGGCTGACCCCCCACGGCCGTGTGTATGCTCAGGGCTGGCCCCTCCGCTGAGTACTTGCACATCCTTGGCCTAATCTCCCTCAGCAGCCTCCACAGTGTATGCCTAGGGTGAGACTACAGCCACAGAAGTGCACACTCACAGCCGGGGACCTTACAGCTGCGTGTGGCCCTGGCTCTAGCCCTGTCTCCTGTCACTGGCCTGCACGGCCAGGCTTGTTTGCAATGAGCCCCTCCAGCTGTGCACCCGGACAACAGCCCAACTCCCACCACCAGCCTCCACGGCTGTGCATGTACCCCAGGTGAAACCCTGCAGCCACAAGAGTACATGCCAACAGCCGGGACCTCTGCAGTGGCCAGTGTGCCTGCAGCTGGCCTTGGTCCTTGCGGCTGGTCCTGAACTCCCTCGTTACGTGTATATCTACAGCCAGCCCTTGCCACACCACAGGAGCCTGCAGCTGGTACCCATAGCCACACAGGTAGATGTACACCGTCACTCTGACCGCCGCCAGGACCTGCCCTGGTAACTGACCGCCACCAGCCCCCGAATATTGAGGTGTAGCTGAGGACCTCAACAGCCTTTGCAACCACTGCAGACCCCAACAGTCACTAAGAAACACACCGCTGTTGATGCCATGGACCTCAGCAGTCTGAGCAATGAGACATCATACTCCCCCCAGACTAGAACCACCACACGCCCTTGCACTTGATGTCCTGTACCATTAAACCCATAATCACAGCACACTTCACTGTGCCCCCCAACAGGCGAAAGTCTTTCCTTACTGAAGTCAGCCTCCTCATCAGACTCCAGGCTGACAGCACAGAGCCTGCTTGGGATTTTCTGTCTCTCCCTCTCTCTCTGTCCCTCTCCCACTCACACGTGCATTCTCTCTCTCTCTCTTTCTCAAAATAAATAAATTTTAAAGAAATAATGACTGAGAACTTTCCAAACCTGGGGAGGGACTTAGACATCCAAGTTAGGAAGCTAACAGTCATCCCATAATTTCAATCCAAAGTGATCTTCTCTAAGACACATTATTTAAAAATTGTCTAAAATCAGGGGCACCTGGGTGGCTCAGTTGGTTAAGCATCCGACTTTGGCTCAGGTCATGATCTCATGGTTCTTGGGTTTGAGCCCCACATCAGGCACTGTGCTGACAGCTCAGAGCCTGGAGCCTGCTTCAGATTCTGTGTCTCCCTCTCTCTCTGCACCTCCCCTGCTCGTATTCTGTCTGTCTCTCAAAAATAAATAAACGTTAAAAAAAATATTTTTCAATTGTCTAAAATAAAAAACAAAGCGAGACTTTAAAAGCAACAAGAGGAAAAAACAATTCTGTCATATAAGAGAGCCCCCATAAGGCCATCAGTGGATTTCTCAACAGAAACCCTTGCAGGCCAAGAGAGTATAGAAGGATATATTCAAGGTGCTGAAAGAAAAAAACTGCCAGCCAAGAATACTTTACCCAGTAAAGCTGCTTTTCAGAAATGAAGGCAAGATCAAGACTATCCCAAACAAACAAAAGCTGAGAGAGTTCATCACCACTAGACCTGCCTTACAAGAAACACTAAAAAGAGTTAGTCCTTCAAGCTGAAACACAAGGACACTAGTAAGTAACATGGAAACATAAAAACACACAGGTAAAATTAAGTATATAGTCAAATTCAGAATATTCTAATAATGTGATATGGTGGTGTGTTGGCTCCTTAACTCTAGAATGAAGATTAACAGACAACTATATTAAAAATAACTATAGCTAGGGGTGCCTGCGTGGCTCAGTCAGTTAAGCATCTGACTTCAGCTCAAGTCATGATCTCACAGTTCATGAGTTCGAACCCCACATTGGGCTCTCTGAGGTCAGCATGGAGCCCACTTTGGATCCTCTCTCTCTCTCTCTCTCTCTCTCTCTCTCTCTCTCTCTTCCCCTCCCTGACTCACGTACAAGCACCCTCTCTCTCTCAAAAATAAATAAACATTTTTTAAAAATAACTATAGCTACAATAATTTTTCAATGAGTACATGGTATAAAATGATATAAATTGTGACATCAGAAAACATAAAATGCAGGAGTAAAAGGGTAGAGTTTTGGGGTTGGGGGGGTTTTGAAGTACGGTTGACATAGAATGTTATATTAGTTTCAGGTGTACAAAATAGTGATTTGACAACTCTATATGTTATATTATGCTCAACACAAGTGTAGACACTATCTGTCACCATACGTTATTACAATACCACTGACTGTATTCCCTATGCTGTATCTTTCATCCTTATGACTTATTCATTCCATAATTGAAAATCTGTACCTCCTACTCCCCTTTACCCAAAAGGGTACAGTTTTTGTATGTGATCAAAGTTAAGTTGTTATCAGCTTAAAACCTACTGTTATATGAACACAGTGTTTCAAGTAAGCCTCAAGGTACCACAAAACAACACTTATAGTAAATACACACAAGATAAAGAGAAGGGAATCTAACTACACTACTACAGAAAATCATCAATTCATAAAGTAGGACAGCAAAAGAAAAAAAAACAAACTATAAAACAGCCAGAAAACAGTTAATAAAATGGCAACAGTAAATCCTCACCTATCACTAATTACTTTAAATGTAAATGGAGCATATTCTTCAATTAAAAGACATGGACTAGCTGAAAGGATTTAAAAAAAAAAAAAAAAAAAGACCCAACTATATGCTGCCTAGAACAGACTAACTATAGTCAAGATATGGAAGCAACCTAAGTGTCCATTAATGGATGAATTGATAAGGAAAATATGTGATATATATATACATATGTGTGTATATAATAAAATATTATTCAGCCATAAAAAAGAAGGAAATCTTGTCATTTACAGCAACATATGGACTTTATGGACATTATGCTAGCTGAAATAAGTCATAAAAAGAAAGACAAATACTGTATGATTCACTTACATATAGAATCTAGAAACACAACTCTTATAAACAAAGAGTAGAATGGTGCTTGCTAGGGCCTGTGTGGTAAGAGAAATGAGATATTGGTCAAAGGGTACAAACTTTCCCTTAATGAAATTAGTAAGTTCCAGGGATTTAAAGTACACCATAGTGACTATCTTAACACTGTACTGTATACCTGTAAGTTGCTATGAGAATAGAGCTTTAATGTTTTCACTATACCAGTAACAACAAAATGGTAATTTTGTGAGATGAAGGATGTGTTAACTAACTTTGTGGCAGTGAACATGTCCCACTATACACTATTTACATGTTATGAATTCATCACATGGCACACCTTAAGCTTAGACAATGTTATATGTCAACTATATCTCAATAAAGCTGGGTGGCAGTGGAGGGGGTGGAGAGGGGGCAGAGTCAGAAAAACAACAAATAGCCCTCAGTGCCATATTTATAGGACATTAAAACAGCACCCACTTCTTCATTCCCACTGCAGATAAGAAAAGGATTCTATCAAAAGTGCAGTTACTAATTCAATAGAAACCCCTTACTACATGAAACATATCTCACAAAGTAAATGTGTCAAAACACGATCTTAAACTCGTAAGAGCAATTTCAACTTAAAATCTTTCATTTTGATCTACATATATTCTTGCTTCAGGATTAATTTAAATTTTTTTTTAATTTTTTTTTTCAACGTTTATTTATTTTTGGGACAGAGAGAGACAGAGCATGAACGGGGGAGGGGCAGAGACAGGGAGACACAGAATCGGAAACAGGCTCCAGGCTCTGAGCCATCAGCCCAGAGCCTGACGCGGGGCTCAAACTCACGGACCGCGAGATCTGACCTGGCTGAAGTCGGACGCTTAACCGACTGCGCCACCCAGGCGCCCCAGGATTAATTTAAATTTAACTTCCAGTTGCCATAAAATCTACCAAAAGCTTTATCATCACACTGGCAGGATTTTCAAGCTAGAATCCAACCAGATTCTTTACGAAACTTCACTGTGAAATGCATAAGCTTATAAATGAATAAGAAATCTTCAGAAGCAATCTTATTTTGGGAAGAATCCCTTTTAAAGGGAGCAAAAAGTGTTGTTTATGAGGGACATGGGGAAAGTTAAAAAGAAGCTCAACTTTAACAATAATCAGAGAACTGAATATTTAAACCGCCATGACATACTATTTCACCCACAGATTATCACAAACGTTAAAATCCAGAATATTAAATGTTTGTGAGTGTGACATGCAGCTGGCACTCTTGCACACTGCTGAGAGCACAAATTGGTAGTACCACTTTGGAAAATAATTTGGTGTTAACTGTTAAAGTTGAGAACCTAAAAATAAAATAAAATAAAGCTGAGAACCTGTGTCCCATTAATCCTACTCCTTACCATGTATACTAGAGCAGTAGCTTTCAAAATTTAGGGTTATGAACCCCAATAAAAAATATATTTTAGGGGCACCTGGGTGGCTCAATCGGTTGAGAGTCTAATTTCGGCTCAGGTCATGATCTTGCAGTTCATGAGTTCAAGCCCCACATGGGGCTTTGGATCCTCTCTCCCCCCCTCTCTCTGCCCCTCCCCAACTTGTGCACACACACGGAGGCACGCTCTCTCTCCCTCTCTCTCTCTCTCAAAAATAAACATTTAAAAAATAAATAAATCGGGGCGCCTGGGTGGCTCAGTTGGTTAAGCGTCCAACTTCAGCTCAGGTCATGATCTCATGGTTCGTGAGTTCAAGCCCCGCATTGGGCTCTGTGCTGGCAGCTCAGAGCCTGGAGCCTGCTTCAGATTCTATGTCTCCCTCTCTTTCTGCCCCTCACCCAGCCAACACTCTGTTTCTCTCTCTCTCAAAAATAAATAAAACATTAAAAATTTTTTTAAATAAATAATATATATATTTTATGTCACAATTCAACACATGCATATATATAACATACTCATATACATACTGAAGTAAAAGTTCCAAGAAACAATCCTCAGCCTTCAGACGCAGAATGCATTCTGACATTTTCCAATCTAGTCTGGTCTACTGTAGGAATTTTTTTAAATGCTAGTTACAACCCACTGCATTGATTTCATACTCCAGTGATGGGTCACAAACCAGAGTGTGAAAAACACCACCCTAGCAAAACTAACACGCACCACAAGATATGCAAAAGAATACTCATAGCAGCATGATTTACAACTGTATAAAGAAGGAAACATCTCAATTTTATATTTACAGATAAATCTAAATATGTTTACAGAGACATCGTATGCTCATATATTACAATACTATCTAGCAGTAAAAATGAATAAACTATGTTTACACACATCATCATCAATGAACCTCAGAAACATAATGTTGAGTGATAAAAGCAAGTTACAAAAGTATAACTCCACTTAAACAAAACCCAAAATCATGCAAAACCAAATACGCTAAACTGTGTAATTCTTAAAGGAAATGAGAAACACAAGATTCAGGATAACAATCACTGCTGAGAAGAGGCAGAAAAGAAAGGGGATGGAGTCACAGAAGGGCATGAATGGATTATGTGTCACTGTGGGTGTGCCATCATAGCCAGCCCTCCGGGGCAGCCTTATGCTGAAACTACTTCTCACCTCAAATCCCTATCAAAATCTAGTCCTCCTCCCATCCATTTCTGCCACCCCATGCGCATTAACAAAACTGTTCAGAAATAGATGTTAACCTTCACAGGCACAATACATGTGATGTAAAGATATCAAAATGAGCTGATAAAGATACTTACACTTAAAGGACCTAATGGCAGAGGTTTAGGGAATGTCAGCAGGAAAGATGAACAGTGAATTTTATCACCTAAGAATCACCTCTTACACAAGGACCCAGAATAAACTCATCAGATTAGATTTTTACTAAGCAGAAAATTCAATAGAGCTACTTGCTCAAAGACAAATAAGAAACAAAGCATTTGGATTCAAACCTGTTTAGCTGAATTTAAAACAAGAGAAACAATAGATTTGACCATTATGTTATTCAGACACCACAGATAAAGCAGGTATCAGTGATATCTAACATTATGCAGTGACAACAGGGACAGAAATTTACAGAGTACAATGTAAACAACCTAAAACTTAAGAGCATTTAGTTGTGTTTGTTTATATCATCAGCTTAGCAAAAATTCCAAATAATCTATCTTTCTGGCTGTCAATGTCAACAAACTGGAAACAGATTATAAGTTTCGAGTTCAAATAATATCCTCATTTTTCTGTGAATTTATCTGATAATGGCCAAAAACCCTGACAGTTAGATGGTGGGCACTGAACCTTTTCAAAATTTTCTATGCAATTATAGAGAAGTTCTTCTTGGAAAAGACAAATAATAAAACAATCATTTATGTTTGTGTCATGCTTCTAATTCTTTAATTGACCAGAACACACCCACGAACTTGGAAGGCCTAAAAACAGGCAAAAATACCAAAAACCAATTCATTTTATTCAAAAAGGCAGAATTATTCTCAGGTTCTTCCAGGGGGAAAAAAAAAAAAAAAAAAACCTCAAAAACCTGCAGTTTAGAAGTTGTCCTATATTGTGACGAGAGAAATCACACTGATAAGAAAAAGAAAAAAAAAAGAGCTATAAATTCTTATTTTTCAAGAAGAGATTTTTTTAAAATACAATATACTATAGTCCAAATAATTTATTTTTGCTTTTGTTTCCCTTGCCTCACAAGACATATCTAGAAAGATGTTGCTATGGCCAATGTCAAGGAGGTTATGGTCTGTGTTCTCTTCTAGGTGTTTATGGTTTCAGGTCTCACATTTAGGTCTTTAATCCATTCTGAACTTATTTTTGCATATGATGCAAGAAAGTCTTCCAGTTTCTTTCTTCTGCATGTTGCTATGCCGTTTTCCCGACACCATTTGTTGAAGAGACTGTCCTTTTCCCATTGGATATTCTTTCCTACTTTATCAACGATTAATTGACCACATAGCTGTGGGTTTCTTTCTGGATTTTCTATTCTGTTCCATTGATTTACATGTCTGTTTTTGTTCCAGTACCATACTGTTTTGATTACAACAGCTTTGTAATATAACTTGAAGTCCAGAATTGTAATACCTCCAACTTTGCTTTTCTTTTTAAACATTGCTTTGGCTATTTGGGGTCTTTTGTGGTGCCATATAAAGGAAACAATCAACAAAACTAAAAGGCAACCATCAAGTAGAAGATATTTACAAATGACATATACAATAAAGGGTTAGTATCCAAAATATATAAAGAACTTACAAAACTCAGGGTGCCCACCTGACTCAGGCAGTAAAGCATGCAACTCTTCATCTCAGGGTTGTGAGTTTGAATCCCACATTGGGAGGCTTTAAAAAAATTCTTAAATAAAAAGAAATTATAAACCTCAACACCCAAAAAACAAATAATCCAATTTAAAAATGGTCAGAAGGGGTGCCTGGGTGGCGCAGTCGGTTAAGCATCCAACTTCAGCCAGGTCACGATCTCGCGTTCTGTGAGTTCGAGCCCCGCGTCAGGCTCTGGGCTGATGGCTCAGAGCCTGGAGCCTGTTTCCGATTCTGAGTCTCCCTCTCTCTCTGCCCCTCCCCCGTTCATGCTCTGTCTCTCTCTGTCCCAAAAATAAATAAACGTTGAAAAAAAAAAAAATGGTCAGAAGACAGGAACAGACATTTTTCCAAAGAAGACATCCAGATGACACATGAAGATGCTTAACATTACTCATCCTCAGGGAAATGCATGTCAAAACTACAATGAGATATCACCTCACACCTGTCAGAATGGCTGAAATCAACAACACAAGAAACAACAGATGCTGGTAAGGACATGGAGAAAAAGGAATTCTTGTGTACTCTTGGTAGAAATGCAAACTGGTGCAGCTGCTGTGGAAAACAGTGTGGAGATTCCTCAAAAAGTAAAAATAAGACCACCCTACAATCCAGCAATTGCACTATTGGGTATTTGCCCAAAGAATACAAAACTACTATTTCAAAGGGATACATGCACCTCAATGTTTATAGGAGCATTATTTACAATAGCCAAATTATGGAAGCAGCTCAGCCCCATCAACTGAAGAATGGATAAAGATAGATAGATAGATAGATAGATAGACAGATGTAATGAAATATTATTCAGCCATAAAAAAAGAACGAAAGCTCGGCATTTGCAACAATATGGATGGATCCAGAGAGTATAATACTAAGTGAAATAAGTCAGCTAAAGAAAGACAAATACAGTATGATTTCACGCATATGTGGATCTTAAGAAACAAAACAGTGAGCAAGGAGAAAAAAAAGAGAGAGAGAAAAACAAATCAAGAAACACTCTTAATTACAGAGAACAAACTGAGGGTTACCAGAGAAGAGGTAGGTGGGGGGATGGGTGAAATAGGTGAGGGGGATTAAGGAGTGCACTGGTCATAATGAGCACCAGATGATGTATGGTATTGTAGAATCACTATGCTGTACACCTGAAACTATTATAATACTGTATATTAACTAGAATTAAAATGAAAGTTTTTTAATTAAAAAATAAAAATTCAACCTACTTTAGCAGTTTCTCACTGTATTGTTCTTATACTAAAGTAATATCTGCTATTCACATCTGTGACTCCAAGTGATCAAAAAGAATTAAATCATCCTTCAAATGATAACCCTAGTTAGGTATGTGATGTATAATAATAAAAATGCCCAGGGGCACCTGAGTGGCTCAGTCGGTTAAGCATTAGACTTCGGTTCAGGTCAGGATCTCACGGTTCGTGAGTGTGAGCCCTACATTGAGCTCTGTGCTAACAGCTCAGAGCCTGGATCCTGCTTCCGATTCTGTGTCTCCCTCTCTCTCTGCCCATCCTAGCTCACAGTCTGTCTCTTGCTGCCTCTCAAAAATGAATAAATTTCAAACAACAATTTTAATGCCTAAAGTTTAAAGCATTGACATGTTAAATTTAACTTACAAGGAGCACTGCCTTAATTCTGCATATCACATCCCTAACAAACAAGGTATTCACATACCAAATGTTAACTATTCAGAAAATGAACTTTTTGTCTAAAATATCTTACTTATCCTTTGTAAGTTTTTATCTTGATGGCAACTTTGAAACTGCTCATTACAAGCTCTTTGTAAGATCTCATCTTGAATCATTTTGGCACTCCTAAAAGTCATCATTTCTTCAGTATCTGGAAGTGGTTTAATGTAGATTTCAAGTTCCCAAGGCAATACTTTTATTCAGAACTCATTCAATAGGTAATAATAAATGTTAGACATCAATGATATACCACGTAAGCTTGGCAGCCACCAAGAAGTTTTACCATCCAAGAACATTGCTTCGACGATGTCTATGTTTTGTGGAAGAACTGCCTCATCTTTTCCCAACAAATTACTCCTTCTCTGCATCCATGTTATTCTCCCTTTAGATAGTTGGGAGGCAATATTTTTTCTGTGGTTTACATTAAAAAAAAAAAACAAAAAAACAAAAAACAAAAAAAACCCTCTCAATGATGTAAAAGAAAAAAATTAAAATTCATTTTAATTTTACTTTATCAAACAATATATTGTTTCCAACACAAATTGCCCCCAAATTTCTTGCCTCAAAGAAAAGAATCAACAATCCTTGGAGCATTAATAGTGAACTCTCAATGGGTCTGCCCAACAAAGCGGTTTCTCCCCAAATGAAACAGCAAAACTTCAGTTTGAGACTCTTCACAGCTATGTTGACCCACCTGGAAAGAGACTTAGCCAACAAACAAACAAACAAACAAACAAATGGGCATTACATCACGGAACCTACCAGAATGATCTGTGTCATTATCTCATGGTGACCCTTGTCACATGATTGCTTCTCAGACAGTAAGGGCTTTCTCGATCATTAGACACCATTTCTTAGTTATTAAGTTTATCATATGATAGAATTCTCTGAGTACAATTGTGTTGATATTTAGTTCAGTGTTACCAAAATTGTTCTACAATTTCTGTAGGCCTTCTTTATTTTGGATTACAAAAAATTTTAATTTAATTCCATAAATAATTTAATTCAATAATGTGACCATAATTGTCTCTTCTCCAAAGTTGCCCATATATATGCACATCTATGTGAATGAAATTCCTATAGAAACCCTCAATATTCAAATGTCTCATACCATTATCTTATATGAAGTCCAAGACTACCAACAAAAATTTAATTAAGATGTATATACACACATGTGTATGCAAATACATTTGCATGTGTAGGTATATACTTTTCTCTAGAGAGAAAAAAAAGCTATGGAAAACTACTACTTCTGTTCTAATTGTTCTTTTACATGATCTGATTTTTTTAAATTTTTCTACACAGTGTTATTACTTTTGTAATATAAAAATACAAGTTTTATACTTTTAAAAAAAGCTAAAAATTTAGTTGTGCCTGTCATAGTGTTAAGCAATGTACAGGCAGAATAAAATAATTAGATCATCTATCAAAAAACAATCAGATATTTTCCGCACCTTTAACCTCACATGTTTAGAAAGGAATAAGGATAACTTGTCCAAGATCCATCTCCCGCAGACGACCTTCCAGAGAGAAGGCTGGCACCCCACAAAGCTCCGTGGAAACTGACTATGGCCAGGGGCTTAAAACAATTCAAAATGGTCAACAACAAGATTTGGACTCCAGCTCCCCATCAGATCAGGAAAAAGACTGGTGCTTCCTTCAGGGATGATGATGCTAACCTGGCTCCGAGTTTACCACCTCATACGTCTGCAACTTCACTGCTTGGACCCCAGAACCCAGATCACCCCAGGAGAGGCTGGTGTGCTGCACCGAGAGCCCCTAATGTGAGCTGGCAGTTAAGAACTGGAGATAGGTTCTTCAATGTCATACTGCTGCGGTACCCCAGTTCCTAATCACAGGGAAGGTGTGTGCTTCCCTAACCATGCAGCTCAATTATCCCACAGAATCAGGGTCCCCCTCCAGAAGATGTTCATAGATACATTTGAGGAAATGAATGAAACATAATGTAGGTGATTATGTTTGCCATGCACCCAGACCAGGGGTGGAAATTGGAACATGAAGGCAGCTTTACAAAAATATTTCTCTAGCTTAACCCCCACCTGTTTCACAAAAACTCTAATCTCCTTCCAATTCCTCCCAAATAGATCTGGGAGTCCACTAATCTTGTCTAGTAGGTTCTCTGCTAGTCCCTGTCTATACTTTATATAAATTTTTCTTCCGCCCCATTATAATAGCAAAAGAGCAGCCTGCAACCCCAAGGTACTGTTGTTGCTGGTTGAGTTCTTTACTCCACTGAGGTCAGAGTAGTGATGTTCAGGCTAGCTCCCTGCGCACCAACAATGCTGCAAGTACACTCAGAATAGAGAAAAAGAAGAAGATCCCAGAGTTCAACATGCGGACTGCATGAGGTTGAATGCTTCCAAACTGTAATGGATTCACTGGAGACGGATATGAACCAAACAAGTGTCATATTTATTCTTAGGCAATTGCTACCAGAGATAAATGGATAAAGAAGACAAACTCTTGTCCTTAAGGCATGATCTGGCAAAGAGAGCTAATATATGCCATAAACACAAGAAGACTATGCGTGAAGCCTCATTCAGGGAGGTACACAGACTTGTGGAAGTTCACAACAGAAAGAGGGCATTTCCCAACCATGAGAATCAAGGAAAGTTGAATGGAGAACACAGACTTTGAACATAGATGAAAGAGGGCCTCCCTGAAAGAGCAACAGCCTACGGTCTACAGTGCCTGTACCCTAGAGCACATATTGATAAATGGTAGAAACATATCCCAGAAAAGTATGCTGGACCAGATCCTTGAATCTGATGTAAGATGATTTACATGTGCCCTCAACCATTAGATCCTATGTCCTCCCCTTGGCTAACAACCTATCAGCCCTCTGCTGCCAACCAGCCTCATTCTCCCTTCTCCCCTCCCTTCACACTCCATATTCCAGCCAGACCATTTGGTTCCCTGAATGCGTCCCATTCTCCCAGACCAGCAGACCTGTACACACGCTATCCTCTCTTTCTAGAACACATTCCACCCTTCTCCTTCTCCCAGCCCCATTCACTTCTATCCTAGCTAACCCACACTTGTTCCTCAGGCCCAGCTTAAACTGGACTTTTCTCAGGAAGCCTTGTCTGATCACTAATTCTCAGATAGGTCTGCCTTTTACACCTGTGTGCCTCTCATCACACTGTTCTTTAGGCACCTATTTGTGTTCTGCCCATCTGTAAGCACCACCCCCCCCCCCAAGAGCAATGACTGTGTCTTTCTCATTCATCATTTTATCCCCAGTGCCTAACACAATGTCTGACATAGAGTAACTGCAATAAATAATTCTTGACCAAATGAGTAAATGTATAATAAATGACAAAATAATATTTTTGACTAATCAAGGTATTTTAAAAATATATAGAAACTGGAGTAATTGATAGCAATGGATATTTCAGTGCTTATTCAACAATATCTCTGAAAACATGAAACATTTTATTGATGATGTGTGTTTCATGAGTAGGTGGTTATGTAACAAATACTATTTGCTAGAGGAAAAATTCCATTAGGTTGCCAAGTTTCTTAACTCCATGCATCCTATCTCAGAGCTTTAATAAGCTATCTCTGACTATGTGGTAATGACTGCAAAAGATAAAATTCTGCCTGTGATTTCATATTTCAGAAATCTTCAGTGAGGTACCACGGTTAAAACGTCTCTCTCCTCAAACTCCCACCTCCCAGGGCTGGTACAATTATATGGACTTAAAATTTATGAATGTTTTCAAAAATATGAAGAACTTGAAGAATAACAAATTTGTCATGGTGCATAGAGATATCTAGATATGCCTGATACTTTTAAAACTGATATCATGATACTTTGTCATGACACTTTTTAAACTGGATAACAGAATGAAATAGAAAAAGCAAAGAAAAACTCAGAATGACTTCTGCCAAGAGGAAAAAAGTATACAGCTTTTTTTTTAAGTGTTCAACTATCAAAGAATAGCTTATAGTTAAGAAAAAGAAGCGTGCTGCTTTAGAAAAGGAATACAGCACTTACATAAGGTTGAAAGGCCTACAGAGAAAGCTATTTCAACCTGGAATTGAATGCTACCCCTGGACCCAAGAAAGAAAAACTAAATGACCAGAGAATTAAGTCTACCATACTCAGGTAGCCAATTTCAGAAACAAACCAAGAACCACAGACCGCCATACAAGAATTTGTGTAAATGACACGGTATAACAGAATGAGGCTGTGTATTTGAAACTTACACAGGTTGTTTATAAAGTTTATATAGCTCAATATCTCCACAAACAACAGCAAAGGTTATTATACATAGGGGTCAATATAACTTCTCATTCAAATTGGAACACTTTTAAGAGTATAAGGGGGTGATACTAAAATTAAACTAGCACTTAATTAAACTGAAACAACCTCAAACTGAGATGTAGAGTCATCTAATCATACATTAAACCCCTGTATTATGCCAGAGAAACATTTCAAAGAAAGG
The DNA here is from genome assembly GCF_022837055.1 of Prionailurus viverrinus. Classification (NCBI taxonomy): domain Eukaryota; kingdom Metazoa; phylum Chordata; class Mammalia; order Carnivora; family Felidae; genus Prionailurus; species Prionailurus viverrinus. Next base: position 205,338,203 of record NC_062561.1, read on the forward strand.
ATACCAAAGGTGAAATCTTCAGAGGAAAAATACACCTTCTTTGAGGAGGGGGATACAAGTTACCCAAGCAGCAGAGAATCAGAGAGCCTTCTGCTCAGGAGCTGACCTGGATGCATGCGTATTATCCTATGTTAACTGGGCAGCCACAATATTTGCACAACTTATAAATAATTTGCTGACATTTCTCAATATTCTTATGCCCTTTCATTGTTTCTAAGTTAATAACGTCTATGAAATTTTAAGATCTTAATTGTCAGGAATTTTGTTCAGCTTCCTACAGACAGGCTTAGCCTGTGTTGCTACTGCATAATGCACACAGGGGAATATGAAGATTACTTCCATTTCTGAAGAAATCTCTTGTTACAGCTCATGGATTAAGCAACATCATTTTCTTAAGTGTGGCATATTATGCATGGTGATGCAGCACAGATATCTTTGGAATATGTATAGGTCAGAGTCCCGACAGGATTATGGCACATTCAAAAGGAGTGAATTATCTGAGGGTAAGGGCCACTTTCAAAGGTGGGCAAGGTGAAAGGCAACAACAGGGATGATAAGAACACCCTAAGGCCAAGTGAAATAAGCCATACAGAGAACAAATATAGTATGATTTTACTTATATGTAGAACCTAAAAAACAAAACAAAACATAGAAACAGATTCATAAATACAGAGAACTGGTGGCTGCCGGACAGGAGGGGAGGTGGGGGATGGCCAAAATAGATAAAAGGGATTAACAAGTACAAACTTCCAGTTATAAAATAGTTAAGTCACAAGGATACAAAGTACAGCAAAGGGAATATAGTCAATAATATTGTAATGACTTTTGGGAAGCCTGGGTGGCTCAGTCGGTTAAGCGTCCGACTTTGGCTCAGGTCATGATCTCACAGTTTGTGAGTTTGAACCTCACGTCAGGCTCTGTGCTGACAGCTCAGAGCCTGAAGCCTGCTTCAGATTCTCTGTCTCCCTCTCTCTCTCTGCTCCTCCCCCACCGATGCTCTCTGTCTCTCAAAAAAAAAAATGAATAAACATTTTAAAAATTGATATATATAATATATATGTGTACATATATATTATATATGTATACTATATATAATATATATGTACACATATATATGTATAATATATATAATATATACGTGCATATATATTATATATAATATATATTATAGTAATATATATATTATAATATATATAATAGTAACGATTTTGTATGCTAATAGATGGTAACTAGACTTACCATGGTGATCATTTCATAATGTATATAAATATCGAATCACTATACTGTACACCTGAAACTAATATAATACTGCATGTCTATACTTCAATTTTTTTAAAAACCCTGAGACCACTACCACCCCTAGACTTGAAAGGGTAAGGGAAAAGAGACATTATAGGAACTTGGAGAAAGCTGTAACTATAGTAGGAGAGACCTACCAGACAGGAGCCACGGCCTTTGGTAGAGGAACAAAGACTCTGCCAACCCACAGCCCTGCAGGGAAGAAACTGTGGAATAAACATCCCAAACTCCCTTTCCTCCAGCCATCTAGTTAATCTCCTTACTGGTACTTCTCTGAGGCGTAAGCCATAGGTCAAGGGTGCCCACCTGATAAAAATCCAGAGATCAGCCTCTTGAGTGACAGAAGAGTGGAGAAGACTGAAGAGTGGACCTAGAGAGACAAATGGAGAATCCATTCTATCCAGCAGAATTTAACTGAATACTGTAGAAGATTGTATTTCTAAAGTCTAGATAGGTCATATACATCCTTTAAGTTTGTAAGTGAAAACTAAGAGCATTCTGATCTTCACAGGGGTGCCAGAAATAGAGCAAATATTATCAGTATTATACTTGCTTTATGGAAAAAGAAATACCAGACAGAGAGGAGAAATTACTTGCCTAAATCACCCAAAAATTATTTAGTGAATGCCACTGTGCCCATGGACTTGACAGAGAACTGATTATTTCCTAAGCCTCGCTTCTACCTCTAAACCCAGAGATCTTTCCATTTGGCCTTAACAACATAATCTTGTATATTCCCCAATATATGGCAGAAAGAGACTAAAAATGAATTATACAAACACATACCAAAAGAGATTCACAAAATGAAGGCACTGTCTTTGCCTTTCAGGGGCTCCTAGTTTATGGACAGAAAAAGACCACCACTTGGAAAAATGTGGGAAGACTATCAGTCAGTGAATGCACATTCCTCCAGCACCTACTATGTACTAAATGCCACGTACATAAAACTGGTGTGGCTGCAATTAGCTACTTTATTTTTGTGGTCATTTTCTATAAGGGCTTGTGGTTTATGATCCTCAAAACTAATGGCAAGTTTTCAAGACTCTGACTCACAACAAAATAATGGCTGACACAACAGAGTGTGAGTGGGCCAATGTAACATTGAAAAGCTCATCCTAGGTAAGTATCCACCCTACGTCCCTCCATGTAGAACCCTGTTGTCAGTCTCAAGATCTGGTGGTGGCAATAGTAGCAAAATTGGCACAAAATCAAGTGATGATAGATGTTGCTTTCTGCCTTAAGCACAGACACAGAAATCCAATGACCACTTAAAAACAGTAAAGAATGAGGGGCGCCTGGGTGGCGCAGTCGGTTAAGCGTCCGACCTCAGCCAGGTCACGATCTCGCGGTCCGTGAGTTCGAGCCCCGCGTCGGGCTCTGGGCTGATGGCTCGGAGCCTGGAGCCTGTTTCCGATTCTGTGTCTCCCTCTCTCTCTCTGCCCCTCCCCCGTTCATGCTCTGTCTCTCTCTGTCCCAAAAATAAATAAATGTTCAAAAAAAAATTAAAAAAAAAAAAAAAAAAAAAAAAACAGTAAAGAATGAGAATGAGTATACATATTACCCAGGATCTTACATGAGACAGAGACTGCTCTGTATTTACCAAAAGCGAATCCTTCTTCTCCTGGATGCACAAGCAGACCACACTTTCTACTCTTCCTATAATTAGATGAGGCCATAGAACTGAGTTCTGGCCAATGTAGCAGAAGTGATTTGCTTCACTTTTAGCCTGGCCCATACAACCTCCAGAGATCCTCTACTCTCCTTCTTTTCCCATCTGCCAGTTCATTATCAGTGTCCAGGAGACACTGGAAACCCTGATTGAAGATGGTGGAAACATCAGCCTGAATCCAAGATGGTGGAAACAACAGCCTGAATCCTTGATTGACTATATGGAATAGCCGTACCCCACCCTGTCCACCCACACACAGCAAATGATTCAGTGAAATTAATGAGGTTACTACAATAACCTTAGGAATACACCATCTCTCAAGTGTAAGCACTCTTAGCATTTTATGTGCAGATATGGATATATAGTTCCCAAAAGTATACCCTATTTTCCACATTGTTGTGGATGTAGTCTTTTTACTTGATACTACATTGTGAACAATTCCCCCATATTCATAGAATTCTGCAATATTACAATGTTCAATGACCCTATAATATTCCAAGCTGTAGCTATATCATGCTTTCAACTTTTCACTTTTTTATATAATTTCCACTTTTAATATTAATTAAATATACAGCACTGATAGAACTTTGTGACCTTATCATGAAAAAGATCATTCCTTTATCTTAGTTATATGCTGACCTACAGCTGCCTTCCAGAGTAATAGACTACTGATTTTTGTGCTCTTCAACCCCATACAAGTTAGTATCTTTCTTTGAGTTTGTTCCATAAGATAAACCTTTCTCACAGCCCATAGAAAGATACCCTGTGAAAGTTAATAAATGTCCAAAATAAAAGGACTGGTGTGAATCATCAGACACTAGCATCCAGTCACTGACTGCTCTGTGACCTCTATTATCATGAAAAAATGATTAATTTCTTTGCTATAAATTGATGATGGTAAATCATAAACAAAATATAAATCTATTGGGAGACCTATCTAATTTTCCCCTTCCAAAGGGAACATGTCCATATAATTAACTGAGTTAACCGAACACTACCTATTTTTTCACTTTCTTTACTAAAAGGATAAATATAATCTCCTTTTGGAAGCTTGTGAGGGTAAGCGTTAGGAAATGTCTCAATGGAATAAATTCAAAAGAAAATGAGTATTGTTGGATTGTATTTTATATAGCGCATGGTTGCAATGGGACAGAAAATAGAGGCACTCTCAAAATGCATAAGGTGATACAACCCTTGAAAATTATTTAAGTCAAGAAGATAAAAGTTTTTCTATAGCTTCAAAAAATGCTGACAAATCAGAGTTAATATTTCAGCGTAATTTCACTTTATACAGCAGTATAACCTTAAGATAATTTTCCTAGCAAGATTTCCTAAAATAAAAAATGTAACATAATTACGACACAATCTTGATTTAAAATCTGATCGTTACGTTTTGTGTGTATATTATCCAGATTCTGTGATACGTGATTATTTTAAGATACAAATATTTTTAAGAAACTCCGGGGGGAAAAAAGATCTAAACTCAATGACATCCATCAGAGGAAGCTACGTCTTTTGGTATTTCCCTGCCTCTTTGTGAGAATCATGATTAACATAGAAAGTTTATGATATCTGGAATCAGTATTAGCTTTGAAATCTGTCTCTTCTATTTATTAACTATGTGAACTTCAGCTATTCATTTTACTCCTCTTGGTTACTATTTCTATAAAATGACTGAATACTCATGTCACAGGAATTATTGTTAATATTTCATTTGATACCATATATAAAGAAACTAGCATAGTACCTGGAACAGAGTAAATGGTCAGCAGCTGTTGGTTCCTTTCCCCCCACTATGTATCTCTCTAATACTGTAGTGCTTTTTCTTCAGCTGGACTTTGTTATCACTGAGTAATTTGTATGGTATCCAGTTACAATTCTCTTACTCATTTATCCGTCTTACTTATATCTGTCCTATGTCTACTGTGTTCCTGGAACTGTTTTAGGTGCTAAGGATTTACCAGTGAACAAAACAGACCAAAAATAAATAAATAAATAAAATCTGAACTTTATGAAACTTATATGCTCAAAGAGGAAAATAGGGTTTATTTGTTTTTTTCAAGTAAAGAATATGGTGTAACATCTGAGTATAAGTGGTATGGAGAAAAGCACAGCAAGAAAGAGTAACAAAGAATTCTGGGACTCACTGTAGTTGCAATTTTAAATAAAATGATCAGGGGCGCCTGGGTGGCTCATTCAGTTAAGCATCCGATCCTTTATTTCAGCTCAGGTCATGATTTCACAGTTCGTGAGTTTTAGCCCTGAGTTAGGCTCTTTGCTGACAGCATGGAGCCTGCTTGGGATTCTCTCTCTCCCCTTCTCTCTGCCCCTCCACATCACATGTTCCTACGCATGTGTGTGTGTGTGTGTGTGTGTGTATTTGCACACACACACATGCATACATGCTCTCACTCTCTCAAAATAAATAAACTTAAAAAAAAAAAAAAAGACTTAAGATGGCCAGAGTAGGCTTCACTGAGAAGGATAAATTTCTACAAATACTTGAATAAAATGAGGAAGAGACACTGGAATATCTGGAAGAATATTCCAGGTAGAGAAAAGAGCAAATATAAAGGGCTTAAGACAGGAGCCAGTCGGGCATATGAGAAAAGTAGGAAGGCCAGGGATGGTGCATCATGAATGGACGGGAGACTGGCAGGTCAGAATGGAGGATACATCATCTATAGCCTTCTAGACCATTTTAATAGCTCTGGATTTTACTCTGAGTTAAATGGTAGCAACTGAAAATTGACCAGATTGTGTCAGGAGTAGAAGAAAGGTGACATTGTTGACCATTTTGCCATATTCTCAGTGAAAAATAATGGTGGTCTGAACAAGATAATAGCAGTGGGGACAGTGAGAAGTTGTCAAATTCTGATGTTTTAAAGGCAGAGCTACTGGGATTTGCTGACAGATTACATGCAGGATGTGAGATCTCCAAAAGGAAGAGACAAGGGTGACATGTAAGCTTTTGGACATAGAAGCTGGAAGAATGAATTGCTTTTTACTGAGGAAAACTGTGAAAGGAGAAGTTTGGGAAGGGAAAAACAAGAGTTTGGTTTCATACATGTGAAGTCTGGGATATGTACTAGACATTCTAGAGGATGTGTCAAGAAGGCACCTGGGTAAAAGAGTCTAGAATTAAAGACAAAATTCTGGCTAATAATAAAAACCTAGGATTCAAGAATTTATAGATGATTTTGAAAGTCACGAAAATAGATGTAATCTCCAATCAGAAGCCAGCATAGACAGGGCAAAAAAGAGATCCAGGGCTGAGCCGTAGAGCAGTCAGTGTGTAAAAGTTGGGCAGATGACGAGTGAGTGATTTTTTTTCTTACACCAACCCATTCTCCTAGTCTCCAACACCAAGTATGTGTCCTACAATTCAACTCAATTCTCACACTAACTACCCAGAGCTAGCATCAGACTCCATGGGTTCAAGAGCTCAATCCCCCAAGACTGCCCTCACTTCAGACACCAGTTCCCAGTATTAAAAACAAGACAACCAGCCCAAAATGGAATCACCTATGCTAAGCCGCACAGCTTCAAAATGAGAGTAAGTACAGTTTTTACTCTTTCAGAAATGGAACTTTAAACTAGTCAATCAGGAATCACCTGATCAGTACTAGTTAATTTGCCTGAGAGACCCTGCCATTCCCTAAAGGAAAGTAACTGCAATAACCAACCTGCTTTTTTGCCTGGCATAACTTCTCTGTTCCTGCTCCCTTCTGCCTATAAAAGTCTCATTTTGTACTGCTCCCTGGAGCCCTTTTTTTAATGGGTTTTTTGTGTTTTGTTTTTTTTTTTTTAATTGTTGAGAGAGAGACAGATCACAAGTGGAAAGGGGCAAGGAGAGAGGGAGAGATAGTATCAGATGCAGGCTCCAGGCTCTGAGCTGTCAGCACAGAGCCCAATGCAGGGCTCGAACCCATGGAACCGTGAGATCATGACCTGCCTTGGAGCTCTTTTTTTTATCTGGTGGTTTGCATGCTGCCCAATTCAAGTCAAATTTTGCTCAAATAAACTCTTGGAATTTTTAATATGCCTTAGCTTATCTCTTACCAGTTCTAGTATCAGAAGAAGGAACCCAAGGAGACCCCAAATGACCCCCAGGAGCAATGAGCCAGCAGAAATAGGTACCTCTGGAGCTTCCGGAGCTTGCTTTCTCGCTGCCTCTGGAAGTGGTGGCCAAGTCCCTCTCAGATCCTAGCTCTGCAGCTTTGCATTATGAGCTTTCAGACTTTATCTAAGCATTTCTTTTTCCAAACTGGGTCCAGAAACAGCAGACTTGGACTGGGTCCAACTTAAAAACTGGACTGGGCACACTTAAACTGCACTGGGTCAAGTGTGAGGCCTCCAGTGTATACAATTTTGTTTTAAGTCTGAACAAGCAGGTTAACCTTACCAAAGATAATCATGAATTACGGTGGCCACAGTGGAGAACTTCTAACCTGGATAAATTTATCCACTTGAAAGTTTCCCTAGAACAAAAGGTGTCTCAGCCAAGGCAAAAGTGAGAATTATTTTTCCTCCTTTATGGTTTCTGGTGACCAGGATGAGACCTGCTGGAACACCCCATCCACTCCAGAGCCTGGAGACAGGATCCTAGAAGACAGGCAGAAAGCCAGCAAAGGGTGAGAATTTCTACCAAACTCAACTCTCCGAGATCACCGTCTGTGATGACTGGTTGAGAGAGGAAGGTAAAATTTCACATTGTGCCTTCCTTTCCAAATTCAGGTTGGCGAGCAAAAAGTATTTGCCAAGAATTAGATCTTTGAAATGTGACTCATAATTTGCTTTCAAATAACCACCGGTTGTTCATCTTTTCTCTCCCAGTGAGCTGTCTCCTTCTCCTTTGTATTGTCTGTGTCCTTAGAATTTCGCTTGGCAACCTTCAGGTTGGGGGCCACAAAAACACTGCCACACAGAAACATGGGTTGCCTGCCATTTGTGGCTAGATATGGCTGGACGGAAATGTGGGTTGTACCCCATTTGCAGCAGGGTCCTGCTGACTGTTGCCAGCTCTCAGGGGAATTATTTGAGTCTTTCTTTCACTTATCTTTGAGAGTGGCTCTGGATCTTGGGAGGGCAATATTTTTTGCACCCTCTTTGGGAATGCCATTTGTGTCCAAGGGGTATATTCAATACTGCCAGGAATATTTACTGTTCATCCAGGCTGATAAGTAGTAGCTCGGTGGTCAGAAGTTGACCAAACTGGAAACTGATATTCAGAGCCTGATAGGAACTTTTTTTGAGGCTTTCTCCCCCAAGCTACAATGAACTATGCATCCAGAGGGAAAGAAAAACATCCTGAAGCCTTTGAGGAAGGATTTACTAAAACTTTCCAAAGACACACTGCTCTACCTAGAACATAGTTATCGCCTGATTTTCATCTCAGTTGAAGATGTTTTCCCTGATATAAAGAAGTAAACTGAGGATAATCAAGTTGGATGGGAGGAGCAGCCTCTTGATAGTATTCAGGTTGCAACCCATTCTTTGAGAAATTAAAAACAACAGTACATCTCTTACAAATCGAGTTTTCACAAGAACAGAAATGAAGCTCTACAAACAATTCCAATTCCAAGTCCACATCCCCTTTTTACCAATCCCAAAACCTCCCTATTCATCTCAGAAGGCTTACAGATACTGTTAAGAGATCTGGATTTAGGGAATAAAAATCCCTCTTGGTGGAACTTGCATTCTTTCTCTGTGCCTTGAGATGGAAGTATACTACCTGGTCCTCTCCAGGGGCTAAGGTAATTCTTACCAGAAGGACAAGAAAGAAAGAAAGAAAGAAAGAAGGAAGGAAGGAAGGAAGGAAGGAAAGAAAGAAAGAAAGAAAGAAAGAAAGAAAGAAAGAAAGGCTACTTTGAAAACCATGAAAATCTTAAAAGTCTCTGCCACAAATATTAGTAAAAGCTTTAGCCATATGAACAGGTAACTTATTACATCTGCGGGAAACACAATTTGGATCCAACTCTTCTTTTATAAACTAGTGAGTTTTGCATTATTGTACTTGTCTCAGCGCTAAAATTTTAAAACAAAAGCTACAAAATCCCTCCTTATATCTATCTGTATGTTTGTGTGTATGTATGTATGTTATAGATGCGGGATTTGTTTTCTGCCTCTGGATGGTGCTAACAAATTAATTTGTAAAGAGCTCTATTGAATTGGCTCAAAGACAAGCATTTATATAAATCAAGTATACTCTCGGAAATGTAGAAACTAACCCAAATGTTTCTCAAGTTCAGGCAGCCGAGGATAATCTTAGGATAATCTTCAGTAAACAAGCTAGTTTAAGTTTGTTGCTTTAATTAAAACAGGCAGGTCGTTATCAGCTTTAAAAATAATACTTTTACTGTACCTATGTTTACAAAAGCCAAGTAAGTTTATCTGTCACAGAATCTGTCAGCAAGAAAGATAACTTAAAATGATGGTTAGCTGGTTAATGTCTCATGAAATTTCATGACTAATTAAGAACAAGAAAATTTAATAGATGTAAGATAAAGTTTATAAAGGAACTTTTTAACAATAATTATGGTTTATAGTATGTGTACTTAAAGATAGTTTCAAAAATCTTTTTGGTAATTTGAAACATTAAGGGTATATTGTGACAAGTTAAATGAAGGACATTTGTTGAATAGCTAGATCATTTGTAAATAAGATAAAATACTGAAACATTAATTACTGCACATAGGTTTATCCACTTTTGACTTCCTTTGACAGAGGACCTCAGATATTTGAGTCTATAGGACACCTGGGTAACTCAGTTGGTTAAGCATCTGACTCTTGGTTTCGGCTCAGGTCATGATTTCATGGTTTCGGGAGTTCAAGCCCCGCATTGGGCTCCATGTTGAATGTGCAGAGCATGCTTGGGATTCTCTCTCTCCCTCTCTCTCTCTGCCCCTCACCCACTCGTGCTGTCTCTATCTCAAAATAAATAAGCTTCAAAAACAATTTTTAAGATATTTGAGTATATTACCATAAATAAATATGTTTTGTGCCACATTGAAAATTTTACTGTAAGGAAGAACATACTTCTAGAAATTACAAAATGTATGGATAAATATGGCTAGAATTAAGGGCCATTGTCCCACAGCCACTTCAGCTTCTATCTGTATTAAAATAAAATAGTCAAGATGCTCTGTTGGGTCAGGCTACAGACGCTTTCCCAATGCTGGGTTCTAGCATTATCCAGCATTATTTGTTGAATCTGCCTGATCTACTCTGCTAAAGTTTCATCTTTTCAGGCTGATTTCCATTCTCTGTCTTATCCCTAAAGAGAATTCCCTCTAATCTACTTATTCTAGCTAACAAATCCTTTTCCTCCAAATGCTGCTCCTCATTAAAAGCAAATTCACTTTGTCCCAGGATACCTAGACTGGCACTTGTTTCCACGGAATCCCTTTTCTGTCTTGCAGGCCAATGCTATTTAATTCACCATGTATGTTGTTGCCATTAGGAACTAATTTCTTGAGTGCAGTTAATATGTATGTTTTGCACCCACAAATGTTCAGTCCCTCATAGTAGAGTTACATGAATGGTATCCACACCTACATAAGGTCTCTAATGACCTTTGCCATCTCAATGTGGGGACATTACCCAGGAGATCTAGGATCTACACATGATGTTCACTGCTTTAATCCCGTCAGGAATCTATTGTTTTTCCCTATTTTGCTTAATAGCTTTCCATCCAGAAAACAAGGGTGATGTGCAGGCACGGTGGGCATGCTGCCATTATATTTTGTCCATTATAACCAGGGACTTTTCTAAGCATTTGATCACATCAAGGTTATACTGACACAGTGTCTGGCTGACTATCATACCCCACAGATTTTGAAATAGCAATAGGAAGCAGTTCTCAGAAATTCCTTCCCAAATGATAGCCTCTGTATTAGATATAACCTGAAAAATGGAAGTCAAAAGATTAAAATTTCTACCTTCGGAAGGTTTAGCCCCTATGCTATTCCAAATTGCTAGCAGCAATACTAGACAAGCAAATGCTTTCCTCCCAGTTCACTCCTATTCACACAGGGTAGGGTTACCCAGGTACAGAACTAGTGAGCTGTCCCAACAACTAGGCAACACAGCAGTTACTCAACCATCAGCCCCACGTTTTCCAGATGGCATAAACGCAACCCACCTCCCCCAATCAGGCCTTTAGGAATTCTGGCACAAAGGTTCAAAGGTATAGTTACAAGTTACCTTGTAACTATAGATCCTTGTTAGGAATCATCCCTGCTTCTGTCACCCTTGACTGGAACCACTGCATCAGAAATGAAAAAGCAAAAGTTGAAGTGATACAGGTAAAAAAATGTACAGAATCTATCCGGTGGAGTAGTCCTTACCCCTCTCACGTGGGGATATAAGCACACGTTCATGTAAACCAGCCCTTTATACACATATCTCCCCACCTCCCATTTGGAACAGAAAATTTTTCAACTGCCCATTCCAATTCTTTATTAGACCACTACTCTGAGGATGATATGAAACATGATTATGTCCATTTGATATGATAGCTCTTTACCCACTGTTGGATACCATGGAATATAAAGTGTGTTGCTTAGTCAAAAGAAATGTAACTCAGCAGCCCAAACTGGTGCAGTTATCTTCTGTTCCAAACCTTCAATAGTATTTTGAGCATCTGCACCTTTCACCCAGTATGCAAATCCCATACGGGTTTTGATAGGTAAGTGTCCATACCTTTCAGGACCTATTTACTGCCCCCTGGGCTACGTGCATCGGTCCAATATAATCTACCTGCCAGTTATGTGTGGGGCATCCCTCCAGGAATCCTCCTCACAGGCATCTGAAATCTCTGTTTCTCTTGTTGACATGACAGTTCTTGTTAGTATTTTGTGTCTCAGAGGGTACAAGACGAATATGTCTAGGCTCAGCCTCTCTGTGCATTGCTGCAGTCCACACTATGTCTACTCAATTCATGAATCCAGGCAGCCACTTCAAGAGAGTGTACCAAAAAGTCTACTTGGTGGCTCCCATCACCTTCTGAACCTGGAAAGCAGTTCTTCTGATCGGCATAGACATGTCTTACTTCACTGCATCCCTCAAACTTCCATAGTGATTTCCACAGAGCTGTGCCCCATAAGGGCACCCCTGCAGTAGGTCAGGTTCCCACTTTCCTCTTGCCTAATAATATGGCCAAGCCATCATCCATGAGTCAATAAAAAACAAAACAAAACAAAAACAAAAACCATCGGTGCTTTTGTCATTGTTCAATTCTTCTATCACTACTAGAAAAAGAGCATGCAATTCAGCCCACTGAACTGATTTGTTTTTACCTTTTTCAGTCAGAGTGGTGGCATTCCAAATAGGATGCCATCCATTTACCTTGGAACTGCCATTCACAAACCAAACAGCTCTTTGTTGGTCAGTCTGGAACTGTTTATAGGGCACTGAGTGACAATTCCAAATTCAGCCCTAGGGAAAAGAGGCTCCCTGCTTATGAGTATCTCCTCTCCACATTCTTTTGGTAGTAGGATCTAGTATAAACCATTTCCATTTTAGTATGGAACTCTCTCAGCACTGTCCTCCCCATTAGAGTGCTTTTGCAACATCATCCAAAACATCATGGGTATTTCAGATTTCAAAATTATTTTATATCCCTCAGTCATAAGAGTAGTTTCAATTAATAGTTGGCCACAAGCTAGTAATTGCCTTTCAACTGGTATAATGAACTGAATATTTGTTTCCCCCAAAACTCCTATGGTGAAACCCTACCTCTCAGTGTAATGACATATAGGAGGTGGAGCCTTTGGGAAGTAATTATGATTAGATGAGGTCATCTCATGAATGGATTGGTGCCCTTATATGAGTCACGAGGAAGCTTGCTTCCTTTCTCTACTCTCTGCCATGTTCAGATATAACAAGAAATTAGCAATCTGCAACCTGAAAGAGGATCCTCACCAGAATTTGACCGTGCTGGCTCCCTGATCTCTGACTCATAACCTCCTGAAGTATGAAAAAAAAAAAAATCTGTTGCTTTTCAAGCCATTCAGTCTATGGCACTGTGTTACAGCAGCCCAAACAGACTAAGACAAATGAAAATTCTCTGGTCCTAGTTGTCAATGTTGGGAGGCACTCATAAGCTTCTGCCTTAAGCCCCAGTCTACACTCCATTCAGACAATTTGTCTATGCCAGCACTCCAGCTACTATTCTACACTGCGTGGGCTCAGGGAATCTTGTTGGCTCCCATTTAGCATGTCCAATTAATATTGCCTGAAAGGTAGATTTACATGTCTTCTATTTTACAGGAACAGCTCTCCAGTCACACACAATGTCCATCCCCAAAAGACATTCAGGTAAAAGAGACACAACTACTTCAAACATCCCTCATGTTCCTTTGATACCCAATTTTTGTTGAGGGTTTTTATCACGAAAGGATGTCGTATTTTGCCAAATGCTTTCTCTGCATCTATTGAGATAATCATATGATTTTTATCTTTCATTCTATTAATGGCGTGTATCACATTTATTGATTTGCCTATGTTGATGGTTTATGGCTTTTAAAATTTCTACACACTAAGGTATATACAAGAGATTAGTTTACAGCACTTTAATGTTGGAGGATCAGCAAGGGATCCCTTTGATCCACCCAAAGCATAGTGCTATTATTAGCACCTTTGTTTCAACCCTATTTAATTCATCCCACTTCATAATAACCATCTAAAGATTTTCACTCTGCACGGATGAGTTTCTTAAATCTTGCCTTTCTTTACCTCTTTATTTTGCCCCTATCAATATTTGCTCTATTTACCCCATTTCTTAATAACCATTTAAAATTTCCCATTCTGCTAAGACAAGTCCCTTGACTCTCTCCTCAGCCTCTGCAGTCTCTTGTTAAGTAATCTAATGTTTTTATTAGCATGTGTGAGACCCAGCAGGGGAAGCTGAGACAAATTCAATAAGACTTCCTAGACTGTTGCTGATTTTGCAGCAGTAAGGTTACATGGGATACCCATCCAAAAGAGACCAAAAGGGACTTGGATAACAGGCATATTCAGTTAGTTAATTTCCTGATTATCATGATGCCAATCCCATATGGCTTGCATATGAAACATATAAGCTGCTTTATCTGGGGTGTTTCACTTGGCATTTATAGAGAAAGTCAGTCAGTGTCTGTTCTCAGAGTTACCAGACCTTACAGTGACTGTTCCCTTCGGAATAAACTTATGTATGTCTGGATCAGCGACAGCCATCTGTGATTGTTCTGCAGTAAGCTATGGGTTCTACATCAGTCCAAACATGCTCTTCCAGTGCAGAGCATTGAATCCAAAAGAAACTCCACTGTTCTTAATTAGCCACCCTCACAATCCATTTTGGTAAATATTCTTCAGGAAGCTGATGATATCAATCCACAAAATGGGACAACTCTTTTATACCATACCCCCTTGGTTTCAATAATTTCTTGCTTTTGCCCTCCCCTACATAGACTACCTTCTTAGTGCCAGAGGTATTAAAGGTACTCTTGTTGTCCTATATAATTTTTCCATTTGGGAGCTGCTTTTGAGGCTATTGGTCAAAACTCAAACTAACCAAAATCTGAGCTTGTTCCAGCATCAAGATCCGACCCAGCACTCTCTTACTTTCATATTAGCTATTACAGACAACAATAATCAAGGGACTGTATGTTTTGGTTTTTTCTTTATTGATTTGCTTTTCCCTATGCATCCAGTGAACCAACTCCCTTGGAGTTGGATCTATCTCTAAATTCCATTGGTAAGCTTTACCTTTAGTAAATGGTTGCAGCACAGTTGCTGATCCATACCATAGGTCACTATGTGGCCACCCAAGAATCAAAGGTTCCTTATCCTGTGTCTAATCATCCTTTCTCTTCCTAAACCACAAGTTTCCATGAGCCAGGACTAGTCCAGCCAGTCCCACTCCTGACACCAAATGAGTGGCTTTTCCTCATATCAACCAATTCTCCAACTTTCCAACATCAACAAGGTGTCCTAAAATTTAATTCTGAAACTATCTACCCCGAGCCTGAGTCAGACTCTACATGTTTAAGGCTCGTTACACAAGACTACCCTCACTTCAGACACCACTTCAGACATCAGGTCCCCAAGTTACCACACAGGTTACAAAGCTGTCCAACTCAGCTACAAAGTCAGGAGTTCCCACAATCCCTGGCCCCAATTTAATAACTTTCAAGAATGACTCACAGAACTCAGAAAAATGCCATACTTAGTTATTACTGTTTATTATAAATGATATAAATGAACAGCCAAATAAAGAGGTGCATACAGCTGGGTCCAGAAGGGTCCAGAGTATAGGGGCCTCTGTCCCCATGGAGTTGGATGCACCACCTCCTGGCACATGGATATGTTTGCCAATTCAGAAGCTCCTTGAATCCCATCATTTAGAGGCTTTTATAGAGGTTTCATTACATAGCCATGATTATGGCCTATCGTGATTAATTCAGTCTCCAGCCCCTCTCCTTTCCCCAGAGGTTGGTGGATGGGGATGAAAGTTCCAACCTTTTAATCAAGACTTGATCTTTTTGGTGACCAGCCCCCATCCTAAAGCTATCTAAGGGGCCACCAAGAGTCACCTCATTTTAGAACAAAAGATATTCCTATCACTCTTTATTACTCAGGGAATTCCTAGCATTTTAAGAACCCTATACCAGGAACCCAGGGATAAAGGCCAAATATCTTTCTTCTTATGCCACAAAGAGAGACCAAAAAAGAAAGCTGAGAGGAGATATACATAAATGAGGAAGGAAACTAGTAGAGTGTATTATCCTGAAGGCAGGTGAAGAAAGGGTTTCAAGAAAGAGGGAGTGACTGACTATGTAAAAAGTCTCTGATGGCACAAGAAAATTGAAGATGAGTAAATGACCACTGGATAAAACAGTGAACACATGACTGATGACCTTGATAACTATTTCTCTGGAGTAGAGGGAATGAAAGTTCATTTTGAGCAAGTTCAAGAGAAAGTGGAAGAAAATTTATGGATCATGCTGTCCACAAGAGAGATTTGGGGGCTTAGTTTGTTTTCATTTTTAAGACAGGAGATGTTATCAGCATGTTGCTTTGTTGATGGGAATAATCAATGGGGGGAATTGGTAATTCAAAAGAGAAAATAGAAAATTACTGGCACTCTGTCTCTGAGTAGAGGAGGGGGCATGGGAGCTAGAATACATGAAGAGGGGTCAGCCTTATCTAGGACCAGAGATGGGCATCCATAGTAACAGGAAGGAATGCTAGTTGAAGTGAAACAAGTGTCTTCAAACTGTTTATCTTCTCAGATGAAAAGGGAAAATCATTAGCTGAAAGCACAGGACAGAGAGAGTGTTGGACATTTAAACAAAGAAAAGTTATAAAATGCTTTACACAGGGATTCTCAATTGGCACTATAGACATTCAAGGCAAGATCATTCTTTGGGGGGACAGGGAGCACTATTTGTGCATCACAGAACATTTAGCAGAATCCCTGATCTCCACCCACTAGACACCAGTAGCACTCCCTCCTCCAAGCTGTGACAACCAAAAACATCTCCAGCCATTGCCAATGCCCTGTGGCTGTGGGAGGGGTTGCACAAATCACCCCTGGTTGAGAACCACTGCTTCCACTAGGAGACAGAGAGAATGAATGGATTAGAGAAATGTAAACAGATTGTGGTCATCCTGAGGCTCACTTGAGGTTAGTGGTCACGGATTGAAAACGAGGCCACTCAGCTTGCTTATGTGTGTTTTTCCAGCCATGTTCAGCTGCACAGGATCAGAGCAGACAAGCAGTTAGTACGA
Organism: Prionailurus viverrinus; assembly: GCF_022837055.1. Lineage (NCBI taxonomy): Eukaryota > Metazoa > Chordata > Mammalia > Carnivora > Felidae > Prionailurus > Prionailurus viverrinus. The sequence goes on from NC_062561.1 coordinate 205,354,944, forward strand.
GAAGTCAGAAAGGGGCAAAGAGCTGAAGGTGTAAGTAAGTGATTATAATGATAGACTGTTAGTCAGATAAGGAGGAAAAAAGGGATATGAGAGTGGGAGGGACAAAGAAAGACGATGGAACAAGAGATCGCAGACCCAGAAAAACATAGGTGTCTGGGTACCAGAGGGTGTGAACTGGCAAATTACCAGTAATGATCAGGGAGAGAGATGCTTAAAACTCACTTATTCATAACTACTTCAAGTTATTACTTCAATCATCTACAGAGATTATTATACATATATATGTAATTATTATAGTCATCCTGTAATTTTGAGAAATCTTTAACTCCATGAAGTGTCCCATTATTGGAACTAGAAAAGTGTAAAATTCAAATCTCCTACAGAGTTTATCTATAGAAATCACAGCCTGATAAAGTTGACTGAGGTGAGTTTTCCATTTTATTTGCCAATATTTCTATCTCAAAAAGTGAAGGCAGCAGGATTCCAGCTTGCTACAAGTTTGAAGACTGGCATGATATTTCGCTTGCTTACTTGTGAGAAAACTTGAGGCGAAAGGTATTTTTTTTCCCTCAGAAAAGGGGCTACGAAGCTTGTGGAAATCAAAGCAGCTACACAAACCTCTTATTATTAGAATAATGACCATGACATTCAATATCCTTCGGGGAACATTTAACCTGGTCTTTGATTTTGGCACTTTTAGCTACTTTGAAATTAAGTCGAACGATATAGAAGAAAAAAAGAATAGAGAACCAGAGACGAAATAAGGTCATACGCTGATTTTCCTTTTCAGGTACGGCTGAAAGAAACAGAAGATCAAAGTAAGCTTTCCTTAAGCTCTAACTAATGTTCCACCCTTCTGCTTCTGAAGAAAAATGTGTTTTTCTGTGGTGTTAGGATAAATCTAAAACACTATCATTTTTAGCATGAAACACTAAGTAACCGCTTTGCCAGAAAGAGTCACCCTATGCAACAACCATCTAAGTTTGTTTTAATAATCCTCAGATACCAACTACCACTATGTCAGCCTCCTCAATGCACCACTACAATTATCTGTTGTTTAAAATAGATGTCCTCAGTACGTTATCTAAGTGAACAAAAGCATAAACATTTCAACTATCAAATCATCAGAACTGCTTAGGCAAGCATAAGTATCTCCTGGCTCCAAAGTATCCCTTATGGATTTTTTTTTTCCCTGTGACTCTCTCTGCTGTTGCAATGATAGCAGACCCATGCTGAGATAATGAATTTACGGATCTTCTTTTTATAGTTTAAGCGCTTTTCATTTCTGAGGAAGTAGAGGTTTATTTCCAGGTAGTGGTACGTTTTAATGCAGTTCAAATACAGGAGAAACAAGATGTCTAGCAAATGAGGAATATAATAAGTAAATGAGACCAGTAAATAAATTAAATTCAGAGATTCACACCTCTCTAATTGGATTGCATTAGAGAAGGCAAAATGTGATTGCTCTTTCTATATACTTCCTATATACTTCCTTCTCACTTTCACCAGGAAACTGACCTCTCCAAGCCCCGTGTTAATATTCCAAACGGTCCTTTGGTTTTGCATAGTGAAGAACCACTCCAGGGTTACGTTCAGCTCAGTGACTAAGCAGCTGGTTTAGAACTTTTCCCTCGTTGAGGCTCCATCTTCACATCACACAAGACCACTGATTCGGTCTTGACTCACAAAGGTGACTGACATACCGTAGAGGATTACAGAAAAATACAAGAGAAACCAAGTCCTCTTCCAGCTTCTTTTGGTGAGATCATTTCTTCTGGATCGGTATCAGATTCCATGTAATACTGTCCATTTCTGAGATCTTTCTTTTTCCCTCCACAGAAGGCCTCTCAACTGTCACACTGACAAGTCGGCCTTTTTCTGATGTCCCTAAGTGCCTGCACTACCAAGGACTCCGATAAGAACTGGAGATGAGTGACTAGGTTAACTGATAAAACTGCTAATTAAAGCCCTGTTTTCAACACTCCTGAAAGATTAACCAACTGGGCCAAAATTCAGAACACTGAGGAAGTTTTACTTTTAACAGTGTAAAGCCTTTGGTAAACAAAAGGCTTTAACAATTTCAAAGAAAGTAATGTCAAGAAATTTCCAAAGACGTTTTTCCCTCCCAAGAGGTATACAAATGAAACAATTCAGGCAAAGCTCCATAAGGGGTTCCTTCCTTGTGAATGCTGTCACCTGGCAAGAAAGCACAGGAATTGATCAACTGGACATTTATGTATCATTGTGCTGCCACAGTGACAGCAACCCAGATATAGAAATCTGGTTTTCTTTAAAAAGTAATAATAAATCTAATCTAATAATTTCTATTTTCAAACTTGTGAGAAAGGAAAAAAGAAATTGTATTTCTGACTTTCTCAGTCAGATACTGTCAGAGACCTGGTATAATGCGGTGGTTTAGAGTGTGGACTCAGCAGCCTAAAGCCTGACTTTGGATCCTACTTCTGCCACTTCCTCACTGGGTCAGCTCAAGCTGGTTACCTGACTTCTCTACGCCTCAGTTGTCCCATCTGGAAAACTGGGAAGACAGTAATCGTACCTACCTCATAGCGTTGTAGTGAGGAATAAATGAATTAAATCTACCAAGTACTTAGAAGTGTATGAGACACATAATCACATAGTGTGTCTTATTCTTAGGAGTCTATAAGCAAAAATGACCTTTCACGGTCCGAACATAAGATTTAAATCCCCTAAGCGCGTGTATATTATAACGGAAGATAGCTAGCTTCTCAGAGCCTTTGAACGCCATTCCATATTTGAAATAATCTGATCACTGAATCTGTTTCCATGAAAGGCCTTGACTCTATTTCACACCAAGAATATCCTCACCTGTAAAATGAACTTCCTGTACGATACGATTGTTAAACTTTCTTCCTACTCAAATGATCATCAGCCTTAAGCCTGGAACTCCTGACTTCCTGGGCCCACTGGCTAATTATCCTTCTCTAGTAACTATTCTCCCACTGTGCTATAAAACCACCTGGTGCCTTACCCAAATTATGAATGTCACCCACTCTTCTGGGGAAAGTCCATGTAAAATTATCTCTTGTGAAGGATTTTTCACTTGTAAAAAGAAAGGGGTTCATTTCCCCCAGAGGACTCTACTGTTCCCAAAAACAGTCAACCCCTCTCGTGACAGACGTGTGGCATGTGCATAGGGTGGAGAAGGAGAGAGGGAGTGTGGACGGGCGGGAGAACTAAAAACAGAGAAGAAACACAGCTTCGGCACACTTTCCCTTGCCAATTGCCTTCTCTCTGAAAGAGAAAGACCATTAAAATGGGACCGTCTTTGATATCATTTCTAACATGGCTGGAAGCAGAACTCTTGCAGTTCAAACGTGGGGTGTTTAGACTGTATTCAAACATGAGGCTCGGTAACATCAAAGGCTACTCGTGGGTGGTTTGGGCCAGGGTAAGGTCACCACTGCCCTCAACTGTAATAGGTGTGGAGACACTGTGTACCTGCGAAAGTGGTGGTGTTTGCTTTTTTTCTGCTGATAAATGTGGCGCTGGGAGAAGAGATGCCTTTGTGTGCCTGAGGAATGATCTACTGTAGAAGGTTTAACGGCAGACAGGTATCAGGTTAGGGTTACGGGGGCAACTTTTTGAACGGAGATGTCCTTTGTTCTCAGAGAATAGGCTTCTTAAATTGGTGGAGCAAGAGGACAGACATGAATAAGAAAGGCTTCCTGCTTGACCACCAAATTTTAACAAAGACAAGATGATTCTGGCAATAAGTGATTTGGGTGACATCAACAAAGGACACAAAGCATGAAGGTAGGTTAACCTCTTTTTGCTTATTTGTACTTAAACATCTTTATCGTTTCTTAGTCGCACAACATTCATCTTACACGTTTTTTAAAATGGCAACAGCATGAAGTGGAGGTAAGAAAACTCTGCATCGTTTCTACTAGCCTATAGGACAGGTTCTAAGAAATAACCTCTTCATGCACTATTTGTTTCTATTGTATTTTTCTATAGTTTTAAAATGTTTTAGTGTAACATTCTAAAAGGCCTTAAGATTGGGAATATATTCCGTGAAGGAGCCCTCGTCAAGACAATCCTAATCACTTTTGAGGGCCAAAAGCAATACTGTATCCTTGGATAATAGATTAATAAACAAATATTTGGTCTGCAATATCTAGCACAGTACAGTTACGACAAGAAAAAAAAAAAAAAAGCCAGGCAGAGGCCAAAGAAAAACAGGAAACAAAGAGACAGACCAGACTGATTTTAGAGAACTGGTTCAGAACTCTTTCGGCATGGGCTTGGTGGCGTTATCCTCTCCCAGGAGCACTTCGTTAGGAGCCCCACTTGTGGGAGGTCATTCCTAACTCAGCCTCCGCTGAACCCTATGGGTACTCAGTCTCACGGGGGCTTCTGAATTGCCCTGAAATTGTTCACTATCTGTTGTAACTCGCCCAATAATGATCAAATTCTAAAAAGTACTTTGCTTTCTACTTTCTTTTCATCCCACATACATCTAGGAATACCATTTACGAAAGAGAAATTTAATCATTATCGGATGAAGTAGAGATGAGGTTTTCATGTGGTGAGAAGGACAGAAATATACAGAACATATGCTAGTACTCCTCTGGTACTAACCCTTCCATATCTTTTCAGTGGGCTAAAAACATAGACAGACATTTCATTTCTAACTGCCATGTTATACATGTTTGAAGAGGGGGAATCATTTTCTGCTAGACTCAGGTCCAATTTCCATTGTGATTTCTGCCCTCCAGAAATAAACATCGTGGTCAGGATGTCTGCCCAGCATCCTTCTGGCCCAACAAAGCAGTGGTTTCCAATGAAATGCAAGTACTCTTGTGAGACTGTGCGGGCCCCAGTGGCTGCAAACTCATGAACCACAGGTTTTTTAACCACTGGCAGCATTTCAAACCGCCTAATTGAATGACAAGTCCCTCAAACAGCTGTCACTTAAGATTCCTGGGTTTGATGAAAGGCCAGAGTACTTATAATTACTCCCCTCTCGCACCCTTTTCCTAAACACAGCACACAGCATTGGCAACAATTTTCAATAAAATGACCAGCCTGAGCATGAGAGAATGAAGCAGACATCTAATGATCGATAGAAAAAAGACATAGAGGCTTTTGTTTCCTTTTTTTTTTTTTTTTTTTTTTTAGTTACCAGAAAACCCCAAAGTCAAAAAGCAATTACAACTCTTACTAATTTTAATCTCCTTCTATCTTTCATTGGATTCCGAGATTCAATTCCTTTGTGGCAACTTTGTTGAACCCCACTTTATTAAGTGTGGTTCACCTGTGAGAAGGAAATGTCAATTTCCTCAGTAAAGGAAGCCATTCCTTGGAAGGCATAGGATTCCACTTGGAACTCTAGGGATGATGAATTCCAACTTCTTCAAGAAAGAAATGACTACCATTGTTGAATTGAAACAGCAGCTTAGTTTACTGAGCAACTTAACTTAAATAAAACTCCTTCCTCTAAAAATGTATTTATATATTTAATATGATCTTATTTAATATAACTCCCAAGACAACTCATGAGAGATGTCTGCCAAGTGTCATGATTCCTCATTTTACTAATTAAGACATAGACTTAAAGATGTTAATTTCCCAGTCCCGAAGCTCTATTAGCTGATAGAGAGTTGGTATTGAAATCCACACCTCACTTATATCAAATCCGATAAATAATCATACATGAAAATAGTCACAACTTCTTCCACACTCACTTCTTCCTTTTCTCACTATATCCCTCTCAGCTCTCTCCTAATCTGATGCAGTTATTCACTCTCAGCATCCTCAGCACAAGCTTCCACCCTTCCCAATTTCTGCCATGCTTTTTTTCCTACTCCACATGGTCCCTCTCATGCCAGCACCTAATCTGCCCAATCTGCCCTCTGCCCCTCTGCTCTGTGGAAGTCCTGTTCAATCAGAACAAAGTCCTAGCATTTCAATAGGCTCAGGCTTTTATTTGATTGGTCTTTCCACCTCCTGCTCTTAAATGCAACCAGGCCACCATGTGGGGATACCACAGGGCTGATGGCTACCTACCTAGTCTTGAATGCCCTATTTCTGGGACTCACTATGAAAGTTCTCCTCTCCTCCCAAACACTGTTCCCAAATGACTTTCCTACAATTCCCACTCAAATATCTTTCCTCTTCTAAAAGGAAACCTCACTTATGCCTCCTTTTCCTCACCCTCTTTTCCATCAAATACCAGTTTCTAAAATACTCTGGTCTCTTTTCATTATACCTACCCCTTTTTCAGTCTTCCTTTCCACCTCTCCATCAGTCATCACTCTCAGTGACTTCAACATTCAGGTTGAGGATGATTCCAATGCCCCAATGTCTAACTTCTCAGCTTCTCAACTTTCTCAATTCTAAAGTCCTTTCTTTCACCTAAGCTAAAGGCAACTAAATGTTGGGCCAGAAGGATTGGTAGGATTTGGATATGCAGAGATTAAGGGAAGAAGCTGTTTTCTAAAAAGTAAGAACTGTGTGAGAAAAGACAAGGAGGTTAAAGTGTGTTTAGTATTTTGTGGAAATAGGAATAACACAGCTTGCCTAAATGACAGAGAAGATGGGAAGTAGAGGGAGAGAAGAATCAAAGAGAGAATGATCAGCTCTTCATATTTATGTCTTCTATTACTTCACTAGAAGCTTCTTGAGGGTACGGGCACCTCTGGGATTATTTTCAACCCTCCACATTAAAATATTCAGTAAGTGTTTTCTAGAAACCCAATCATCTGTTATCCAGCAAAAAGTACTGTAAATCAGAGACCATCTACAAGACCTATTTTTCTAATTATCCCCAGCTTACATGATACCCTATGCTTCCAGTGGAATGTTAATTAGATAAGACACTCTACAAAACTTGTTTTTAAGATCAGAGTATATTCTGACTAGTCTACTCTTTAGTTAGAAATTATTAAACTCACAAAGAGTTCATAGCTCATGATTTTCATTTTGCACATTACCTACATTCAAAACAAGCTACTCTTTCCTATTCAAAATATGGTCTGTATTTATTTGAATTTCTCACCAATCACAATGCTTTGCTTCAAACTGTGTTGTATGGTGTGCTTGAGTCATTATTGAACTTTGAATTCCCCATAGCGAAATCATTAATGACTGTACCTCAGAGTTTTATTTTTGTGGAGGCACCTGGGTGGCTTAGTCGGTTAAGTGTCCGACTCTTGGTTTCGGTTCAGGTCATGATCTCACAGTTCATGGCTGATAGCACAGAGCCTGCTTGAGATTCTCTGTCTACCTGTCTCTGCCCCTTCCCTGCTCTCTATCTCAAAAATAAATAAACTTTAAAAAAAGAAAATTTATCTTTTTAAGACAAAATAGTTCCTAAATTGTAAATCATTTTCATTCTGAGGGCATTCTCATCCTCAAGAGTATGTGGATTAGTATCATGCCAAGACAGTTTTCTCTTTCTGGGATATACATCTCAGTCCTATTTTGAATATCTTTCTCATTGACACTGCCCAAATGTTCCAATGTTTTAGTTGGGAAGATAAAATGCTTCCCCTTATTTTTCCATACAAAAACCAGTGATTTGTTTTTCCATGATATTTATGACTGTAGTTAAAAAAAAAAAAAAGAAAGAAAGAAAAAGCCTTTTTGAACACCACAGCTTAGTCATTATTGCAGAAATTTCCATCTCAAATAGGTTGCCCAGTGGCTACCCATAATTTAAGGGTAAATCATCCCAACTGTGAGACATTCACTTCTCTGTTAGATATCCATTGGGTAAATTTCTTACGAAATAATATCTGTCAAAGTTACAGAATCTGATAGACTCCTTCTTGGACATAATATAGGAAATACAGCAGAAAGAGTGCTGAGGCAAGCCCCAAAATACACGGCTTCTAGTGAGTTGAGACACGGCTTCTAGTGGTTTCACAAATAAAAATGTGCGGTGGGGACCACTGAGCAGAGCCCTGAAATCATGACTCCGCAGGAAAATTAGGAACACATGACTGCTGTAGCTCTTGCTCTAGTTCTCATATGTCCTGTCTGTGAGATTTTGTATGCGCCATGTCACCGTGTCATATCTCATCTTTAGAGTGGAAATCATACCTACCTCACTGAACTCAGAGCACCTGTTATCAGGCTATGGGAAATGGGGAGTTTCCCCTCTTCCTCCCTCTGTGACGCCCTGGCTTACATGCGTCAAGATTAGCCCATGACTCCACTCCCTGCCTCTCACAGTAACACAAAAAGACCCCTTTAGACTAGTTCCACGCCCTCTTGGGTCCCTAATCCTCAGCTCTTCACTGGTCCTTCCTCTCTCTTCCCTTACCATTTTTTCCTCATTTGCTCCCTTGTCAATCTTCTTCTGAAAGATGAGCTAAGTGTCAGCTGGGTCTTTCTGATGCATGGGCATATAAAATGAAAACTATTGCCAACTGTTCTGAGTACTTTTCTTGCTAAGGAGACTTAACTTTTCACAAAAAAATAGGCTGCTCAAAAAAAGCAACAAATTGACTCAGACTAGACTCATGTTTTTTGTCTACAATGTTCCCATAAAATTCATAGTCTGCATGTTTCTTTTAAAACCTCATCCAAAACTTTCCCATTCTGAAGGAATACCATCTAGTTACCCAGGTTAAAATAAGAGTGTGAGTTTCCATAGACAATTGCCATTACTTTAAAGGTCTGAGAATCAGGTCATCTTCCCTGAGGCAAAGGTTGTTCATAGTTTTTCTATACAGGTTTTGAAAGTCTGTTTTACTAAGTGAACTACCGTTACTGAGCATTTATTTGCTGAGCTCAAGACATTTTGCCATTATTAAATGCTTCAAAAACAAGGTTCGAATATTTGATACAGTCAAATTGGATTTGTCTCCACATATAATCCTAGGTTCTCTGACTTTCTCTTTCTGTACTCATTGCTCTGGGAAATTAATATGATCACATCTCTTCAAACACTAGTATAAATACACAGTGGCTTCCAAATACTAGTTTGGAGATCAGCCTTAAATTAAAAATTATTAGACAATTTTTATGCTTCACTGCCCCTCTTAAACCTAATATCTTGAATATGAAATAATTTCTTTCTCCAAAGGCTATCAGTTCTTAAATTCTCTATGACCTGGAATGACACTATCAACCTTAATCCCTGTAGCTCAAATATTATAGTTCATATTACTTCTGTCTTTAATCATCTTACTCAAGAAGGAAACTATTCCCTGAATTGGTTGCATAAAACATACTACATCACCCTTAAAATAAAGTTTCTTACCATGGCCTACAAACCCAAGACCTTATATGACCTGGATTCTACCTGCTTCTCTGGGCTCACCTATCATTCATTACTCTAACTGTAGTGACACAAGCTTCCTTTCCATTCCCATTACTATGGATAGTTACCTCCTTATTGCCATGCAAGTTTTGGCCACAATGTCGCCTTCTCAAAAAGAATTTCCCTGACTACCTGGTCTCTTGTCAAGTTACTGTCTCATTACCTGGTTTTATTTTCTTCAGAGTATTCACTTTGTTTACTTGTTGATTATCTCCCCCACTAAACACACACACACACACACACACACACACACACACACACGCACGCACGCATGCACGTGCACACACAAACATGAGAAGGAGGGCTTGTCTTTTTTTTCTCAGCTGTTTCTTCACTACCCACTAAATCAAATGGAGACCCCCAGGTCCCATTACTCTCTCCCAGTATACCCTGCACTTTGCCTTTCCATTCACTCATCACACAATTACTGTCTGATGGTTCTATCTACCACCAAAGACTGTCATTTCAGAAAGAATATGAAATGTACCTGTCCCATTCACCACTACTTCTCTACCACCCATATTTCTCCACCACCCGGCATAGAGATTCACACAATGGCACTCAATAAGTATTTGTGGAAGGAAGGAAGAAGGAAGGTAGATGAGAGGGAGGAAGGGAAGGATGAAAGAAAGAAAGGAGGAAAGGGAGGAAAAAGAGAGAAAAGGGAAAGAATAAGGCTTTGAGGTGACCAGCCCTTCCAATTTGCCTGGGAATAAGGAATTTCCCAGGATGAGGGACTTTCAGTGCTCAAACCCAGAAACACCCAGGAAATCCAGGACGAGTTGGTGCTATTAGCTTTGAAGGAAATCCTTTAAAGGATTATGTAGACATATAAATGCCTGCAGATGAAGTATATAAGTTTATTCTACATGCTTAACAAAATAGAGGTAATTTGTATCATCTGGTCAAGCAAGGTCCTTTCTAGTTGTATTGACCACTTAAAGGAAGGTGCCTAGTCATGCCATGCCCACATACTCACATGTAAGATATCCAGATACATGCTCACAAAATCTGGACTAGGAATGAGCAGCTGACCCAAAGGCAGTCTTTTAGAGGCAATCTCATAAGAGAACTCAGCTCAGTGTGGGGGTTGGGAAAGCACTCTAAAATAGATGATGATTAATTATAACACCCTGGTATAATTGGGGGGGGGGGGAGGTCTGAACTTAGCATTTACAAAGGCGGGGGGGGGGGGAGAAGTGTCAGGGACAGCAGACGTAGAAGTAGCAAATAATGACAGCCTAGTGGCAACACACGAAATACGGAGTAATGAGTTTCTGGATTTCTGAGTCTCAGAGTGTCAGAGCCATTAAGAACTATACCCTGAAGTACACTACGGTCTTCTTGAGGCCTGAATATTTGGCAGCTGAAACTGTGTCTTGCCTCCTTATTTCCCAGGGTATCATTACAATAAACCCCATTAAATAAGGTAACCTAGGCATGTCTCTGTTTCTTACAAGCTAAAAGAACCTAAAAGATCATTATTTCCTCCGTCAACAGGATTAAAAGGATAAAAAATGAAAATCAAGACCAAAAAAGCCAGAAAAAGAAAAAATAATATGCTGAAGGGAGGAGGATGGGGTTATAGGGTTATAATGAATTCCAACACAAACACAAACTAAATATTTCGTGTTATTACAAAATAAATATAAAACACACGAATAAGAACTACGAATATAAACTACATATTCATTTTTTCTTGATTGCATAATTTCCACGGAACCGGGTGATTCAGAATCTTATTAACATTTCAAAGGGCTCCCAGAAATTTCAGGAAGTTTTCTCAGCCAACTCAAAACCTTGAAAGAAGGACAACTGGGAAACAGTCCCTCACAGCAGCTTTCCACTAAGAGTTTAACTCTTAGAATTAGACTAATAGCCTACTCTCAACTTGTAATTACTCATTTTATTTAGGATAGAGGATATGTTTTTCATAAATTTGTCTATAAATATTTTATTTAGTTCTTGGATTCTTAAAGCACATAAAATAAATGAAGGGGAACAGTAATCCAAGGAAAAGGATACATGGGCTGCCATGGAAAATGGGCCAGAATTTAATAATTTTATTATAAGATATTTGAAAGTTAATTGCATATATATTCCTTTCTTCCTTAAATTTTGCCATATAGATCTAATCATTCACTTCCATGATATTCACCATTGCATTTCCACATATCAAAAGCATATGAAGAAATGGGGACCCCTATGCACAACTGGAAGGAATGTCCTTGGCCAGCCATTCTACTGAGTAACTCAGCAATATGTTATGAAATTAAGTCTATGTATACTCTATATTCAGTAAATCCACTCTAGACATACGGTCCAGAGAAACTCCTATACCAAGTACAAAAGATCCATACAATAGTGTTTATGACATCATCACTTTTGGTATCAAAAACTTGAGAACAACCTAAATTTCCACCTTAGAAAAACAGAAATAGGGGGCAGCTGGGTGGCTCAGTCACTTAAGCATCCGACTCTTTTTTTTTTAATGTTTATTTCTTTTTGAGAGACAGAGAGACAGAGTATGAACGGGAGAGGGACAGAGAGGGAGACACAGAATCCAAAGGGACTCCAGGCTCTGACCTGTCAGCTTCGAGTTCTATGTCTCCCTCTCTCTCTCTGCCCCTCCCCTGCCCCTGCTCACACTGTGTCTCTCCCTCTCAAAAATAAACATTAAATATTTTTAAGAAAAAATAACTCTCTCTCACATCACTAACAATTCTTTTTGCTAAACTGAAAGGACATCTGGCTCTTTTTTTAATAAAAATTTTATATATTTAAGGTGTAAACATGATGGTTTGATACACATATACGTAGTAAAATGACTACACACTAATTAACATATCTCCTCACTCAGTTACCATCTACCATTGTGTGTGTGTGCGTGTGTGTGTGATGAGTGCACCTGAAGTCTACTCTCTTAGCCTATTTCCAGTGTTCAACAGAGTATTAAGTGCAGTCTTCATGCATGTACACAAGACCTCTACACTTATTCATCCTCCATAACTGCAAATTTGTACCCTTTGACCAACATCTATCTCCCCATTCCCCCCTTCCCCCTGACACGCCCCAGCACCTGGTAAGTCTCTTCCTATTCTTTGATTCTATAAGTTCAACTTTTATTTAGATTCCACATGTAAATGAGATCATACAGTATTTGTCTTTCTCTGTCTGGCTTATTTCACTTAGCATAATGTCCTCCAGGTTCATCTATGTTCAACTCTTCTTTTATTTGACTTCTTTTTTTTTTTTAATTTTTTTTTTTTTTCAACGTTTATTTATTTTGGGGACAGAGAGAGACAGAGCATGAACGGGGGAGGGGCAGAGAGAGAGGGAGACACAGAATCGGAAACAGGCTCCAGGCTCTGAGCCATCAGCCCAGAGCCCGACGCGGGGCTCGAACTCACGGACCGCGAGATCGTGACCTGGCTGAAGTCGGACGCCTAACCGACTGCGCCACCCAGGCGCCCCTTATTTGACTTCTTATCAGCATTTGACACTTCCTTCTCAAACACTCTTTCTTTGCCTCCCATAATACCCCAGGTTCCTAGTTTGCCCCTGACCTCTCTGCTTACTTTCTATTTCAATTGTTCAGTTGTTTCAACCACTTCCTAATCATCCTGTAAAAGTTCTAGTTTCCCCAGGTTCTTCCCTGGACATTCTTCGTTCTCTGGACCACACAAGGTATAGTCTCAATTGCCTCTTATTTTTTTTAATGTTGGCCAACTAGACCACGCTCTGAACTTCTAGTTATAGAAACAACTGCCTTCTTAACATCTCCAAATATGTCAAAGGCCCCCAATCTCAACATTTCCAAACTCATGCTCTTCTCCTTAAAACCTAGTCCTTTTCCAATGACCCATGTCATGCAGTGAATGGCACCATTATTCATCCAACTGTTCAATATACTTTTTAATGCTTATTTAATTCTGAGAGAGAGAGAGAGCACGCAAGGGAGGGGCAGAGAGAGAGGGAGACACAGAATCCAAAGGAGGCTCCAAGCTGTCAGCACCAGAACCTGACACAGGGCTCGAACCCACAAACTGTGAGATCATGACCTGAACCAAGATCAAGAGTCAGCCTCCTAACCAACTGAACCACCATGCATCCCTCATCCAACTGTTTAAAACCAGAAACCAAAAGGTCTTCTTTGACTCCTATTCTCCAACATCCTCTACACCCAATGTATCACTAGATGTGTTAACTTTTTTTTATGTCCTTATTATATCCTGCATACATACACTTCACTCCATCACACTGCTACTGCTTAATTCTAAGCTGCCATCATTTCTCACCTGGATCCCTCCAACAACCTCCTAATTGGTCTTTCTCCATCGACTGGAACCTACCTTCCCCCAGGCCACCAGTGTGAGCTTTTCCAAAAGTAAATCTGATCACCTCAACCATGGCTAAAAACATTTCAATAACAGCACATTGCTCTTAAAGATCAACATCCTCAAGATAGCCTCCACACCTCTGCCTAATATAGCCTTTGCTGTGCCTACAGACTCACCACATAGCCCTCTTCCTTTCAGCTGTCATGTTCCACCTTCAGTTCCTCAAATAAGCCATGTGCCTTTCCACCTCAGGGCCTGTACACACAGTCTCCTCTGCTGAAAAGGTTCTCCCCTCTGTCTTTCTTACTCTTCAAAACTCAGCTCAAATTTTACTCAGGAAGTCTTCCTTACAAGGAAGTCTTTCCAAATTGCCCTGTTATACAATCTCATAGGACTCGGTATTTTTTCCTTTATAAAACTTATCACCTTTTGAAATACATATTTATATTTGTGGTTATTTTATAGATTTCTCTCACCCCCTCTATGAATGTAAGTTTCATGAGAGTGACAAACATGTACATTTTTTCTCATCAATGTATCCCCAATACTTTCTAGCATGGTCCCTGTTATACTCGGTAAATACTTGTTGAATGAAGAAATAAACCCTAGAATATTATCCCACCCTAAAAATTACCTTCCAATAAAATTCCATGAAAATCCTAACCCACTACATTAAGCATTAGCTTCTCTAGTAATGCCAGAGACACTGATAATTAATATCTCAATATCTATTCTCCCTTCCTATTGAAATAGAATCCCAAATTTTTATCCAGGAGTAGGTACCATTATGGTCTGAATGCTTATATACCCCCAAAATTTATGTTGAAGTCCTATCCCACAATGTGATGGTATCTGGAAGTGGGATCTTAGGGCAGTAATGAGGTTTAGATGAATTCATGAGGGTGCAGCCCCCATGATGGGATTAGTGTCTTTCTAAGAAGAGGAAGAGAGACCAGAACTTCTTCTCCTTCTCTTTCCCCATTATGTAAGGACATAGGAGAAGGTGGCTGTGTGCAAGCCAGGAAGAAAGCTCTCATCAGGAGTAGAATCTGCCAGCACCTTATCCTGGACTTTCCAGCCTCTAGAACTATAAGAAGTAAATTTCCGTTTAACAGAAAGTAAAAACTTCTGTTTAACAGAAGTAAAAATCTGTTATTTAAACCCCCAGTAAATGGCAGCCTGAGCTAAGAAAGGCACTCAAGAAAAAAGGAAAGGAAGGAAGGAAGGGAGGAAGGAAGGAAGGAAAGAAGGAAGGAAGGAAGGAAAGAAGGAAGGAAAGAAGGAAAAATGCTGATCTCCTTTGCGTCGTGGAAACAAGTCTGAACTAATGGGATGCAAAGGCAACTTCCTGGTCATGCCCTTAAAGGAAGTGGGAATTCCCTCATTTTCCCTTTTCCTCCTTTCTTCTTCATGCTGGCAGGACAAAGTGCCGAGCAGATAAGAGCAATTCTCAAAGTGGAATAACAACATAGGAAAAACCAGGCCCCTGGCCTCTCTATGGAGACCTCTATGGAGAGGTCACCAAACCTCCCCAGACTTTTAGGAGACAGAGAAGGAAAACTGCATCTTGTTTAAAACCTTGCTGTTTCCAACCTCCATTACAAGCAACTAAACTGACATCTAATCAATACATTCAACTAATTAATATAGTCACAATGTGAGTATTCCTTAAAAGAGTAACACAAAAAATTGTCACATAAATTCCTCCTAACCAATAGGGCTGTTCCCAGAAGGTTAAGAAAGGAGAAAAAAGGAAATCTAGATTCCAGAAAAAAGACATACAGAGAAGCAAAAAAAAAAAAAAAAAAAAAAAAATTTCATCTACTGCAATTTTTTTTCAGGCCTACCCAGGTCACCCATATGCCCAGCTTATAGTTGAGCTTTGTCAACAAAACATCTTGTCAAACACACCACCATCCCATTCTGCCCCCCCCCACCCCCCCACCCCCCCCCACCCCCCACCCCCGCCACCCAGCTCACATTCTAACCCTCTTTTAAAGCCCTCAAGGTCCTTAAGGAACCCATCCGCCTCCAGCTGTGGTCAGCTCATGTTGCACCCACCTCCTTCTCCCCCTTCCTCTGCACACTTACAGTTTACTAAACCTGAGATTCCAACTACATACTCATTTCAGACATGAGACACAGAAAGAAAAGAAAAGAAAAGAAAAGAAAAGAAAAGAGAAAAGAAGGAGGGAGGGAGAGAGAGAGAGATGAGAGAAAGAGAAAGAGAGGGAGAAAGGGAGAGAGAGAAAAGAAGAAAAAGGGAAAATGGGAAGGAAGGAAGGAAGGAAGGAACGAAGAGAGAAGGGGGAAGGGGGGGGAGGGAGGGAGGAAAGGAGGGAGAAAAAGAGAAGGAAAAAAAAAGAAAAGAAGAGAAAAAAGTCTAATTTAACTCACATACCAGAGCCCCATAAATCTATCCTACCCCATGGCACCATGTGCCCTCCAGAGATTGCTTACACGTGCACTGTGGTAGCTGTGGTCCTGCCACACGGCCAGACTCACCACGAAATGCAAGGTGTTCCCTGTATCTGCTCAAGCCAAGTGGGAAGTATCCTTGACTGTGACTTCTGTTACCTGTTTGCTCTGCTTATTTATCTTTCTATCGGTATTTCTATTATCTCAATACGAAATCATTAGCTGAGAGATTAAGCAAAAGGCAGAATAAGATCCATCAGAAAACCAATTCATGCCATTGCTATATCTATAAATTACCACTCCTAAAAAGTCAGCCTTTTTTTTTTATCTTTCTACAAAGGAAAAAGAACAGAATCAATGAGAGAAGCTATAAAAGAATGAGGTAAACTCAAAAAAAAAAAAAAAGATGTAAAAAAGCATTTGTGTGCTTTCTTATTATTGGTTAATCTTTATATGTAAATGTCAAAAGTTTTGGAAGCAAAATAATCACAGAATGGAGAAAAAATGAGCAGTCTTAATGAAAAAATCAAATAAATCTTATATCCCTCATTATTGCTTTTTATTGACTCCATGCCATGCTGCTCATATTATATGATTTAATGTAAAGAGAAAGCATTGTCTGCCCCAACACAGCTTTCTCCACTATCACCAACTGACGTAGAACCCAACATTTCACAACAAGAAATTAATTCATTTTGTTTAAAATGACTGCATTTTCAAGAGATCCCTATTAAAATTATTCCACTTGCATATCACTTTATTTGCATAAAGTAATCGTATTTAATCTTCATTTAATCGTAATTTAGTCCCTTTAAACCAGCGAAGCAACTACCACTGACCTCATTTTTAAATAAATAAATAAATAAATAAATAAATAAATAAATAAGTAAGTAAATGTAAAGTCATCTATTTCGTGAAGGCTGAATGAGAATTCAAACTCCCAGAATTCAAATTCTAATACCGAGTTCCGTGTTCTCCCTGCACTTCACACTGTCCACTCTGAACTACAGTCATGCAGGATAGAGTTTTGCAATAGGGTCCTCCCTGCTGCATGCCACAATCAGGATTTTCTTGCAGAGCACAGATCATTGCAACTGTAATCACATAACAGGGTCCACTTATTTATTTCCAGATGCCCCCTGCTGAAGAATCCCTTATCCTTCTGTTTCCACACAAATGTTATCTTATTTGGCAGAAAACACGATGGTAACAATGACAGAGACTTACAGGGCTTAACCGACACTTAATGAATTCTCCTTTTATAGGATTCCAGCCAAGTATTCAACAAACCATGCAGCTCTCAATATAAATGGTATTTCCTCCATTCTGAAATAAGCTCACCCCTAACGGGTAAGGCTGACCCTTTGTCCCCTTAAATAAATGGAAAGTGCCTAATATTCCAAAGGTAAGAAAGTCAAGGCTGGTAAGGTCCTTATGTAGCATAAATTGATACCATTTCTTAATTACAGAATTCAGACATATTTTATATAGGCAAATCAAAACTGACAGTATTTCTCCTTTGTACTTTGTTGAGGTATTTTTACATCTCGAGGTCATTTTAAAATATAAGAAACAATCATTAATACAATAGATATTTGTTACCATCTGTATATAGAAGATAATAGCACCAAAGATTCGATTCAACATGGTAGAGGCAATGAGGAAGCACACATAATTCTACCTTGGGGAAGTAGCTCTTAAATTTAATCTTTTAAAAAAACGAGAGGAGTCTTTCAGGCAATAAAGAGGAAAAGTCATTTTGCAGAGGGCACATAACACATACAGAAGCACAGGGGCACAATTAAGGAACACACAATGGTTGTTTATAGCTGGAACCCAAGCAACCACTAGGGGAAAATGCCCAGAACAAGACTGGAAAGATGAGTATTTGACCCTTAACTGCTAGCTGCCTGGACAAGTCAGGCCCGCTTCGAGGTGTGCAAACTCTTCTCAGTCCTTTTCTTAAACTGCAACAACCACCTACAAGCGATGAACCCAGAACCCGACAAGCTAATGCTGGGATCTGATTGACCGATCTGCGCTCGATGCATCACCAGGCACACTCCTCCTCTCTACCTGCTTGTGAGGTTAAGTACTATTAGTCCCATTTCATCAGTGAGTAAACTGAGAGCAAAAGAGGATAAGCAACTACCCAAATTTATACCACTAGTGACAGAACCAAGCACACAAACAACAACTCAGCCTAACCCCCAACTCCAGTGAAATTACCATACACCGCATGGAAATAATAACTTACAAAAACCGTACCTACCAACATTTGTTCTGTTCGATTTATATTACAAAATAATTTCAAATTCGTTATCTGGATCAATCTCCCTGAAAACCCTATAAGAAAACTGAAGGCTCAGAGGGTTATCCCAAGTTTCACTGGTTAACTGGTGAATCAGGGGCTGAAGACATTCCAGAATGCTGGTCTTTTGTTCAAACCATTATTCTTTTAGGAAAATCTATAGATTAACGTTTATGAAGGAACTGAAGTCCTTGAGGGTAAACTAGGAACGAAGTTACTGAACAGTAAGAAACTGTAAATTAACGAAGGAAATTGCTGATCTGGATTTTGCTTTGCACTTCACTAAATCTACTCTGAGGGTCACCACATATCTTTGCTGCATAGAAGACGCCGGAGTGGCGGGCTCCTGGGTGGCTCAGTCGGTTAAGCAGCGGACTTTAGCGCAAGTCAGGATTTCAGGGTTTGTGAGTTGGAGCCCCGAGCGGGCTCTGTGCTGACCGCTCAAAGCCTGGAGCCTGCTTCCGATTCTGTGTCTCCTTCTCTCTCTGGTCCTCCCCTGCTCACGCTCGCTCTCTCTCTCTCTCTCTCTCTCTCTCTCTCTCTCAAAAATAAAAAAAAAATTTAAAAATTTAAACTTTTTTAAAAAAGAAGTTACTGGAATGGGAGCGCTTCAAACCCCTTCTGGTCTGGTGCTGGCTGATGCGGGTTGATTTTCGCTCAAATAAACTTTTAACGTTTTTAATACGCCTCAGTTTATCTTCTGGTGTCAGAAGGACAGTTCTGGTGTCAGAAGGAACGGAAGGAACCCCCGTGAGCCCCCAGGAGCACCGAGCAACCAAACGTAGGTACCTGTGGAGCCCCTTGGACTCGCCGAGTTCTCACTGCCTCCGGAGGTGGGGGGTAAGCACCTCTTGGATCCTGCCTGGACTCTGGTTCTACAGCTTTTGCATGAAGGGCCTTCAGACTTCAGAACGATTTCTTTCTCCCACTAGTCTGGAACCAGCCTGAACCAGCTGGGTCTGACTTAAAAGCCGAACAGGGTCCAGACTCGGACTAAGTCCCCGGATGGACCGGGTCTGACCTAAAAACCGGACTGGGTTTTACTTAAGCGGAACTGGGTCCAGTGTGAGGCCCCCAGGTGAATAATATTTTGTTTTAAGGCAGAACAAGTAGGTTAACCTTACCAAAGATAATCTTGAATTACAGTGGTCATTGTGGAGAACTTGGAACCATCTTAAATAAGTATATCCCTTTTCAAGGTGCCCCAGAGAAAAAGAGCCCCACACTCACTATAAAGGCTGGCGGAAAATTATTTTTTCTCCTCTACAGCTTCTGGTGACCAGGATGAGACCTGCTGGGACTGTCCACTCACTCTAGAGAGCACAGACGGCATTGTAGGAAAATTGGCAGAAGCCAGCTAAGAGTGAGTAAGAATTTCTTACCAGAATCAGCTCTCGAAGCTCTCTCTCTACAGTGCCTGGTCAAGAGAGGAAGGTAAAATTTCACACTGTCCCCTCTTTTCCAAATTCAGATTGGCAGGAAAAAAAACATTAGTTATCAAACCTTTCTGCCCCAGGGACAGCTGTTGTCTTCTTGTTTATCTCATTTGTGTCCTAAGAACTTGACTCAGCAATCATCAGTTTGGGGGCTCCAAAAATATGGCCAGACAGAAATGTGGGTTGCACCCCATTTGCAGCTAGATGTGGTATTGCCAAAATGAATTTGTAAAGAGCCCTGAAGAGTTTAACCATGTTGACTCTCTCCTTTTTTACAAATCTTTTAACACTGGCTCCGGTAACATTGTTCCGAATTTTCTCTAACCCTTTCCATTGCTCCTTCAGCCCTTGAAGATTGATTCTTCTTTAAACTACTCATCAGTGTTGACCCCCAGATAGAATCCCTGCTTCTCTTCTCTTCCCTTCCTACTTTATTTACCCTCCGTGGGTAACCTCCTCTATAATCAAGACTTCAACTGCTATTAATTTTATGAACTTTTAAATCCATCAGTCAAGACTTCTTATCTGGATATTCTGATGCGTATTCGCAAGTACCTTCTCAGCTGCCCCACAATTGTCTGTATCACGCTCATGTTCAGAACTGACCCCATCATCTGGTCACCAGGCTTATTTTTGTGTACACCTGTGTTGATGAATACCAGTTGCCTATGCCAGAAATTTCGAAATGCTCAACCACTATTTCACTTACCCTCAACCCCATTTCCAATTACTCCCCAAGTCCTACACATATTTCCTCCTAAATATTCCTGGAATTTGTCCCATTCTCTCCACTTCTACTGGTACTACCTCATCGTTTGGTTTAGTCTATTTAATGATCTCCAACTTAAATCCCTGAAGACAGTCTTACCCTTTCCAATATACCTCCTACTCAAATTGTCTTCAAACTGTGGTCCCCAGTCTGGTGACAGTTCTGTAAATTGTTTCTTGTCCACAAGGAGATAAGGAGCTTGCACCAGAATGTCCCTAAAGCACACTGCTCAGTTCAGCGGACGTTTTGTTTTGTTCTGTTTTGGAACTCTTTTTTGCTTAATGTTTATTTTTTGAGAGAGCGAGAGGCAGAGCATGAGCAGGGGAGGGGCAGAGAGGGAGACACAGAATCTGAAGCAGGCTCCAGGCTCCGAGCTGTCAGCACAGAGCCCAATGCTGGGCTCGAACTCACCAGCCATGAGATCATGACCTGAGCCAAAGTCAGACACTTAACGGACTGAGCCACCCAGGGGCCCTGATATTCATTCTTAATCAATGAAAGAAGCAAGGCATTGATCATGCATCCCCGGGTCAAGCTATGTGGTTCCCACCCCTCTGTGGTTTGCCTTGTCCCTCTTCCCCAGGGCTGAGTCAGAAAAAGCCTGTTGTACTCTGTGCTTACAGCAATAGGAGCACCCATCATACTACTTTAAAATTTTTTACTCATCTATTTCCTGCCACGTCCCATAAATTTTAGCTGAGCAAATGATTGAACAAATGGATAAGTTATTTATACTGGAAAAATCCTACAGAATCAGATATGGTCTATTTCTAGCCCACGGGCTTTTTATTGAATTAAAATATGTTAAGTATGTGCATATTTTAAAACAAATAGTTTATTGGCTTATTTCAAGATGACTTTAGTCAGATGACACACAATATACCTGATACAGAAAATGTTTCTATAAGTTTACACAGGAAGAAATTCTGACCCACTACTACTATTTTTGGCAGCGATTTCTGTAGACAATTTGCTGTCCAAATCAGATTTGGCACCCGAGATCCATTTCTACATCTACTTGGCCCAAAGCTTACTGTACATATCACTTGCAACCTAGTTTTTCAAAACATTGTGATGTTTTTGAAATTGTATGAGCATGCATTTTAGTCCCATGATAGGTAAATATGTGTGTGTGCTATATTCTTGAAGGCACAAGAAATGTGATTTATGTAAACACACACACATGCCCACAAAACAAAACAAATACATCCAATCACCCTGTACATTGAGAAATTTGATTATTTTCAAAGAAACAGCTTGGAGATCTACTTCCCTGCGCTGTTTACAGCCGCAGCTGCTTGCAACTGGCCACCGTCTTCACTTCGATTTTTTGCGCCTTTGACTTGTAATTATCCGTGTTGTATAGATAAAGTATGAAAAATAAACAGCATTTGTTCTATCCTTTCCCTGCAACACCTCCACTTTTGACTCTACATGAATTCTCAAAAGTGGCAATTCAGCTTAACCTGTTCACCAACCTTTAGGCCTACTCAGTGGAGAATGTGTATCTGAGATAACACAGGTTGACACGGGGAAGCTGCATTGTCTTGGAATTCCCTCGCAAATGAGATCTTCACAAATAGTCTTGTGATTTGTGTGGAAGGCAGCAGATGTCCTGATTGTCAAATGCCTTTCTGTACTATTGTTAAGTGCAGGAACACCTTATTTAATATTTCTGGCTTAGGAGAATTTGCTATTTTTTCACTCTCTGAGGCACTAATCTCCAAAACCAAGTAAACAAGAGCTAACAATTTTATGACTTGAATTATAAATCACATTTCTTTCATATTTTAAGAGTTCAGAAACTGGGATGTGTCTGAAAATCAATGTGTAGATAAATGTGGCAATTTCTTCTTTCGCCCATTAAGGAGTTGTTACAGTGGCGATGTGTCTAATAACTGACGATGTCTTAAACCTGATGAAAAGCCATATTAAGTTCATAAAGTACCTTTTGAAAAACAAGTACGCTGATGTCAAGTAACCTGTTTTTAAATGTTCTTCACAAAAACATCCAAGTTACTGTGCAACGAATCCATGTTCATTTCCACTGATGCAATACATGAAATTTGGATTCATTACAGTGAGTCTTTAAGGAGAAAGAGTAAGGCTTCCTAGTTTTGTACGTATACACCCTAGTACATACTAGCATATGGTAGGCTCTAAAATGATCTCTGCTGAATGAAGGAGTGAGGATAATTATTGTGCATTGAAAAAGCACAGTGGGTATCTAAGCTTCTCGGCCCCATCTCTAAGCAAGGATTCAACAGAATTACAAAGCCTTTCAGAATCTCAAAGAATATTCCTTCCAATTGTTATGAAATTCCCCACCTGGCATTTGGTCTTGGAATCCTTACTAGGACCAGAGATCAGGAGGAAAAAGAAAGAAATTAGGAGGCTTCCCTTTTCTAAGCCCCAGATTTTTGTTACACAGATACAGAAACGAAAGAAAGTGCAGTTTGGGTTTTATTTTTATATTTTTCTCTTCCCATATCCTTCAGCTTAAAAGGAAATGAGAAATGGTCACATCTAACCAATAACTTGGAGGAAACTGAATCCCATAACTAACATGATTTGTCTAAATTCATGCAGGTTCTAAGTAGCAGACCTGGATTCAAACCCACGCCTATTGACTCCAGGGCCAGTATTTTCTCCATGGCATCAGTTCTGCCAAACGGAAGAACCACCTCCTTAGGCAAGGGGTTGCAAATTCCTCCAGCTCAGTAACAAGGCAGTCTCAGTGTGACGCTCTACATGGGATCTCCCCAAAGCTCAAATAAATCTCGGTCTTTATCTTACCCTAGGTAGAATAATTACTTGTACCGCCAAAGCTAAGGGGGCAGGTCATGCTGTATTTGCTGTCAGCGCAATTTTAAAATTCTTCTCCTTTTTTTAGCACTGTACCCACACCTTCCATGCATGGATTTTCCTTGCCATTTTCCTAGGGCTAGTTGCAGCCCCGTCTGAGATTTTATATGTTAGAATTTTGAAAAAAGGTTTGCTTTATGTTAGCTTCTTGTGATACGATATTTACTTTTGCCAACGTAACTTTTATTATCATTTTACACTATTTTTCGCTTCATTCTATAATTGTTCCTGGCCGTCATCTGAATTGTCTAGTTTATTAGTCACACACTTTTCATTTCCCCGTATTATGTGTTTAGTCACTCTAAAATTTGCAAAACCAAACCAATGAATATTTTGGGGGACCATTTCTTTTAACCTTCAATTTTGTCCTCCTGAGCTTCTGCCCTGACTTTGTATCTGAGTATCGCCTTTCTTTTTAGCATTTTCTCTGCTTTAATTTGGCAATCATCATCCTAAATTTTACTTTTCTGGGTCTCACTTGATTCTCAATTACAATCTAACTGAATTATGATGGCTATCACTCGGTTAAGCAGTCCCTTATGTCTACATCGCCAATCATTTCCTCTGTGTTACTCAAAAGACAGACATAAATCATTTCCTTTCTTGTTTGTTCCTTTAAAGTCCATATTGGGTAACCAACCAGTTCCCTACCGTGTACACAAATGTGGAGTTAAACTGATTTCTTTTAACATCCTGTGGGCCAGTTACGTCCAAATGGGAGAACATGTCCATAACCCCTTATTTATTCTTTTCATATACCCTTTCCTTGTTTTTCCGTTTCCTCAGACAGCATTAGCCACATTCCCTCATATCAGTTTACCCTATGACTAAATTTAATTTTGAGTTGCTTAACAATGATACTACAGTTCTTTAAAGGTCTTCTCACTTTCTCAATTACTCCCAAACTTCATTTAGTTAGAAATTTGTACCTCCAAATTGGGTGAAATAGTCACATCTTGTTATATACGAGCAGCAGGAACATGTACACACAGTAAAGTGTAGATGATTCTGAAAAACTGTAGGCTTTCATCAAGTTGTGTACACAAATGGAATTTCTAAAACGGCTGAAATGTCCGAAAACAGTTTCTTCTCATAAGTTGCCTGTAGATGGGAATTAGGAGTCCTGAGCTGTTGTCCTGTCTCCATCATTAATTATTGCATGACTTTGAGACAGTTTCTTAAATTCCATGTCTTTTTCTGGAAATATGACTCTCCTTGTGATGCAATAGGGCTAATAATTTACTCAGCAACCATTCTCTCAAAGACTGTTCAAAGTCAACTTAAGCCAGTCTTAAACCACATCATCACAAATTCTGAATAAGTTAGATCTGAATTAATGAGTTTAAACTATATTTTTTAATTTTGAGAACTGGTGGCACAGGACTCATTTATTTAAACCAATTAAGAAGATCATTACTTCAAAAAAAGATGGAAAAAAAGATTATGCACATCTCCAACAGCCAAATGAGTAGGAGGGAGAAGGAATGTGGATGATTCCAAGCAGTAGGCAATCCAAAAACTTATCTTCTATAGATTGAAGCACAAGACCCAAAAACAGAATGAGTAGGGAAATAAAACTAATAGAGAAAATCCTTTGCTTCCAGGTTTATTGAGGTATAACTGAGAAATAAAATTGTATATATTTTAAGGTGTGCAATGTGCTGGTTTGATACACACTGTGAAGTGATTCCCAAAATCGAGTTAATATACCCATCACATCACAGAGTTATTTTTTCTTTTTTTTTTCCTTTTTTTTTTCTTTTTGGTGATAACACTTGAGATCCACTCTCTTGGCAGATTTCAAGTATACAAAACAATGTTATTGACTATAGCACCATGGTGTATATTAGATCCTCAGAACTTATTCATCTTATAAGCTGAAAGTTTATGCCCTTTGACCAACATCTCCTCATTTCCCCCACACCTCAGGCCCTGGTAACCAGCATTATGTTCTCTGTTTCTGTGAGTTCAACTTTTTTTAGATCCATATGTGAGTGAAATCATACAGTGTTGATTGTTGTGCCCCCACCACATCCCTACACATATACATAAGTGCATCACAAAAATCCTGTTACACAGTTCTGAAATAGAGTGAATTCTTCTGAAGAAACCACGCAATTGAAGCTGTATGGATAGTAGGCTAATTTTGTGGTTAAGATTTTGTTATACTTAGAGGAGACTTACACATTCTTAGTATACACAGGACAAGATCCCACTAAAGACAGATGATTTCATTCTATGGATCATTAGAATCTCACCAATACCTGACCGTGGAATTAGTACATCACTACAAACAGGAAATGGAACCATGAGAAAGCTTAGAACTGCCTTTTGACCTCATCCACAAGAGTATAAGATGGCAAACAGGTTATTCTTATGTGATAGTACCTTTGGAGGAGCTGAAAAGTTGTTACTTTAAGAACTAAGTTATGGAAAAAGATAGGGTCTATGAGCCTTGGGGATGAGTTAAGTATAGTAGACTCAAAAAGTTGAACTGTATAAGTTTGACTATTTTAATTTTTCTTTTTTTCTCCCCCTCCCCCGCCCCCAAAATCTCATAAAACTTCTAATCAGCCTCATCTGGGCAGCAGGGGAAGCCAAAAGAAAGGTTCTAGTCTAGACTTGAGTTGGCGGGGGAGCTTTAAGGGGGGGAGCAGCAAATGAAGAGGATCAACAGAGGTTGGCACCAGGGTTCAGGGTAAGAGAAACTTGAAGAGATGGTGAACTTGGGCTAGGAGGAAGGGAAAGAATGCACTACTTGCTTTCATAAGGTTTTGAGAACAAGGTAATCCTTCTACTTTCTTCTGACACTTAACTTTAATTTTGGATAAATGCCATGGAAAAAATCACTATTAGAAAAAAATAATTTGAATTTAAAAAATCAGGAGCTTCCAAATAATTTAAGAAAATTTTTTAAAATACCTGGTTTTGGATGGATATGAAACTTGAGATTCTAATTTGCTATTAACATTTTAAATTATATACATGAAATGTCAGACCACTCAAGTGGTGATTATGCAGAAAGCTCCTTAATACATTAATAGTGATTAAAACAACCTATACAACAGATACTGAGTGTCCTAAAAAAAATATTTGGACATAGTCATAAAAACAATAAAACAGTTTTTTGATATGGGACTTTATTACTTGTAGTCTCCTACATATCAATGAACTGCTAGTTTAATATTTATAAATAGATAAGAGGTGAATGGAGAGTGAGTGGACAGATGGATAGGCCGATTGAGAAATAACCTCTCAAGGAGAATATCTTTTTTTATTGTGGTAAATGTGTGTGTATATATATGTATATATATGTGTGTATATATATATATACATATATATATATGATGAGATCTACCTTAACAAATTCTTACGTGTGCCTTACAAAATTTTTAAATATAAACATAAAACAGGAGATCTTCAAAGAGAGTTATCTTTAACATAGATTGAACTCTTGTACGACCAAGTGTATACATTTAATAAGAAAATCTCTGGGGCGCCTGGGTGGCGCAGTCGGTTAAAGCGTCCGACTTCAGCCAGGTCACGATCTCGCGGTCCGTGAGTTCGAGCCCCGCGTCGGGCTCTGGGCTGATGGCTCAGAGCCTGGAGCCTGTTTCCGATTCTGTGTCTCCCTCTCTCTCTGCCCCTCCCCCGTTCATGCTCTGTCTCTCTCTGTCCCCAAAATAAATAAATATTGAAAAAAAAAAAAAAAAAGAAAATCTCTGAAAGTAAAAATATTCAATTTTTTGAATAAACTACTAATATATAGTATACTAATATATATACTAATATATAGTATACTAATATATATATACTAATATACATATATACTATATATATATAGTATATACTATATAGTATATAGTATATATATATAGTATATATAGTATATAGTATATATATATAGTATATAGTATATATACTATATATATAGTATATAGTATATATATAATCTCCACTAGAGAATATATATATATATATATATATAAAATAAAAAGCTGTATGGATAGTAGGCTAATTTTATAGGTAAGATTTTGTTATATTATATTTTTATATGTTTATGTATAGTATGAATATATATATTCTTTTTCCTTGAAGCAAAAAAAAACATTATTAAAGACCTGGGGTGCCTGGGTGGCTCAGTCGGTTAAGTGTTCGACTTTGGCTCAGGTCATGATCTCATGGTTCATGGGTTCGAGTCCCCTATCGGGCTTTGTCCTGACAGTTCAGAGCCTGAAGCCTGCTTCAGTTTCTGTGTCTCCCTCTCTCTTTGTCCCTTCCCCCGCTCATGCTCTCTCAAAAATAAAATAAACACTTAAAAAAAATGTATAAAGACCCATCTGATACAGTTTAAAGACTTCACTATGATCTAAAACAATTCATTTTGAGTTCCAAACCAATACAAGTGGGTTGAGAACATTTTGAAGAATTTTTCTCTTCAATAGGGGTAACAGTTCATTACTAACAATTCCAAATTCATTGATTCCAAAAAGTTTCATCTTTTATACACTTCCTACAAATCTTTTTTTAATCGCTGAAAGAGTTATATTTTTGCTCTGAGAATGAATACATCTTTATTAGAAAACAAATGGTAAATGATCTATTTTACAGATTTAATATCAGTATTTCTTGCTATTCCTTCAGATTTTTTCACTTTGAAAACGTGTGCTATTTTGAAACATTTTTTTTGTCT
The DNA here is from genome assembly GCF_022837055.1 of Prionailurus viverrinus. Lineage (NCBI taxonomy): Eukaryota > Metazoa > Chordata > Mammalia > Carnivora > Felidae > Prionailurus > Prionailurus viverrinus. Next base: position 205,383,089 of record NC_062561.1, read on the forward strand.
GATCTAACTCTGCTTTTTAGCTACATTTAGCTCATATTGTGGCATAAAAGTTGGTTTTAATTCTCATTAGCCTTTAAGGCATCAGGTCCTAACTCCATTTTCCATGTCTCCTCTTAAGACATCTTAAAGTTAGAAAGTTCAAAGCTAATTTTGCCATCACCAAAACGCCAAATACTATGGATTTGTGTTTTCAGTTAGCTGCACATTAGAACATAAACTCTTCTGGGACTAAGTTTCAATCTCAGAGAGAATCTATAATATTGATAAGCTGCTTTACCCATTCAATCCCTGATGACCATTTAATGCACTCAAGAGTCATATATTAAGAGATTCGATATCAAATCAAATTGCCCAAAGTCCCTAAATGAATTTCAGACCTTGACCACTTCAGACTAATTAAATGGAAAAAATGGAGCTAGCAATCTCAGTAATTGAGCTTGCTAGACAGTCTTAAATAGATATAAAATGATGTCATTGTAACTCCAACCATCAGTCCATAAACTCTAGGGATTTCAAAACAATTTAAAGCATCCTATCTTGAATCTGGTTTTGTAATAAGAAAACTGTATTTTTGATTCACTGTTCACCTTACCCTATAAATCATGCCGATTTTGGTTTTTAGGGAATACTATCTACCTAGTTGATTACCAATACAGCATTCAATTTGCAATAGAATATAGAAAGGCCTTTCTGCCCATACTTCTTTTGAAGAAACAATTACACATTTGGGAATAAGAAACTCGTCCTTTATATTCACCTAAACTTCTCAAAGAGTTTCTGGCAGATAGCCAGTAAGAATTAAGTAGTAAACCGTAATTTCTATCTGCATATTTAGATGATTCTTATCTTCTCTCTTGAATGAAATTATTAAAAAGCATAAAGCATAAGGAAAATTAAAGCCAAGTCCCAAAGGCCAAATAGAAGAATTATTTTCTTCAGTATATCTAGATATATAATTTGTTTATTCATGTATTCATTTATCAAATATTTACTGAGCACTAATGCACAAGGTACTCTTCTAGGTACTGACAATAAAAGGTAAACAAGGCAATAATGTAATCACTTCTCTCAATTGAGGTTAAATTCTAGGAGAGAAGAACAAAATTAAACAAATAAATGAACAAGAGAACTCCAGATAAAATCATTCTGTTTACAATATCATTCAAATAAACATATACACATAAACATAGATGTACATGTGAACATATATAAAATATAAACATGTGTTGGTGAGGACGCGGAGAAAGGGAAACCCTTTTGCACTGCTGGTGGGAATGCAAACTGGTGTGGCCTCTATGGAAAATGTATGGAGGGTGCTCAAAAAATTAAAAATAGAACTACCCTTCTACCCAGGAATTGCACTACTGGTTATTTATCCAAAGGATACAAAAATGCTGATTCAAAGGGGCACATGCACTCCAATGTTTATAGCAGCACTATCAACAATAGCCAAATTATGGAAAGAGCCCAAATGTCCATCAACTGATGAACGGATACAGATGTGATACACACACACACACACACACACACACACACACACACACACAATGGAATACTACTTGGTCATGACAAAGAATGAAATCTTGCCATTTGCGACAACATGGATGGAACTAGAGGGATTATGCTAAGCGAAATAAGTCAGTCAGAGAAAGATATCATATGTTTTCACTCATATGTGGAATTTGAGAAACACAATAGATGAACATAGGGGAAGGGAAGGAAAAATAAGATAAAAACCGAGAGGGAGGGAACACATAAGAGACTCTTAAATACAGAGAACAAACTGAGGGTTGCTGGAGGGGAGGTGGGTAGAGGGATGGGCTAGAGGGGTGATAGGCATTGAGCAGGGCACTTGTTAGGATGAGCACTGGGTGTCATATGTAACAGATGAACCACTGGGTTCTATTCCTGAAGCCAAGACTACACCATATGTTAACTAACTTGAATTTAAATTTAAAACGTTAAATTAAATTAAAAAGGATAGGGGCGCCTGGGTGGCGCAGTCGGTTAAGCGTCCGACTTCAGCCAGGTCACGATCTCGCAGTCCGGGAGTTCGAGCCCCACGTCAGGCTCTGGGCTGATGGCTCAGAGCCTGGAGCCAGTTTCCGATTCTGTGTCTCCCTCTCTCTCTGCCCCTCCCCCATTCATGCTCTGTCTCTCTCTGTCCCAAAAATAAATAAACGTTGAAAAAAAAATAAATTAAATTAAAAAGGATAAACATGAACAAAAGCTTGACATCTGCCATTCTAAATAACTAGGATGGCATTTCATCAAGCATTTGTAACCAAGGAAATGATGCTGGTTCTCAGAACAAAGATGTTTAAAGAAGACATTTCAGAAGACATTTTAAAAAGAAGAAGAAAAAGTAAAAATGATCATTTTTCTCCAGGTCCATTCAGTTCTTTAAATATGACACTTTAAATATATATGCCCATTTATAACATTAATCAATGAGGCAATGACGATGCCCAATGACGGAATTATCAGATCTGCTTGAAACCCAAACAGATTATTAACTTCGTCTTCATTTGCTAACAACTAAAAGAACAACCTTAATGCAACTTAAGCTTATGAGTAAATACATGACCAGATGCCGTTTGAATGACAGTCTTTCATTCAGGGATATGCTAGAGCCAGCTGAGACCCTACTCATGAAAGCCAATAATTAAAATTTCCAGAATTTGGTCATCTTGTTGACATCATATTCATAGCCTGAATCAGCTATAGTGGGTGTGTTTACACCACAGAAATTGGCAAACACTAAAAATCAGGGCTTTTTTTTTCTTTTTTAGATATAGCAGTGAAATATTTCTACCGCTTCCAGTAAACAATAATAATAGACAATAATGATGTTAAAAGCTACCTTTTTTTCAAGCTTAACTTGAAAATTCAGCATGTTGAAGATATGTCAAGTGATGTGCTAAATAAACAACCTAATTTAATCCTCACAATAATCTATTGAAATGAGATTATCAGTAATTCCATTTTACAAATGAGAACACTGAAACACAGGAAGATTAAGTAAAATGGCTAGCATCCCACAGCTAGATAATGGTGGAACCAAGAGTCAAATCTAAATCAAATCTAAACCCAAGCAATAAACTGAGGGAGTCACCTGGATTAGGCTCTAAGGAGAAAAGCCACTAGCTCCTTTTCATGACTTTACTCCAGGGCTGGATACTGGACCCTCAAAGATGTCACAGATACCATTGATTATTTATCCAAAATCCACCCCCCAACACACACACACACACACACACACACACACACACACACTTCTTTGTTAGTTTATAGAATACTACCTGATATCAATAGGATTGATGACAATATTCTCAGGGAAGATGTTCAGAACATTTTTAGGTAATCTTGCTTTATAATGCAGCTCATTTCTACTCTTCCCATAAACCTTCAGTAGAAACCTATTAACCTTCGGTATTTCTGGAGTCACATTTGATTGTGTGTGGTTTTCTTTACTATGGCAACATATGACATTGGCCAAATAATTGATATAGGAAAAGATTGGAGATTGCTGGAAAGCTCGGTATTGTACAGAATTTACATTAGTCAAAGTAATAACCTTGTTATTTGAGACCAGTGTTAAGAATTGTTAATTTTTCTCACAGCAAATCTGTAAGAAGAAAAATAAATCCACAAGGTCTGGAAGGGAGAGAATAGGTCAGCCAATAGGAATAGATCACTAAGATGTGACCCTAATGCCTTAGTGTCCAAACCAATAGACTTATTTCCTACCTAGAAAAATATTTATTTATAACATTAGCCTCTTTCACATGCTATCCCCTCTGTGATGTTTGTTTTACTCAGGCTGTACTATTCTAATTATCTGTATATTATTGTAGTAACATTTAAGTATATTCTGAAGTAATAGTTTAACCTTTGAATCCTTAAACATACTGAAAAAAAAAATCACCAGCTATCATATCTTTATGGTTCTGTTTTAAGGCATTGGAAACTATGACTAAAAGAAGCATTTTGCTAATTTAATCTCAAAAAAATTGTTAAGATTATGATTATGACTAAGTCATTTGGTATAGGAGCCTATTTATAAATTTGCATTTTAAGATCTTCCTCCTGTATAGTGACATGAATATTTTATTGATGATATATTACAAGATGTCTAAGTCTAATATAATAGTATTCTTAGGAATGATGATTATATTTCATACATAAATAGAGCTAGGCATCACATATATAATACTGACTTAAATGACAAAATCCAGGGGCGCCTGGGTGGCTCAGTCGGTTGAGCGTCTGACTTCGGCTCAGGTCATGATCTTGTGGTCTGCAAGTTCTAGCCCCGCGTCGGGCTCTGTGCTGACAGCTCAGAGACTGGATCCTGCTTCGGATTCTGTGTCTCCCTCTCTCTCTGCCTGTCCCCTGCTCATGCTGTGTGTCTCTCTCTGTCAAAAATAAATAACCATTAAAAATTTTTAAAAAATGACAAAATCCAACTTCCCTCTTACAAGCTTCATATGAAAAAAATTAGTTCACTGAGGTGAAAAAATTGGAGCTTGGGTGGCTCAGTTAGTTGGGCATCCGACTTCAGCTCAGGTCATGATCTCACAGTTCCTGAGTTCAAGCCCTGAGTCATTCTTAGTGCTGACAACTCAGAGCCTGGAACCTGTTTCAGATTCTTTATCTCCCTCTCTCTTTCTCTCTCTCTGCCCCTCCCCTGTTTGTGCTCTTTCTCTCTCTCTCTCAAAAGTAAATAAACATTAAAAAAAACTTTTTTTAATTGGTTCACTGGTACTAAGTTGCATTTAGCAATATTCTAATAAGAAGGAAAAGAGAGTCATATGAAGCCGTTAAAAGTTAATTTGTGGGGTGCCTGGGTGGCTCAGTTGGTTAAGCCTTAGACTCTGGATTTCGGCTAAGGTCATGATCCCACAGTTCCTGAGTTCCAGCCCCCACTGAGTCAGCACAGAGCCTGCTTGGAGTTCTCTCTCCATCTCTCTCTGCCCCTACCCTACGCATGCTCTGTCTCTCAAAAATAAATAAACATTAAAATTTTTTTAATCAAAAGAAATAAATAAACTTAAAAAAATTAAAAGTTAATAATTTGTTTGAAATTAGTTTATCAGATTAAATAATCAGAACTAATAGAACCACAGCAGTGAGAGAACCAGGCAGGTATATTTTATGGAATAATAAAATTTCAGCTACCTCATACCGGCCTCACAAGTTGGATATCCCTAGAAACACTCACATCCAGCACAATTACCTTGAAAAAATGGAATGCCAAACTTATATTTCAATTACCTACATTTTTACATCAAGTTAAATTTTCATAGCTACTTCCTATCATAAAAAACGTTTCCTCTATTATTTTTCCTTATGAATAAGATTCATCCTTATTTCTAATACATTATGTTGGTTATCTGGTATATCAAAGAAAGCATTCAAAAAAAGATGCCTGAAATGCCGCTTCAAGAACATTATTTTAAAATATTAACACTGGCTGTCTCTGGTTAATTTTCCTTCCTTCTACCTACTGTTATATATTTTCCTAACCTTTCCATAATTTCCAAATTAAATTTAAAATACCTTGTAAAACAATTTATGGGGGAAATAATGTTCCATTTGCATGTATTTCTCTGCCCATTTGTGTGGATACAGAAGAATGCTGAAGGATTTAGAAACACAGACTCACCTGTAAAACAAATTTGCAAAGCACTCCACTGAGACAAATCAATATTTATTTTTCAAGCTGCAGGCAAAATTCAATTTCTTTAGATAGTTTATAAAATGTGACTTAGTTGTCTCTGAGAATATATTTGTTTTTCATCTTTACGTCTAAATTGTGGTTTTAACGAATATTTTATTAATTTCTTTTCAAAGCCCCTTTTACCTTTAGTCACGCAGAGCTTCACTATAAAAAGAAACTCAAAACCCCATTTTTCAGATGCTTTGTTGGGTAATATCTGTCCTCTTTATAGCTTTCGGCTCCACCCTCCCCCTCCACACGTAAATGGCACACATTTTATTCAAATCTTTATTCTCTCAGAACTTAGGAAGATTCATTATTCTTTAAAACTGGTCATGTTGAGAATTTTCTGCCAGAAAATTAGAATAACTCATTTCCTTTATTTTCACAGAAAGAAAATTTTCAACTGGACTACTTAATTTGCAGTAAGTTCAAATCCTGACTTTTCTCATTTTACAAAGAAAAATTTTGTAGCAGCCATTGGGAAGTACAGTAGCATATCACCTCAAAACATACTCATTCTTTTTGTTCTTAGCAATTTGTTAATTGTTCTGACTAGCAGTCTTGAAAACAATAGGAAATTTCATTATTCAGCTATAAAATAATCAATTTCAGTTAAAAGCGCTGATAATACGGAACACACTGTTTACTGGATATTAACAGCTAGTTGAAAATGAACTTTTGCAACATGTCTACTTCATATTTTCAGCTCCCACAGAAATTATACACTGGTAGCCAGACTCGTTGATGGGCAACATGGTGGGACTCATGTGACAGTCATCGTTTATTAAGAATGATTTGCCCTGCCAGGAAATATATCTGAATATCTTTTATATATTGCCAGTGTTAGAACCACTAGTTAAAGTCGTCTATAACAGAGGATAATACAACAATAAATAAAGAGGCGTAAGTTTTCTTTGTCATAGATTTCAATCTCTAAATAACTCTTCACATAAAAAGATGTTATAACTTTGTGGGGTGTTTTTTTCCCAAAGAGCCTGAATAAATGCATATTTGCACTTTTGCATCCCCCAGCATCTGACTCAAATGCCAAATTATCTTATTTAAAGATATATGCAAAGGAATACCATCGCAAGTAATAGAAAACATAAGGCCAGTGAAATCAACAGACCATTGCATAGCTCTGAAAACTATTTTCAGAATATGACATTAAAAACATTATTAAAAACTTCACTAGCGAAATAGCTAGTGTATACAACTAGCTCCCCTTCCCAATATCCACACTTCCCTTTCTCTTTTCCAAATAATCCCTATTTGGGGAGTGGAAGGCAGAAAGATAGCAAAGTTCCCAAGTTTAAAAAAAAAGAAAGAGAATAAAAACCTCAGCAACTCTCGCAGCTAGAAGTAACATCGTGACAGTTCTGACCAATGGAAGTCGGTAAATGTTTCTGGGAAAACTGATTTGAGGGAACTTTGAGAACTTTATTTCTCTGATATAGATACCCTTTCTTTCCCATGTTCCCTCCTTCTTCCTTTCTGGAACATGAGATTGATGGCTGAGCTGCAACAGCCAGTTTGCAACTATGAAAGGGAAGCCAGAGGACTCACAGAGACCTTGGCCCTAACACCCTTCACCTGCTAACCTGCTGCCAATAACTACCAATCACTGAACTACTTGTCACATGATAAAACATAATACAACTACTTAGTTAAATACCAAAGTTAGTTTTCAGAAGCCTGAAGCAAATAAAATGTAAATTTTAAGGTTTTCCTTCCTCTTCAGTTGAGAAGATAATAAAATAAGCACTTTTTAAACTTCATGAAGTTTCCATCAGCTGGGAACTGTGCATTTTCCTAAGGCCATACCCACTTAGCCAAGAATTAAGCCAATCAACCTATGTGAAAAGTAGCCATTTGACAATGACTCCGGAAAACCAGCAATTGATAACCTTTCTAATGGCTAGTCAGGTCAAATACAATTCCAAACTATAAATTTCCCCAGGAATGTTGTGCCATGGAAAAGCCAGTCTTCCTGGACACATATCTATGCTTTCATTTAGTAGACAATGAAAAATTTGTATAACTATCTTCTTTCGTGTTTAGTCAAAAGAAAGAGAGTTACATTTTGCACACAACTGCAATAATTATCTTGTATCACATACCTGAAGAAATTATTGTCCAACTGCTTCTAAAACAGACATCTTGAGCAAGGCTGTGCTTCATGCCAATTATGAATAAACTGAAATTATATATAAAATTTTTCTGGTTTAGGGGCATCTGGGTGGCCCCATTGGTTGAGTGTCTGGCTTCAGCTCAGGTCATAATCTCACAGCTCGTGAGTTTGAGCCCCGCGCCTGGCTCTGTACTGACAGACAGCTCAGAGCCTGGAGCCCGTTTCCAATTCTGGGTCTCCCTCTCTCTCTGCTCATCCCCTGCTCATGTTCTGTCTCTCTTTCTCCTTCAAAATTAAATAAACATAAAAAAATTTGGGGGGGGGGGTGGAGGATAAAGGCTCATTGCTTTCAGCAAAATCTCAAAGGAGAATATGACACCTCCCCCCTAATGTTACCAATCACTGCCCAAAATGGTTTTTAATCTTGTGACTTTCATATTTCTTTTCAAATCCTCATTTTTCAGTCACTACTGATGCATAACAAATTACCCCAAATTTAGTGGCATAAGGCGACATTTTGTTATCTCTCACCATTTCTTTGAGGCAAGAATTCGGGAAGAGCTTAGCCAGGCAGCTCTGGCTTAGAGTCTCTTAGGTGGGTGCAGTGAGATGGTGACTAGAGCCCAAATGTCAAGAGGCCAGAGACCTGGGGGTTGGCCAGCATCTCTGTCTCTTCATGGAAACTCAGGGTCTCTCCATGTGGTTTTCCCACATGGGTTACTTTGGGCTTCTTCACAGCATGGTGGCCTGAAGGCAGTCAGACCACTTAACTGGCTGCTGAAGGCTTTCAGAATTCGTATTCCAGCAATCTCATACTCTATCCCTTGAAGCAAGAACAAAAGCCCACCCAGTTCTAAGAGGATTCCACCTCTCAATAGGAAGAGTGAGAAAGAATCTGTGGACATATTTTAAAACCACCACATGTTGAATATATGTACATTAAAAATTGTTAATAAGTTAAGGGGCGCCTGGGTGGCTCAGTCGGTTAAGCGTCCGACTTCAACTCAGGTCACGATCTCGCAGTTCGTGAGTTTGAGTCCTGCGTCAGGCTCTGGGCTGACAGCTCAGAGCCTGGAACCTGTTTCAGATTCTGTGTCTCCATCGCTCTCTGCCCATCCCCTGTTCATGCTCTGTCTCTCTCTGTCTCAAAAATAAATAAACATTAAAAAAATTTTTTTTTTTTTTTTTTTTTTTAATTTTTTTTTCAACGTTTATTTATTTTTGGGACAGAGAGAGACAGAGCATGAACGGGGGAGGGGCAGAGAGAGAGGGAGACACAGAATCGGAAACAGGCTCCAGGCTCTGAGCCATCAGCCCAGAGCCTGACGCGGGGCTCGAACTCACGGACCGCGAGATCCTGACCTGGCTGAAGTCGGACGCTCAACCGACTGCGCCACCCAGGCGCCCCAAACATTAAAAAAATTTTAAAAAAATTGTTAATAAGTTAAGTAATGGCAATTTTCTATGTAGTTCAAGACCAAATAAAAAGCTATTTTGATCCTACATCATGCCAAACAATAATACTATGCTTCATGACTTTTAATCAATATAATCTGCAATAACTGTGACTAATTTTAATTTTAGGTTTGCAAATCTTTGTATATATAACAAATTACATATAAAAATAATTCTATGATTCTCATAAAAATGAAAGATCTTACTCTAATCAGGAATAATCACACCCCAATTTATTTCATGTATTCAAGTTTTAACTATAAAGTTTGCCCAAAGGTGGATGCTCCTATATTATAACCAGAAAGTGGCACACTTTTGGCAAATTTTCTTGGTAAATGACTATGCTAATGTAAATTAAAACTTTTTGGTCATGAGTTATTAATCTGTTTATGGATGAAATGTAAAGTTTAGCAAGTAATTAACAATTTTTAAAACCTCAGACAAATTTCTGAGCTACACTTCAAACCATGAGAAAATTCTATAACCAAGTATTTGGAAAATTCAGTCATTATTCTTCAGATACTTAACCTCAGCTCACGATGCCCAGCACTTAAATATATCCTTGGACAAAGAACATGTCATCACACAACATGAAATATACTACATAGTAAGATATAAAACATAGTAAATCTGACAATGAAAATCAGTTCAAGAGAACATAAGAATTCGAATCAGGATTATGGCCCCATACAACTTGGCTGTAACAAAAACCTTCAGTCCTAAAACAATGTCACCGTCCCTGAAACACATTTCAATCATTCAAATTTCCTTAATAACCCATGTATTACTTACTATGCATTAATTTATTTGGAACTGTATATTTTCATTCTACAGTGTATTCTCTAAAGCCTTGCTGCTGTATTCATGGTGATAGTCCTTTTTTTCCTGAAGTTTACTTACCTCTTCTCACTTACCAAGGAATTTCCCCACTTTCAATACACTGAAATGTAGAAATGCAGTAAATTTGTCACTGCCTACTAACCCACACCCACCTCCATCCCACCCACTCCAAGCATGGGCCCCCCTGAGACTGGTCTTAATCTTCCTTGTCCATCTTCATAATCTGTTCCCTCCTTATGCTCATTCCTCTCAACTGACATAATTGCTCCGTCTTCTTCCCACCATCGTCTCCAACACCACCACTGACCTCCTCAGGCTCAGAATTGAACATGGAACCATTTGGAACAGTGAGATAACATTTTCTGCCTGTTTCCAAAATACTTTCAGCAAGTTATAAATTAACTTTTCCATAGGCTTTTAAGTATCAGTGGAATGATACAGAATCAATGACAAAAAGACAAAAAGACAAAAACAGGAGATTCATTAAGACACAGGTAATGTTGGGGTGCCTAGGTAGCTCAATCAGTTAAGCATCCAACTTTGGCTCAGGTCACGATCTCATGATTTGTGGGTTCGAGCCCTGCATCAGGCTCTGTGTTTATAGGTCAGAGCCTGGAGCCTGCTTCAGATTCTGTGTCTCCCTCCCTCTCACTGTCTCTCTCTCTCTCTCTCTCTCTCTCTCTCTCTGCCCCTCTCTGACTCGTGCTCTGTCTCTCTCTGTCTCTAAAAAATAAATAAATGTTAAAAAAAAAAAAAAAGATGCAGGTAATGTCCCAACTTGGCTTACTTTATTTAGCATCCAAAGGCCAAGAACACTTAAGCTCCATAGTTAGCGTTCCATCAGCACATTCTGTCACTAATCAATATCCTACTAATGCTTTCATTTTCTGTTGCAGTAATTCATGATCAATGGTAAGAATTCAGAGACACCACCACCAACATATTGCATGGATCTTGGAATGTAAATGAAAAAACAAGATAATTCTAAATAAGCTCTTTAGAACATAGGCAGAGGAGACAGGTCTACAAGCCTCTTGGGCAAGGTTACTGCCTTCTTTATCTCCATGTCTACAGTACCCAGGCTAATTCTGGGATTATCATACCCTTCAATACATATTGAATGTTGAATTTATTATTAGACAACCATATGATGTTATAACAAAAATAGACCTTAGAAATCATCTAATCTAACCTCTCATGTTACAGATGAAGAAACTAATATCTAGAGGCTTTATTTTGGCAGAGCCTTGGGAACTTGCCCAAAATTTAATAGCGAGGTAATTGACACAGCAATTAATCATTTTTCCTAATGGTATGTTCTATGAGTTTTCTAGAAATTCTTTCTGTTTTTACTACATTTTAAGGAGACAAATTTCCAAGGAATATACATTCACACTTCACATCCTAAAAAATAAGCTTGATGGATATAATATTCGGTTGACTATTTCCTCGGTCTCACACATGTTAAAATCGTTGGCATGAAATTTGGTTAGACTTCTCCACATCACACCCCCCCCCAACTCCTGACCCTACACAGAGTCCTGAACAAACTGTTCTCTTCAATCTGGCTTTGTTTATTGAGTCTAATGTTGTGCCCAGTTATATTATGCATTGCTAATTTTGTACTATGTTAAGACGGACAAGGCCCCTGAAATATCATGATGTGAACTACAAAGGAAATTCATAAATAGAATTCTTTTCAAACCCACTGAACAAAAACCATGTATCTCTGTTTTGTGCAAAGACTCACATTCATTGCTATGATGTAGGGTTTTCTCCCTTGAGAAGAAATTAATTCTTTGGGAGCAATTAATCCAAACTGCTTGAAAACATGAGGTTCCATGGAGACTCATTTCAATGCCTTACATAAGTTTATGTGTCCCCTTATCTACTCTCACTAGCCCCTCAGCTGTTTGCTCCCCACCCTACTTGTCTCTTTTTCATGTTTCAACAAAAGGTACGTGAGAATGAAGGAGACCTAGAAATGTCCACAAAGAGAATTTGAATTCCTTGTCCTTTGAATACTGTATTACAGTATCTACAAACCACAACACCAACATCTGGGAAATAGAGTTAACAGCATTGAAAAAAGCTTCCAGATGTCATATAGCCCCATCTTTTGTACCCAAGTCAGATGGTCCCTAGTGATAACAAACAGTTAAACATCTCCACAGAAAGAGCTGCTATAACCTCCCTTGGTACCTATCACACTAATTATGATAAACTGACGGAGTGAGTGTGGTATAGGCCATGTTCTCATGATCCAGATGGCTCTCTCTTACCCAGTGGAATTCTTCCTTAGATGTCAATAAAACAAGAGCGTGGATATCTTTTTAAAGTCACGTGCAGGAAAATGCACAATCTGGTGTGAGAGTTGTTAAGGGAGAGAACAGGGAGGAATGGAGATGTGGGGGAGAGAGGCTTTGGTTGATTAAACATTCTTTCTCCCATGACATCAATGTTTAAAGACCATGTGCCCTTGTCTTACGTAGATATCACTATCAGAAGGCATCTGTGTAAAACAAAGACAAAAGTTGACCTGTCAGCAAGTTAGACATTGCATCTGAGAGAAGATGAGTCACAAGCAAACCCCCTCTTTGGCCATTTGTTGGTAAAACACCAGAAGTAAAATGAATCAGATGTCTCACTCTTCATACCAATAGATCCTGTCTACTTAATGTTTTGAAGGTTTAACTAATATATTATCTTAAAAATAAAGAATAACTGTCTAAGTTTTAGTCAAAGTGGTAATGACAGTAGCTTTCTCAATGGAAAACAGATGACTATATGTATACATCAAGTAAGTAAATAAATATATTATTGTTTGTTGCCTTGACTATCAAAGAAGAAAACATTTATTGACTGTCATTTATTAAACTGTGCGATTCTATGAGACAAGTACTATTACCTCTACTTTCACATAAAGGGAAATCGTATGACTGACAAGTAAGAAACAGTGTCCAGATTCAAAATCTTGGAGTTTCTGTTTCCAAAACCACATGGTGTTTCCATTGGGCCACACAGGAAAAGAAAAACATTGCTATCTTCGTATTTCTCCTGCAAACAAGAACAGATTTGTTTTCAAGTGAGAAATCATTCTTACACACTGTGCTTACCAAAAATGTCCACCTTTAGATAATTTATTAAATAAAGAAACTAGGATTTAGATTTACCTTTTATGATATTGAAGTCCGTTATCTACATAATTCACTATTATATGCCTATGCTGCCTTGGTCAGGGCCTTATTCTCACAAGCATCTCTGAGCCCTCTCTCACTACTCCACCTCTCACATGCACCTATGGAGAGAGAATCAGGTCTGGAAAGAAAAGAGAATGAAGGCAGAAATTTCCTTAGGTGAATTCCTGTCGTATGAGAAGCAGGCAGTTAGGAGCATTTAACACTCCGTCATATATTATAGTTATTCAAATAAATGCCCTAGATCTCCTACTCTTCTAGGAGTCTTTAATAAGCAGAAGCCATACCTTAATCACTTACAGAGTCCCATAGTAGGCACAAATCATTTTTTGAATGAATTAATTTTGGCCAGACACCTCTACAAAGAAAAACTCGTTGAATATTGAAGGAAGACTCTTAAGCCAAATCTGTATTTGTTGGAACTAGTAGAGTATATTATTCAATAATATATTATTAAAGACCTGTGGTACCCTGGCATACAGAACTAAAAATACACGTTTCTAGAATTAGCTACCTTAAACTTCTCTGGAAAAAGGAAGGCAATAACCAACAGCTACAGAATGCCCACATTTAATGAATCCTTAAAGATAATTTAAAACAACGTATTTTACTAATGAGGAAGCCTTGGTCTAAAGACGTTAGATAATTTGCCTAATGTCACATAAGATCATGGCCAGCCAGTGCTAAAACCTAGGCTTCCCCTTTAGGAACGAAGTACCCTTTCTCTTCTGTAATTTGCACCATTCTGCTTCTCATATTTCTGAGTGAATAAATAAGTTGACAAGTCTTACCAAATACAGAAAGGGTCTGGACTACCACCATGCCATAGGCTAACCATATCAGAACCAGCCCTTATAGCCTATGATTCTTATTTCCCCCAAAGACATAATTTGACACCTATTACATGAATGGATATCTGTAATAAGTTACAACAAAATTATACTGTATTTCCAAGTCACCTTCCTCTATGTCAGTTACCTCTGAGGTTCACTTGGGCAGTCACCTTTTTCTTATTTTAATTTGTTGGGCTCTTGCTTACATTTTCGAAGATGCTGCGATGATAAATCAAATTTCAGGGAAGTTCTTGGAATACCTCAGAACCCAAGCCTCAAAAATGTGCTATTTCTGACTGCTCCTTCTTTCCTTTCCTTCCCCCATTCCACAGGTTAGTTTGCAACAAAGGGGATTCATGAATCACGATTTGAGATGGAAAACATGCTATCTCAGGACATTCTCAGTGTTTTGTGGCTGCTGGCAGGGAGCATGCAACAAGCCCTGGGAGAGGGGAAGACTGAGGAAAAAGAGGCTCCACTGATATGGTTGTGGCTCCATATATTTCTTAGCAAGAAACAAGAAGAAAACCACAAAAGCCATAATTTTCAGGTTGTCTTTGCCAGGGACACTCCTGAAGGCAGCACATCCTACCGCAGTCTTAATCTTGTGGCTCTTGTCTCAATTCCCTTGAAAGAATGATAATTCAGAGCGCCATTATAAGTGCCCCTGCTCCACCCACATCTGTCTTTTTAAAAACATTTCTTTGCTGCATCTTTTTTTAAAACTGTTTTTTCCGTTAGTTCTTCCTCCACCATTTCCCTCATTATCATGTTCAGGAAAAAATACTTTAAAAAAATTTTTGTAATGTTAATTTATTTTTGAGACAGAGAGAGACAGAGCATGAATGGGGGAGGGGCAGAGAGAGAGGGAGACACAGAATCCAAAGCAGGCTCCAGGCTCTGAGCTATCAGCACAGAGCCAATGCAGGGCTTGAACTCATGGACCGTGATAGCATGACCTGAGCCAAAGTCGGATGTTTCATCAACTGAGCAACCCAGGCACCCCAGGAAAAAATACTTTTGTTCATTCCTGCTCAATGTCATAGTCTCTCTTTCTTATTTCTATTGAAGGAACTGATATAAGAAGCATCAGGAGGGCACCCTGGCTGGCTTAGTAGGTAGAATGTGCAACACTTGATCTCGGGGTCATAAGTTCGAGCCCCACTTTGGGTACAGAGATTACTTAAAAAAATAAAATCTTTAAAAAAAAGAAGCATCATAAGAAGCAACAACTGTAAACAGAAATTATAGAACTAATAGAAAGAGAATTTATAGAAAAGAATTATTAAAATATGACAAAATGAGGCCACCAAACAACCTGGAAGGAATGAGGTGATTTCTCTGAGAACAAAGATCACTCTTGCATATGTCACTTCCATTCTAAGGCACAGAAGCTAATGATTCACTAAATCCATGTGTTCTCTATCCTGGGCATACAACTGTACTATATTTTACAGCTTTCCCTGCATTAAGGTGGGGCCATGTGTTGAGTTCTAGCAAATGTAATATGAATGGAAGTGATATGTGCCCCTTCCAGACCTAACCTACATAAACTTAAATGTGTTCCTGTATGTTCTCTTTGCCTCTGGCTGTCAGATCACAATGATCTTGAGAGACACGTATCAAAAATGCCAGAGCTTTGATCAATCCGAGGCTCTGAGTAAAGGGGGCCACTAGGAAATAAATAAATTTCTATTATTTTTGAGTGACTGTACATTTTGAGTTTGTTATGGCAGCGAATGTCACCCTAACGAGCCCTCATTTCTTTCCGGGCACTGTAATCAGAGAACAGATATCAAGAGGCCTGCATATCAGTCCAACTCTGCAGTATTTTTAAATACAATGTTTACTTTAGATGCATTCCTTCACTTTTGTGTGTCCTAATAATGGTTAGAGATAAAAAAACAATAGAGGTTAATCAAAGAGTCGGAGAGCCTTACTGTTAAAAGAACCTAGCCCGGCTTCATTATTACACAAATGAGAAAACTTCAGTCCACAACAATTAGCCTCTCTGAACCAGATCTCATAGCCAGTTAGAGGCAAAGTTGGCATCAGAATGCAGGACTATTATGTCCAGTTCAAGGTTCTCCTTTCTAAAAGCTTATAGTGGAATGATTGCCCAAAAGGAATATTTCAATTGGTTAGAGAAAAGAATTCACATGTATATTAATTGGTATTCTATTTCCAGTACGAGAATAAAAAAAAGTGTCATCTGATTTTGTAAGACTCTATACCTTGATCATATTGTGCTTATTTTGAATGTACATAATAACTAAAAGGAGAACTTCTACTGCCTAGAAAAATAAAACATATTACTGATCGCCAATTAACATTACTGACTCAAAAGGAAGTTTTTTTAAGTTATGTATATTGGATAATAATTACAGGTGTATCAAACACCAGGGCTTTTTTTGCTATATCACTCTTTGCTAATCAAATCCAAAATATTGGAGAAAAAATAGGTAAGTCTCTGAACCATCCATAAACCGTCACAATTTCTTGAAACCAAGAATCTGTTTTGTTCATGATTTATCCCCAAAATCTAAAACTTGGATAAATATTCATGCAAATGACATATCAGATAAAGGGTTATTATCCAAAATGTATCAAAAACTTACCAAACTCAACATCGAAAAAAACAAATAATTCAGTGAAGAAATGGGCAGAAGACATGAATAGACACTTTTCCAAAGAAGACATCCAGATGACTAACAGACACATGAAAAGATGCTCAACATCACTCGTCATCAGGGAAATACAAATCAAAACCACAGTGAGATACCACCTTACACATGTCAGAATGACTAAAATTAACAACTCAGGCAACAACAGATGTTGGCAAGGATGTGGACAAAGGAGAGCCTTTTTGTACTGTTGATAAGAATGCAAACTGGTGCAGCCACTCTGTAAAACAGTATGGAGGTTCCTTAAAAAATGAAAAATAGAACTACCCTACAACCCATCAATTCCACTACTAGGTATTTATCCAAAGGATACAAAAATGCTGATTCAAAGGGGCACATGTACCCCAAAGTTTATGGCAGTGCTATCAACAATAGCCAAATTACAGAATGAGCCCAAATGTCAATCGACTGACGAATGGATAAAGAAGATGTGATAATATACCACTATGTATATGGTATATGTATATATAACATATATTACCACAATGTGGTAATGTTCCATTATATATATGGAATATTACTTGGTGATCAGAAAGAATGAAATCTTGCCACTTGCAACAATGTGGATGGAACTAGAGCGTATTATGCTAAGCGAAATAAGTTAGTCAGAAAAACATATGATTTCACTCATATGTGGAATTTGAGAAACACAATAGATGAACACAGGGGAAGGGAAGAAAAAATAACATAGAAACAGAAAGGGAGGCAAATCATAAGAGACTCTTAAATACAGAGAACAAACTGAGGGCTTCTGGAGGGGTGTTGGGTTGGGGGGATGGGTTAAATGGGTGATGGCATCAAGAAAGGCACTTGTTGGGTTGAGCACTGGGTGTCATACGTAAGAGATGAATCACCTGGTTCTACTCCTGAAGCCAAGACTACCCTGTATGTTAACTAACAAATTTAAATATTAAAAAAGACAAAAATAATAAAACTTGGATAAATATTTAATACATGCATGAACGAACTCACATTTACCCCATAGCACTTTTATGCTGTAAATCTTTACATCACTATCATTAGCTACAGTAAACTACCCATCAATTATCCTTTGATATGTTCATTGATATTGCAAGAAAGCCCAACATATATTTAAACCAAGAGGCAGAATAATGTAGTGGCTAACAGCCTAGATTTTAATCACCATTCTACCAATTACCTTGGGCCCTTTACTTAATTTCTCCATGCCTTATAAATTAAATATGAATACTGATAATAACATAATATACTTTGCTTAGTATGGGTATCAGCAAGAAAACAATAGCACTCTCAGTGTGAGAGAGTTTAATGAAGGGACTGTTTACAAAGTTGTGGGCAGGGGGTCAGGCACCCTTAAGCTACCAACAGCTTCACTACCAAGAGACTTCACTACCCTTAAGCCTAATAGAGAAGAGGAGGGAGCAATTACCAGAACCCAGAGAGAGTGACTACTAAAGAAGACTAAATAAACAGGAGCTATATGGCCTTTGAGTAAGCGATACAACCACTCCCAGTGACCCAAAAGGAAGGGAACTTAGGAAGTAATTACCATGATCTCACTTTGCTTCCACCTGCTGATCTCATGCTGGAAACTTCCATTGGCCAAACATAAGCAGAAACCATAAAGCAAAATATTCAGTAACAGAGGTCAGTCTCTCAAGGCACAGAGCAAGTATGGAAGAATGGAGAGTGTCTGAAGAAGTAAACAGAAAATGAGCATACCTCATAGAGTTCTTGTGAAGACTAAAAGTGCTGATATACATAAAGTGCATATAGGAGTGTCTAGCACTATGAAAATGTTGGCTATTATTAATTCTTTTGGAGAGGAGCAGCGGTAGAGCATAATAACCTGAAGCCACGATGCCTAGATGCAGTAAATTCCTAATTTATTGCAAAATTCCAATTTTGCCTCTTACTAGGATGGTAACCTGGAGCAAGTTTCTTAATTTCTCTGTCGCTGTTTCTTCTTCTGTAATATGGAGATAAAAATAAAACCCTCATGGGGTTATGTGATAATTGAGTGAATAAAACATGTAAATCACTTAGAACAATACCCAAAATATATGCAAAATACCGTATTGCTCTGTTTACTCAATAATTGTTGACCTAAACAAGATTTTTGTTAGCTTTGGTGTAACAAAACCTGGAAAACAATCCTTTTCTGGCTGAAGTGTTTCACTACATATTCCAAGGAAATGTGTAGAAGGTTTGTCTACACAACTAAACACTTGCTTGGAGCACCCTCAAGGCAAGGATAGAGGAAACATGAGAGTGAGAGGAGGAATGGTTAACAGAAAAAAAGAGAAGTTGAGCTTTCAGAGATTTATCAGAAAATCAAGAAAGAAACCATCTTAATTTCAGCATACTTCTAAATCTCAGGTGGCTTAGCATTGATTTACTTTGAATAATATACTTGGGGGTGGAGAGATGAAGAGAATAATCTTTCCAGTACTTGGAGTCTCTTCAGATCTTTATCTAGTGCTAGAACACCACCATTTGCTTTTAGCTGTTTGTGTGTGTGTGTGTGTGTGTGTGTGTGTGTGTGTGTCCATGTTAGAGATGATGCAATCTCTTTCCAAGATGCAATGAGGAACAACAGGAGCCCATCTGGAAACTGGAATATAATAATAACTGGATATTTAGTATATAAAAGGCATTGTGTTGGGCTCTCTCCAATATATAGGCCTTTATCAGAATTATTTTTATTTTTCATTTAGTAAAGCCATTAAACAATAGAGACCCTCACACACAGAGATACAAAAACATTTAGTGTTTTCTAAATAGTCAGAAACAGTTTCCCAAGAAAAAAATCTCTTCCATCTTTCAAGAACAGATTTACACAAAACTATTTTTTTTAATTTTTTTTTTAACCTTTATTTCTTTTTGAGACAGAGAGAGACAGAGCATGAACGGGGGAGGGTCAGAGAGAGAGGGAGACACAGAATCGGAAGCAGGCTCCAGGCTCTGAGCCATCAGCCCAGAGCCCGACGCGGGGCTCGAACTCACGGACCAAGAGATGGTGACCTGAGCTGAAGCCGGACGCTTAACCGACTGAGCCACCCAGGCGCCCCTACACAAAACAATTTTGAAACACTCTGCGCCTATGACAGCTAAACAACCTAAGCATTTCAAAACCCAATTTTCATGGATTTTCCTCTTGAAAGGTGAAGGGGACACCTTTGTAAACTGGGCATTGGCACTCCTGGGCATTGCAGAATTTTATGGTGAGACTTAGAGTAACCCTTTAGTAGTGACTTCACCTCTTCTGCCATTCAGATCGGTGGTCATGCTCCTTCTGTTGGCTGGATTGAGAGAGGGTGGTGGGGCCAGGTGGGAGGGGATGGGAATTTAGAGAAGGCAATGTAGATGAGAGTGGACAAGCCAAATCGAACGTACCCTGTTTGTTACCTACCCCGTTTGTCTGGAGCCCTGTCTTCAGCTCAAATGCAGAACCCACAATATGCCCATCTCCTCTCTCTTACTCTTTGATGCCACCAAGGAAGACTCTCTGACCATTTAAAACTCAACAGCCACATACCATTCCCATAGGGGGAAAAGAAAACAGGTCCCACATCTCCTGGAGTTGAAAAATTTTGAAATACATATTTTTAGTTCTTCAAAAAAAAGTTTAGTTTTCAAAAACACTGTTTATAATAAATCATCTGTCTCTGTTTTTAAATTGTAAGCAACTATATGGTGAGAGCAGCTCTTTTATAAAAACTCTAAAATTAAAACAACCACTTAACACTCCAACCTAATGCCTGCAGTAAATCAAATGTCTTTGTTGTTTAGATTTTAGTTGAACAGGTCCAATATAAAAAGGAGTTTTAGCACTATTTATAAGAAGAATTGTCTCTTCAAGCCCATCCAACAATTTTTTTCATTCTTTAGGTAAAAACTTCAGCAGGAACTTAAGTGGGGTATAGGCAGGCTACCAATAACTTTTTGTGCCAGACGTTATATAACAAGGTCAAATTTAATGTACACACAAATGTACAGCAGCTTAAAAGAAGTGGTTGTTCAAAAAAGTGTTCGATTAATCATTGCCAAGGAGCTGGAAGGGATTTGAGGGCATCTGTGTTAAACCACAGCTCTGTCACTAGTATACCGTGTGACCTTGGACATATCACTTAACCCCCCTGCTCCTCAGCTTCTTCTTATTGATTTCTCTACTGCTCACCCTATGTCTTTTCAGGTCTAACTTTCTATAGAACAGTCCAGTGGCAGAGTATTCCTTTACATTCTCCCAAAAGACATTTGCCTCTTGACTCTTTCTATAAATCTGTTTTAAGAAGAGCATAATCCCATGGTTCCTCTCTAGACAACACAGGCTTTTCCGTGTAACTAGACTTTCCACTCTCACCAAAGGCAATGGAAGAGAAAGATGAGAGCAATACAGCATGGAGAAGGAAAACCAGTTTCCAGCCCTGACTGTGCCATCGTCTGGTTTGGGAAAAGATACTTGACCTTCTAAGTCTCTGTTTACTCATCTGTAAAAAATGAAGTTAGAACATGATCTACCTGTAAGTAAAACAATGTGTTACTGGCACATAAATAGACACAGACAAATGAAAGACCCAACTACTATGGAAATCTAGTATATGGTAAAGGGAATATCTCATATAACGAGGACAAAGTGGCCTTTTTAATAAATGATATTGGTCCAACTGCATAGCTACTTGGAATGAAGATGGACTTAGATCCATTCCAACAATATATGGGAGAAGAAACTCCAAATTGATCTAGAATCTGGAATATAAATGTAAAAATAAAGGCATACAAGTACTTGAAGAAAACATGAGTGAATTCCTCTATAACCTATGATTCAAAATCCATATTGTGAAATAGATAGATTATAGATATAGATATAGATATAGATATAGATATAGATATAGATATAGATATAGTCTTTGTCCCCATTTCTGGCACAAAGTTCCTAAATTCCTTGGAAATCCCCAAGAGCTGAGAGCCACAAAGTTGTCTTCTGTTTTGTTAATGAGGTTACTTGGGGACTTCATTTAAGGATGGAGGCTGGTTGCCAGGGGAAGCAGTCACATGATTAGAGGGTTAGACCTTCCAACCCCACCCCCCTAACCTTTGGGGAGGGAAGAGGGCCTAGAGTTTGAATTCAGTCACCAATGGCCAAGGATTTAATCAATCATGACCAGATAATGAAACCTCCATAAAAGCCTCAAAAACAACATTCAGAAAGCTTCCAGGTTGGTGAACACCTGCAGGTCTGGGTAGGGTGGTTCTCCTGAAGAGAACATGGGAGCTTCACAGCCCCTTTCTCCGTTCCTTGCCTTAATGCCTCTCTTCTATCTGACTGCTCCTGAGTTATATCCTTTCATAATAAGCCAGTAATCTAGTAAGTAATTATTTATCTGAGTTCTGTGAGCTGCTCTAGCAAACTAATCGAACCCAAAAAGGGAGTCGTCACTGCCAATCTATAGTTGGTGGCTCAGGAGCCCAGCTGGTAACCTGGACTTGAGATTGACATCTGAAGGAGGTGTGGGTGGCCTGAAGCTTTGACCTGTGGGATGTGATGCTATCTCTGGGTAGATGGTGCCAGAACTGAGTTGAATTATAGGACACCCAGCTGGTGTCAGAGAATGGCTCGGTGGTTAGGGAAACTGCACACACACAGATGCATGCAGGCATACTGGAATTGGGTGTCAGAATTATAATATGCGTATCATGATCAAAGACTAAAAAATGACAAATACAATACAGATTACAGAGGAAAAGCTAGTTGTTCCTTAGAAAAATGGGCAATAGACAAACGGAACATTCAGCAAAAAAGATAATTCATAAAGTTCCTTAAATATATGAAAAGGCAAGTTCACTCCTAATAATAGAAGTGCAAATTTAAAACCACCCTGAGGTATTATTTTTCTCTCATCAGACTGATAAATATTCAAATGCTTAACAATACATTTTGTTGGCTAGGCTGTGAGGGAACAGGGCGTAGAAGCACTAAACCCTCGTAGCAGTGAGCAGCATAGCAGTGCCCATCTTGTTTCCCAAATACCATTCTTCACTTAAAGGCAAACGAGCTCCTGGGAGAAATAGCCATTTCAGGGTATCAGGGAAAGAACAATATGAGCATGAAATAGATTTTTAAGCCAAAAAACAAGTGTTCAAAATCATGATGACAGCATATCAAAAGAACACAGAAGCCATATGATAGGGCTCCAACTTCCCATATCCACAAGCATGAAAAGAAGTGACACGAAATAATAAATTATGAGATATTAGGGTGCCTCGGTGGCTCAGTTGGTTGAGCAACCAACTCTTGATTTCAGCTCAAGTCATGATCCCAGAGTTATGGGATCAAGCCCTGCTTCGGGCTCCTCACTAAGCATGGAGCCTGCTTAAGATTCTGTCTCACTCTCTCCCTCTTTCCCTATCCCCCACTCGTGAGCTCTCTCCTTTTCTAAAATAAAATAGAAAGACAAAAAATAAATTATGAGATACTGAATAAAACAGAAATACATGAGTCAATACTGACAATAAATAGATAAATACATAGGGGAGAAGTGTTTTTAATTACAGCAAAAGTCCAACAGATAAGTGTGAAAGGAGAGGAGTTTGAAAATCAGTATTTGACAATGATCATAGTAAAATTGGTACAAATAAGAATCATCAATGGTCGCTAAATTTTGATGAGGAAGATAATTTGCATGGTCTTAAAAATGTCTCCTCATTGATTGCTTGCTAGTTGCAAGAAAGAGAATAGTAGCTATATAGTGGAGAAAACAGAGAACACCTTGACCAGGTTATCAAAATGTAACATCACCAAGGAAAAGCAAACAAACATATACTTCCTGATATGATAGCTTGACAAAGATACGACATCCTTATGAGGTCTTGTGGCTGACCATGCAAAACCTGAATCTGGTAATGAGGAAATACACAGACAAACCCAAATCAACAAACATCATATAAAATACTTGGCCCATTCTCTTCAAGAATGTCAATGTTCCAAGAAAGCCAAGGAGATGCTGAAGAATTGTTACAGATTAAAGGAGACACGCGGATCATAATAGTTAAATGAAATATGTGCTCTTAGACTAAATCCTCTTTTGAAAAGGAAAAATGTTAAAAAGGACATTATTAGGCAGTGGGAAAAGTTGAAATATGAACTGCAAATTAAAATATCATCTCAAAGTTAAATTTCTAAATTTGATATCTGTATCATGGTTATATAAGAAAATATCCCTTTCCTTCAGGGCCACCTGGGTGGCTCCGTCAGTTAGGTATCAGACTCTTGATTTCAGTTCATGATTTTGGTTCTTGAGTTACAGCTCCACACTGGGTTCTGTGCTGACAATGTGGAGCCTGCTTGGAATTCTCTCTCCCTCTCTCTCTGTGCCCCTCCCCCAGACTCTCTCTCATGTGCATACTCTTTCTCTCAAAATAAATAAATAAACTTAGGGTCACCTGGGTGGCTCAGTAGGTTAAGCATCCAACTTCAGCTCACGTCATGATCTCAAGGTTTTTAAGTTTGTGCCTGGTGTCAAACTCTGTCCTAATGGCTCAGAGCCTGGAGCCTACTTCAGATTTTCTCTCTCCCTCTTTCTCTGCCCCTCCCCTGCTCACACTTGCTCTCTCTCTCTCTCTCTCTCTCTCTCTCTCAAAACTAAATAAACATTAGAAAAAAATTTTTTTTTTAAATTAGAAAAAAAAATTAGAAAAAAAATTAGAAAAAAAGGGGCGCCTGGGTGGCTCAGTCATTTGGGCGTCCGACTTCAGCTCAGGTCATGATCTCGCGGTCCGTGAGTTCAAGCCCCGCATCAGGCTCTGGGCTGACAGCTCAGAGCCTGGAGCCTGGTTCAGATTCTGTGTCTCCCTCTCTCTCTGACCTTCCTCCATTCATGTTCTGTCTCTCTCTGTCTCAAAAATGAATAAATGTTAAAAAATAAAAATTTTTAAAAAAAAGAAAAAATTAAAAACAAAAACAAAACAAAATAAAATAAAATAAAATAAAATAAAATAAAATAAAATAAGGGATGCCTGGCTCAGTCAGTTAAGCCTCCCACTTCAGCTCAGCTCTTGATCCTAGGGTTTATGGGTTTGAGCGCCACACTGGGCTCTGCGCTGACAGCTCAGAGCCTGGAGCCTGCTTCAGATTCTGTGTCTCCCTCTCTCTCTGCCCCTCCCTCGCTCACACTCAGTCTCTCTTTCTCAAAAATGAATAAATGTTAAAAAAGAAAAGAATTAAAAATTAATTAAGTAATAAACAGACAAACTTTAAAAAGAAAGAAAAGAAAAAGAAATTATCTCTTTCTCTCAGATATATACAAGAAAGTTTTAGGAGATAAAGGGGCATGGTATGTGTAATCTCAAATCATTCTAATTAAAAATAAGTTCTAAAGGATCTTTTTAATACATGACCTATCACATTCTAGAAAGGGTAGAGTATGAGGTTTAAAGACAAACTCTGGTGCAAATCCTGTCTGTCCTCACCACTAACAGTGATTTGACTTTTAGCAAGCTTTAACCTTTCAGAGTCTTAGTTACCTCCCTTGTTAAAATGGAAGAAAAGTACCTGGCTTACAGTAAGTTGTGAGTACAGGATAATCTATCTCTTAACAAAGTGCCTAGCAATACAGAAAATACTGCCACCTCTCCCTTCTAATTAAAAGCTAGGGCATTTGGGAAATTCGTCAACTCTTTTAGACTGCTAGGATAAAATGAAATATGAATGAGTATAGTTGCCATCAAATGAACAGAAGCAGCCCCAAACAGCTAACACATAGTGTGTCAATCCAAAGTTCTGTATCTCTTCTGTGTAGAACAGTTTCATAAGTCAGTATGGCATTCTGTGATGAATTTAGGATGCCCTGGATTTGAACACCAGCCATAACACTTACTAGCTGTTGACTCTCCAAGCCTCAATTTTCTCACCTTGTATGATTGTTACAAGGAGTAGAAAGAATATATAGCAAACAGTTTCCTGATACAAAAGGGTACTTCAATAAATGGTAAATATCACTAGTATGGATACTCATGAATGTCTGCTGATTCAGTTTTACAATTTCTGACAAGGGGTTTTTAAAGTACAAGTGAATATATTTCTGAGAAAAATCGGTAGATTATGAACTTTGTTAGGGTTTGGATGCTCAATCCGTCACACCCCCTTTTTAAGACTGCCGATCAAAGGCAGTAATTGCTATTCAAGGAAATAACAACCAACTGGAAACCGGGTCCTGCTTTATCAATTTCTGGGAGACAACCCAATAATATACAATTCCAGAAACTCTGCTGGGTATAAGGATATAAAAGTAGTTAGTTAGGGGCACCTGTTAAGCATCTGATTCTTGGTTTTGGCTCAGGTCAAGATCTCACAGGTCATGGTATTGAGCCCAACATCGGGCTCTGCACTGATAGAGCAAAGCCTGCTTAAGATTCTCTCTCTCCCTCTCTCTCTGCTCCTCCCTTCCCTCAAAATAAATAAATAAACAGTAAAAAAATAAATAAAAGTAGCTAGTGATATAATTAAGAACTAAGGAGAGTGGAAGGATTAGAAACAAAAGGATTTTTAATTTCTTTCCTGATTTGGGAAGAAGTGACTACTAGTAAAGGGGCTAAGAATGGGAAAATAGCTATGGAGAAGAAGTCATGGAAAATGAAGAGCCACCCAAATGACTTGGGAGAGTATCCTCCTAAAAAGTTGAAATTGGGTTTTGGGGACCAAAAAATTTCTTGGCCCCCTTTAATGATCTGAGTGACCTATTCCAAGATGGATTCTCAGTTTCCATATGTACTCTGTGGGTGGAGTGCTTTCCTCTAGGGGGACTTTTCCCAGATGTGCAATGTGGGATTCCCCATCCTCTAATCCATTATCACTCCTTGGTCTGAGCATAAAAGTGACTAAGAAAGTTTATGAATTAGAAGCCCCAGATTGAAGTCCACAGAACATTGCAATCCCATAAAGAAATATAAAACCTGCAATTATGTAATTATAAGTTCAAAAAACCCAAAGGTATCAAATAATTGAAACTAGATCCCAGAATCTTTGAAAGATCACACCTGGAAATATCATTCATATTGATGCAAACAGTGGCACCATAATGAAGCAAATCAGGTACGATATGGAACACAACATTAAAATTCTGAAAGCACATTCACTTTTCAAATGTCATTGCAAACCTCCAGGCTTTTAGGCCCAACCCACTAGACTTTGAGAACTACTCCAATCTTAGCCACTCAAAAGGAGACTCTGGGAGAATGGACTCTTGCCTTTTCCTACTATAGTTTCTTTCAGGCAGTGATGCCAATTAGAAGAACAGGTGAGGCATGTATACTCAGTCAATGACTGGTTGCCTACGAAAACTGGAGAAGCAGAAGAAGCAACCGATCTCCAGGATCTCACAATTTCCCAATCACACAGGTTTGGGTTTATATATTTCTATAAGATCACCTCCTCTCTTCCTCTTTTATCCTTTTTGACTTGATCCAGATTCCTTCCTTGTACTTTGTTTAGGAAAGTCAGGCAGGGTCACCCACCTTGAACATAACTAGGCCTGTTCTTCCAATTACTTCTTTATATTATCATGTTTAATGCAGGAGTGGTTTAGAGTCCCATTTAGTTAGGCACATACACAGGACTTCCTTGGGGGGGAACACTTAATAACCTTAAAGCCAATTGTTTTTGTTCCATATTGGGTCCTACATTTCTCTGGTCAAACTTTTTAAGAGCTAGATAATATTTGCATTATATCTTGAGGTTTTAATTGGTATTAAGTTTCACTGTCTTGTACTTTTGTTTTAGTTTCTTGGCAAAGGTCTCTTTTCTTAAATTATACCCTTCTCCTGTACACTTGAATCTAACACACTATGAGACAGGCTTTTATATTCGATTTTTTCCCTTGTCACATGGGACTCTCCCATGTCTTTGTTCTACCAACATTGAGCCCTGGGTGCACCAGACACTGTCCATATTGGGCCAGTTTAAAGAAGTTTAAAATCAGAGACAAGCTTCCAGAAAAGATTCAAAAAGTCTTAAATAGGACACACTGACAAAGCATTGCTGAGTGAGACCCTGAATGAGATGCCTACTGCTTCATATACTTGAATTAGGCCTTACGTAACCCATTGTTATCTTTGCTTCCAACCAAGACAACTGTATAACAAGAAACCTTAAATATACTAATTTTTTCTTGCCTTTCTGGACCAAGAGACCATCATTCAAATTATGTTATACACACCAAAAAAAAAAAACCGTAATAGTCATAAAATTCACAACCAAGAAAAAAGAAGTTTACATTAGTGGGAAACGAACCACCTGAAGAAAGATATAAAGAAGACACCTTTTAAGATGCTTAATATAGCTTCTGGCCCATGTAAAATATCACATACAGAGAAAGTACATAGAAGGAAATAAAATAGAAATAGAAATAGAAATAGAAATAATAGAAATAGAAATAGAAATAATAGAAATAGAAATAGAAATAGAAATAGAAATAGAAATAGAAATAGAAATAGAAATAGAAATAGAATAGTACATAGAAGGAGCTTCTAAGGCCCCAAGTTTTCAGCCAAGATCTTTAAGGTAAATTAGATGGCTGTGGAATTTTAACTCTTGAATAGTTCAGCTAAATATCCTATGTGATAAAGCAAAAGATTCTGGAACAGAAAGCCCCAGGCCTCTAGGCCATGTGTTTGCTCCCACCTAAGAGCGAGGTAGTAACAGTTCCCTGTGAAAACTTTTATTCTAAATTGTCAATCTTTTCTCATAGTTCTTTGAGAACATCATCACTACCCCTGCTTTTCAAGCATATTTTTCCAAAAATCAGATGGTTCTGAACTTATTTTTGGTTAAACATACTGCCTTCTAATAGAGATCCTTTCCGGTCAAGACCTTCACCTTACCCTTAGTCTATAGCTTCTCCTTATCCTTCTAGAACTTACTATTCATCATTGCAGAGCCTACAGTGAACAAAATAAACATGAAAAAAGTGAAAAATGGTTATTAGTACCTAAGATACTTCCTAGGATTGTCACCATCAGAACAACCCCTACCCTTCTTTCCACAACTTCATTCCACACAACTCTATCTCCATCATTCCCTATTCTTGAGCCAGTTTTCTCCACCAAACTTATGCTATAATACCCAGGCCCTTATTTGATCCCTCCATCATTAATTATATACAAAACAGTGCAAAGATCTATTCTATGTTGACCCATAAGTTGAAAAAAAATAAAAAAGTTTCTGCAGACCAAGCCAAACATTACTGCTGAGTAGAACATGATTTTTCTGTGGGGTAAAATGTATAACTGTCACTCAAAAACCATAGACCTGTCAAACTCTATACCTACATTACAGATCTTTCATCATTATTCAACCAACACACAAGGCTTACCAAAGTCCTTCCAGATTCAACCCATCTTCCATGCTTCCTTGTTTGAGTTCTATCTTTTCAAGCATGGTCATATCCTACCAAGAGAGGATCATGTAAGAAAAAGGAGTTCAGCTCCAGGATAATATAGGAGAATCTCTTCTCCTAGGCAAAATTAGGGGTCAATACCAGAAGATGACTCTTGGTCCTATGTAACAAATCCATTCTTCTCCCAAAACCCCTGAACTTGATCAGGCTGCAAGTTTTCCATGGACAAATTACAGCAACCCAAACCCTTTACTTCTCCTTTCCTTTGTATAGGAAAAAAAAAGGAATTACTAAAACAGACAAGTGCCAACAGAAGATTTAGTTAAGCTCACTCCAAGAAAAAAAAAAACCTTTTTAAAACAATGAAAGAGGGGTGCCTGGGTGGCTCAGTTGATTAAGCATCTGACTCTTGATTTAGGCTCAGGTCATGATCTCATGGTTTGTGGGATCAAGCCCCGCTCTGCGCTGAGAGTGCGGAGCTTGCTTGGGAGTCTCTCGCTCCCTCTCTCTGCCCCTCCCCCATCAAAATAAATAAATATTTTTTTTAAAAAAGTTTCCAAAAATAACAAAAGAAAGATTATCCTTGTCCTGAGATTAACCTGATATTGAATAAATCCACCTAACTGTTCAGGGTTTGAGAAAATTTCCCTCATCTCCTGGGTCCTCTTTTTTTATGCCTGGCTAATGCCCCAAGTTAAAATCAACATTCTTGCCAATGCTTGGCTGCTTCGCCTAAACCTCCTTAGTAAATCTTACCTGGGATTCCTGAATTGTAAATCTACTTGCTCCACTCCACGAGGCTGCTGTGGACACTGAGTTCTGCATCTTCTAACCATGGATTTGCCTATAATCTCTATTCAGTTTGAACCTGTATATGTCCACCCCAACATCTTCTCAAACTCTACGATGCCCAGGTTGGCCTGATCTCTGAGGTCCTAACCTCCAATCTATCCCAGAAGCTCCCATTAGTCACTGAACTTCTTCTGCCTTCTTCTGGCCCCATCTCCTGACCTGACATTATTGACCACTTCCCACGAAGTCCAAATGCTAACTTCAAAAACATGGAAGTCTTCAGCCAATCCTTCAGCTTAAGGAAGAAATGATGAGAGGCCCAGAAAGAGCTTCCATCAATTCCCATATCAAGGAGAAAAAAAAAAAAAGGATCTCAGCTGATCATTTCAAATAAGAATTATAGTTAAAGTGACCTGAGGAAAGAACTGACTGAGAACTGTATTTTTTGGCAAATGAATCTACTAGTTTGTAAAGTTAGAGTTTTTTTTTAAATTTTTTTAATGTTTATTTATTTTGAGACAGAGAGAGAGAGACAGACAGACAGACAGAGCACGAGCAGGGGAGGGGCAGAAAGAGAGAGGGAGACACAGAATCTGAAGCAGGCTCCAGGCTCTGAGCTGTCAGCACAGAGCCCGACGCGGGGCTGGAACTCACTAACTGCAAGATCATGACCTGAGCTCAACTTGGACATTTCACCGACTGAACCACCCAGGTGCCCCGAAAGTTGGAGTTTTTTTTTTAATGGTTCAGGGAAGGTCCCCCAGCCTCATTTGTATGTACTTACTAGAGTCAGGTTTTAATTGTCACCGCATTGATTTAGTGACACTTTCACAAGAAAAAAATGTTCATTCTTTCAGGGAATTGGCATTACATAACCATCATATATTTCACCCTCACAGGTCAAGATGGTTTTTCAATCTTGCTACATTCCTCCACACTTTTCTTCATTCCAATCTTAACATCAAAAGTGAAATTCCTGAGTGTGTAAGACTTAGGTCTTTATATTAAGTTTTAGCAATACCCCACACAACATCTCTAAATCATTCAGGGTTCACCACTGGTCATCTACTGCATGAACAGTGAAACAAGCAGCGTCTTTCAAATGGTACAATATTCCAGTAGAAGACATAATGCCTGGGGCCCTCATTCCATCTGCCTCTGGTTTGTGTCAAGCTGACACCCCGGAGGTCAGTTCACTCCTCCTTAATACATTGTTTAAATAGACAGTAAAAGCAATATTCATAGAGTGGTATAAATATCATACCTCCAAATTACAACAAGTTTATTTAAGTACTTCCATCTTCTGCAGAACTCATGGAAATTTCAATGTTTCCACAACTTGAGATTCAAACAGGCCAAAAGAAATGCTCTGAGGTGGATGATACAGAAACAAAACACAGCGAGCAACAAGGTATTTTTTTAATCTCCTTTTCAAGCATCATTGCTGTGCACTTTTGAGGGGAGCACTAGCAAACATATGGATCATTCTAAGGGGTAAAGATCTGTTCTATAAAATGCTTTCATTCCTAAAACCCTTTCTCCATTCCCATTGAGGGACTCAGGGTAATAAAAAGAATAGATGTTGGTTTCAGCACAGCAGACTATATTCAACATTAAGAGAACAAAACTAAGAATTAAACGTCTGTTATGTAGAATGAAACTACTGAGATTGTTAATTTGCAACACTAACTCATAGGTAAGTCAGTAGAACACATGACCAGAAAGTCCTATATATCATTAATCGCCTGTCTTACTGATGAAAAGGATTCCTATTTGGATTTTGCTGATATTTCAAGAGTATGAAGTTCACACTGACTCTAGAGAGTACTCTGAAAGGGGGAAAAACCTTCATTTTTATCCAAAATAATTGCTAAATAAATGTGTGCCTTAGCTTAGAAATTAGAAAATTATTTAAGACTCTTCTTTTAAATATTTTTTAGTGTTTATTTGTTTTTGAGAGAGAGAGACAGAGACGGAGACAGAGACAGAGAGGCAGTGCAAGTGGGGGAGGTGAAGAGAGAGAGGGAGACCACACCAGGCCCTGAGCTGTCAGAACAGAGCCTGATGTGGGGCTTGAACCCACGAGCCCTGAGATCATGACCTGAGCTGAAGTCAGACGCTTAACCGACTGAACCACCCAGGTGCCCCAAGACTCTTCTTTTATTTTATTTTTTTAATGTTATTTATTTATTTATTTTTGAGACAGACAGACAGACAGACAGACAGACACAGAGTGCAAGCAGGGGAGGGGCAGAGAGAGAGGGAGACACAGAATCTGAAGCAGGCTCCAGGCTCCGAGCTGTGAGCACAGAGCCCAACGCGAGGATCGAAGTCACTAAACGTTGAGATTTTGATCTGAGCCAAAGTCGGAAGCTTAGCCGACTGAGCCACGCAGACACCCTGCCAAGACCCTTCTTTTAAATGTTCTTTTAGGAACGCCTGGGTGGCTCAGTCGGTTGAGTGTCCGACTTCAGCTCAGGCATTATCTCGTGGTTTGTGAGTTTGAGCTCTGCATCAGGCTCTGATGTCATCAGATCTGTCATCAGAGACTGGAGCCTGCTTCAAATTCTGTGTCTCCTTCTCTCTCTGCTCCTCCCCTGCTTGTACTCTGGCTCTCTCTCTCTCAAAAATAAATAAATATTCCTAAAAATGTTTATAAAAATAAATGTTCTTTTAAACGTATCAAAAATAACCCCCTAAATCCAGAAAGAATAAAATATTTTCTTATACCAGGAGAGCTCCTAAAGCCAATGTCTATACTTCTGTTCCAAAAATTGTTATCATATTTATGATTATGCATAAGAAAAGAGTAGGTTCACTTAGAGAGAAATAGAAGAAAAATAAAATTAAGTGGCTATCTCTCGGTATTTCATTTAATCATTAATACTACCTATATTCCCCCCCTCTTATGATGTGTTGTAAAATGAATATAAATAATATAAATAAAAAGTTTGGCTGAAGCAAGTCACATTAAAATAATTTTTCTTTTGAGAGGAATGCATGGCATATCTTAACAAATAGTTTCAGTAGATGAAGAGCTTCCTGACATGAAAGATGGCAATAGATAGTCAATAACATAAGGTAACACTGAGTCATAAACCAAAACTTTAGCTGAAAGCTTCAAAGACCCAAAGAATTACTAGTGAATAACATTTAAATCCATTGATATGAGAAGAATTTTAAGTATTTTTCAAATGCAGATGTCTTTAGAATAATGAATTCAGGGAAGACCTGACTTTTATTGAGAACTTTTTAAAAGAAAACCCACCTCCTCATGTTGGTCCAATAGCAAAACTTACTGAAATTCAATTGTTGTCAAGTGGGGCCCCCTTCCTCTGCTTTTTGTAATTGTGGGCAATCACTAGACACTAGACACAACGTTTTCCTGAAGTGTGAGCCAAGCCCCAGCTGCCTGCCCAGATTCTATCCTTTCCAATTTACTTTGACATCCTCAGTTCCTTTCATAGGAAATGAACATTAGCCTCTTGTGCCTCTTGCCTCCTCGGTGATGTCCCATCTGAAAGACCATTGTCAGAAACCAGCCAGTTTTTACCTGACCCAGACACATAATTGAAATGCAATTCTACAGGTGTCTGGCAGATGAACTAAGAGAGAAGCCTCTGCAATTTCCATTTTCCTTCTACAGCCCTAATCTCTGGTACATAAATCAGTTTTTCCCTTTCCTCTTCTTGAATTTAAGTGAATGTTAAAATAGTTAATAAAGTGAGACCACATTGTAATTTCTGCCATTTCCTGAAATCTGCCAAGTTGGTGTACTGTTTTCATCATTTTGCAACCCATTCCACATTGTGGCGAGGGCCACCTCCCAGTTTGACATGATGAACCGTGGCATCATTCATGGAAGGATGAGGAACTTGTCCGGCAGTCCATTGTCAGAGCGCTGCAATGCCTTATAAGTTCTGACCAAGGCCTCAGCCTGTAGTCGTCTTCAGGAAGGGCGGAAGAAGAAAAAATTTACATTTTTGCTCCTTAGACACAAGTTACCTCTGATACAATTTCCTTCTGAACTTGCTGGCAATTCTAGACGCAAATGAACTATTTGTTCCTCCATGGGAATTTTCAAAGCCACAGGATAATGGTTTCAAAGAAAGGAAGGGGGTATGACGAAATAACAGCAATGCCATTACCCTTTCAAGGAGAAAAGCTACCAGCATGTTTCAACTGGGTGGTCCAATTATTACAAATGAATATTTGTTTTTTATTTGTTTGTTGGTAGTGTGACTTACTCCAGAAAGGATTTAAAGCAGCTTCAAAAGAAACTTATAATAGGGCCAGATAAAATAACTTTAAAACACATATGGAAAAAAAAAATCAAAGAAAAACTAAAGGGATGGAAAATGAGAGGGAGAAAGGAAGTCAGTAAATAAAATTCATGTTGTGTCCTTTGTCTTGCTAGGGGCATATCACAGAGTTTTACCATTATTATTAACTATAAATTAATAAATCCACAAGTAACAAAAGCACTGCTTGTAGAATGGGGATATAAGATTGGAGAGCTCAGACAGTTGTTCTTGAAATGAAGATTATAGAATTCTCTGTAGGGCGGCTGTCCATGTCACTAACAGGTGGACTTATTTCACACTGGAACAACATGCACATGCTATGGCCAAGACTCTCTGTTGCAATTTTAGTCCCCAAGGTTCTAAATACTCACACTAACCTGACAGAATGGCTTTACTGGGGTCTTATATTCATTTATTTATTAATGACCATGGCATGGAAATTTACCCCGCATTGAAGTATTCTGGATTTGTATCCTGAAAGCTGATATCCTAGTATATTGTGACAATGACAGAAGAGCAGCACCATCAAATAACACTTATAATCTGGACTCAGCTCTCTGTTGGCTGGAGAGCACTTTCTTGCACATTTATGGAAGAAAATCACTGGATTAAAATCAGTGAGGGGAAACTACTTCCTTTGCCAAAAGAACAGTCAATACTCCCCTATAGTTTGGATGATTTATTACCCTGCCCTGTGAGGTTGGCACCTAGGAAACTGACTCACTAGTCATGGAAGTATTTTATCCAAGAACCCAATGCATGACATGCTGTGACATGGCAGGGTGATTTTTCAAAATCATTAGTGCCTTCTTTCACTTTTTCCCCTGAGTGGCAAAGAGTTGAGAATTGCACTGACTCTTACCCCATTGCTGCTTTCTCTATTACTAAATTGGACATTTAGGAACCGGACCTAAAGGCAAGTTCAACTGATTTAAAATTCCTCTTGACAACTTTTATGCTACTTTATCCTTCAATGATTTCATGGACCTTTCTATACGGGCCAAAACACTGGCAACATTTTAGGCTAAAGTTTTCATCTTAAGGCATAGCTGGTTTGTATTAGCCTTTTCCTTGGCACCGATGTCCTGAGGCATGATTGTGCTCCAGTGAACATCAACATGCTGGCTAGTGTCGTTAGAAACATAATGCTTCAGGGGCGCCTGGGTGGCTCAGTCGGTTAAGCATCCAGCTTCAGCTCAGGTCATGATCTCACGGTTCTTGACTTCAAGCCCCATATCGGGCTCTGTGCTGAAGCTTGGAGCCTGGAGCCTGCTTCAGATTCTGTGTCTCCCCCTCTCTGCCCCTCCCCTACTCATGCTCTGTCTCTGTCTCTCTCAAAAATAAAATAAACATTAAAATTTTTTTTAAAAAAGAAACATAATGCTTCATTTCACAGTATGGAATTGAGATTTCCAAAACTTCCTGAAGATTGGTTCCAGCCCAGGGGCGCCTGGGTGGCGCAGTCGGTTAAGCGTCCAACTTCAGCCAGGTCACGATCTCGCGGTCCATGAGTTTGAGCCCCGAGTCAGGCTCTGGGCTGATGGCTCAGAGCCTGGAGCCTGTTTCCGATTCTGTGTCTCCCTCTCTCTCTGCCCCTCCCCCGTTCATGCTCTGTCTCTCTCTGTCCCAAAAATAAAAAAATTAAAAAAAAAAAAAAAAACGTTGAAAAAAAAATTAAAAAAAAAAAAAAAAGATTGGTTCCAGCCCAAACCAATATGTCACAGAAGATGGCCAAATTCTCCTTGCTATGAATAAAACACTCTTTTTACTGGGAGGTTAAGCAGTGTTGAAGCACACTTACAGAACCTCTCCCCTCCATTTCTAGAGGCTTCCTTGGTGTATAGAGAACCAGAATAACAACCTACCTATGTGCCTTTCACTGTTATTTAGATTCAGTCACCTATCCCTGGATCCACAGAAGTAGAAATAACCTACATCATCCCTAACCATCATCATAACACCAATAATAAGAGTAGCAGTCCCTATTTACAAAAGACCTGCTTATGTGCCTGGCACCATACTAGATGTTTAACTGTGTTATTTCACTTAGTCCTCAAAATAGGTTTATGAAATTGGTTTTATAAACCCATATTTTACAGAGGAGGAAACCAAAAGTGAGAGAAGAGAAGGAATTCGTTCAAGATCACCCAACTAGAAAGTGCTTAGGTTTAAAAAGTGTGAGCCTTTGAGCATTTCTTTCACCCCCTTGGAGAAACATACCATATGAATTATAAATTATTTGAAACGCCTGGAAAATTTTTGCTTAGACTATTTATAGACCAACCATGAAATTATTAGGGAATATAATCCGTGAAGCATAGAAGGCCAAATGGATAGCACAAAATCTGCCTCCAGTCCAGACAAGCTGAATAGCCTGGTACCATGTCTATGAGCCTGTTGCAAGTTGCTATTTGATAGGCTACACAATTAAATAATGGCTAACAAAGTGTCCATAAGCTTTGTCTTCCCAGGAAGGTGGGGTGCCAGGGGCACTGTCCACAATCATTTTTACACCCATAATTTACCCAGATATTAAAACTAGTTCAACCTCCCTGAAAACATCCTATTTGTTTCAAGGAATCCAGCAAAATTCTATCCAACTGAGGGCTTAGCAAAATGCCTACAACTAATCCATGGCCTGTGGGTTCACTGGGAGCTAGTTTGGGAGGTCAAAGCTTACACACAAGGGAAAACAAAACATGTGCAAATGTAGCTGAATCTTTCCTCCCAAAGCATGCTGGAAAACTCATGTAAATATACAAATATGCTGAGCTGTATTGTGAAAGGAGCCATTTGTTTTACTAAAACAAGTTGGTATGGTGCAAGATTTTTCTTGGCAAATAAACAGAACACAGTGGAAAAATTTGTAAACAATGGGGTTTTCTGGCAACTTTTTCAAAACTGAATGAATGGCCTTTCCAAAAGGTAAAAAAACCTCTTCCTTCTCCTCAATCTCCCATGAGATACTACTCACATATAATCACTTTAAAAGTCAAAGCAGATGAAGAAATACAGCCCAATGATCAGCAGAGCTTGTTACAAGGACCATTTGGTCACTAGTGAACTAACCTACCAAAAGTTCAACTTGGGGAACTATGTAGGCCAAGCCAGACTAGCCAGAATGAGAAGTCTCTCCATGATGTTCACACACTAGAGTTCAGGAGGTGAAGAAATCACTCCTC
Organism: Prionailurus viverrinus; assembly: GCF_022837055.1. NCBI lineage: Eukaryota > Metazoa > Chordata > Mammalia > Carnivora > Felidae > Prionailurus > Prionailurus viverrinus. The sequence continues at coordinate 205,420,603 of NC_062561.1, forward strand.
TTCCCAGAATTCCTCTAAAGTGCAGTCATCGTTACAGTGACAGGGGTTTAAATAAAGGAATTGTTTTAATTACCAAATGTCACCACACAGACCAAATGTTCTTGCTTAAACACAGGTTTCGTTGGAAACGTGTTGGTTGATGGTCAAAATATAGAGGAGAAAAGTTCCCCGGAGATAAGGTGTATGATGTTGGCTTCAGAAAACTCTGCTTAGTATGGTCACACCTCCCTCCTAAGCAGATTCCAGACCAAGTGGATGCAGTCTGTCTTTAGCAACCTGTACATCTTTTTTTTCTGCTTAGACATTCAAGACGGCTGAACACATACACGCCATTTTGAAGTCACCGACTCATTTCATTCCTTAACATTCTCAGAAGTGCATCTACATCATGTACGTGCTAAAGATCCAAAGGACTGTGAATTAGATCTCTTCTTAGATCAATTTATGTCTACAGTGTTTTTTAAATGAGAATTTTATACACTTTACCATGAATAAATTGTATAAAACTCCACATAAAAAGTGTACATTGGGTTTTGCAATCCAGTCCCAGTTCCTCTTCCCTAAGGAACTGGTGGTAACCCTTAATTATCACAACTAAGGGACTCATTCAGGTACAATTCTAGATCCTTCACTTTGTATCCCGCGGTAGGCTTATTTCATCTGGTTTGTACTGGGATGTATCCTTACTTCAGGGTTTCTACCTTCAAATCTCATAGATGTTCCTTAAGCACTTAAAGCCTATCTCTTCTCAACCAAGTAACCACTGTTAACAATCTGTTAACAACCTGCATGTATATTTTTATACTCTTCTGCATGCTCATTTTGTTTATATACACATAATTTGATATACATGCTAATATAGGTGTTGGGAATTCTCTTTGATTTTCAAGGATCAGGCGACACACATATATATGCTTTTTTGCTCACTTAAGAGTTTATCATGGAAATCCCTCCAAATATCAATTTAGTTCATTCCTTTTAATGGTTGCTTAATAGTTCATAGTAAGTGTTTGCCAGAATTTAATCAACCATTTTTCTGTTGATGGGGATACATTTTATTTCCTGGGTTTTTTTTTTTTCCACTTAAAACAGTACTACCCAATTAGAAGGAAAGTACAATGGAGATATATAAATCTTAATCCCTCCAAATATTAATTTAGCTCATTCCTTTTAAACGTTGCTTAATAGTTCATAGTAAGTGTTTGTCAGAGTTTAATCAACCATTTCTCTGTTGATGGGGATTTATTTTATTATCTCTCTTTTCCCAGTTAAAATAGTACCATCCAATTAGAAAGCAAGTACAGTGGATAGATATATAAAAGCTTAATCCGTATAGCTAAGAGTACACGAGTCCTACTCCAAATAGAACACCAATGAGGGATTATACGCACATACTTTCTATTCCTTTGTCCCTCTCCTCATCCCTTATCACCACCTGTAACTGTGTAGTGGTAGCCAGCTGGCCTCTCTGTTTCCACTCTTGCCTTTCTACATTCCATTTTTTACATATCAGCCAAAGAATTGTGAAAATAGTAAGTCATTTTATTTCATTCTCTTGCTCAGAACCTTCCATCAACTTCCTTTCATGTAAAGAATGAAATCCATGGCCAAGCAAGTTTTACAGAATCTGGTCCTTGGCCACCTTTCCAATCTTATTACCTGACACTCTCCACACACTCATCTCACAAACCAAATTCTCTTTCTTGTTGTTCCTCAACTGCACCAAGAAGCCTCCAACTACTGGTCTTTTCTCCTAGTGTTCTTTGTGCCTGAACCCTTTTCCAGAAGTCCTTGATTTCCTCCTTTACTGTATTCAAGCATCTGCTTAAAGGTCCTCCCCTTTGAGAAACCTTCCCTAATTATCATACTTAAAATAGCCACCTACCTTACTATATTTATCTTCAAATCCCTGGTCACTACCTGACACTATATTACATAATTATATATTTTCCTCCATTAGAATGTAAGCTCCATGCCTTGCCCTCCATAGTATCCCTAGGCCCTAGAAGGGTGGGTGGCACTTAGTAGGTTCTAAATAAATGTTTGATGAATAAATGAGTGAACATTTAATAAATGAAAAGGGTTAAGAAGGGAACACCATGAGATAGATACAACACATGTAGAATTTGAGTCTTTTAGGAGAGTTGTAGCAGGAGACGTTTTGCCTGGATTGGCTCCCGCATGCAATTCATCTTATATTAGTACTTGATGTTACTAAACCTTCTCTACAAGCATAGACAGTTAAAATTTTCTATGAAAGTAAACACTTGTGTAATGGCCCTAAGGATACATTATGCCATTTGTACTATTGCACGCAGTTGCCTGAGTTTCCATTTAATTCCACTCTTTGTGGTCTCCCTGAGTGTGAACGGAAGAGTTATTAGTGGAGACCAATGACTAGTGAGAAAAATATCCTTGTATGTGAAGGGTGTTTTGTTTCTCTTTTGGGAGTTGTATGAAAGAGAATAACGGAAAATGGATGCTGAGTTGTATTATTTCTCCTTTGAGTCCAATATAATTTTCTTTCCTTTGAATCCAATATAATTCAAAAGGCGGATACTCCCATTATCTCCTATTTACAAGTATTCATAGTTTGCATATGGATTTGAGCTTCAGTGAAAACAGCTAGTTAACTAGAATGGAACATGCATTCTATGAAATGGGAAGTGTTTGAGGATTCTATTAAGCAGAATATGAGCAGACAGGATTAACTCTAACTATTTTTAATGAACAGCCTATCTGTTGACTTGTCATGATTTTACTGTTGTTCTGCTCCTAGGGCTTTCCTTCGGAGGCAGTAATTGAGCTGAGTGTCTCCGCTGCAAGCTTTGCAGAATCCAATTTCTTTTTTTTTAATGTTTATTTATTTTTGAGACAGAGAGAAACACAGAGCATGAGTGGGAAAGGGGCAGAGAGAGAGGGAGACACAGAATCTGAAGCAGGCTCCAGGCTCTGAACTGTCAGCACAGAGCCTGAAGTGGGGTTCCAACCCATGAACCATGAGGTCATGACCGGAGCCAAGCCGGGAGCTCAACGAACTGAGCTACCCAGGCACCCCAGAATCCGATTTCTTATTACTTGGAAGACTCAGAAAATATCCTAATGGATGGAAGGAGGTAAGTTCACCAGATGGTAGAAAGACTTGAGATTCATATGAGAAAAATCAGCCCATAAATCCGTTCACCATTACTACAACAGGGTAGACTGTGCCTTCTTTAGCTTGGGCTCTCCCCCTTCATCCCTACCCGTACCTGCAGACATTTTTTATGTTTATTTTGACTTAATTTCATCTGAACCAAGATGTTGACAAAGACAGTAAAGTAGAGTGCATAAGCTTATTTTTTTAATTTATCCAGGAGTCATATAGCTTATTATTTGTTAGACATTGCTCTAGCATTTAAAAAGTTATTTAATCTTCATGTCACCTTCATGCGATCAAAGCTATGATTAATGGGTTTATTGATTTGTCCAAGTCACATAGCCAGAGACCAGCAGACCCAGGATTTGACCTAGCACTATGCATAAAACCATAATTGTGCTGCCGTATACACCACTTGCCTCTGGCAACATGGAGAGAACCAAAATCTTATTTACCACTTTTTCTTTTTAATTAAAAAAGCTATATGTAAAAACTGTCGATTAAAAAATGAAATAGCAACAAAAAGCAACCACTATTTTCTGTTGTATAGCATATCTATCACTTTTGCAAAACCAACTGGGAGGAGAAAGCTTTGTATTTGAAGACAAAAATGGGTAAAATATTAGTGCTGGATTTGGTTCTGGATTTAGGTTACACAACTATTTGCCAGTGATAATTTCACTTGCATTGATAACTTAAAAACCTGTTCCAGAAATGGTTCTGTTTCACAGGAACACCCATTTATAAACCTTGTAATCTGTGGGTAATTCCTATAGGATTTCATTTGCCCCAATTTTCACAAACAAAGTTAGGCTTGGTTTGTGTTCTCTATATACATTTGACTGTATGTAATTAAGAATATATGATCTCAGTGTTCCTATTATATCTAATATTATTTTATAGCAATTTTTCAGAATGTTCTGTACTGTGGGGAATTTGTCTAATGTAATGTAATATGAGGCAGGAATTGAAAAAGAAATTATATGCTTTTAGAGGGAAAAAATGTTAAGGAGAAACTGTTTATAAAGTATATAAACTAACAACAAGGAGTTGAAGAATTGCATCTCACTACAAGCTTACGTTTTACAGTTCCTCTCTCCCTCAATCTGAAATCTCAAACAAGATCTGTTCTCCTTCTTCCAAAAGAGAAAATTTGGTTACAGGTTAATTGCTGGATAGTCTAGGGTGTTGTGGCCAGTTTGCAGTAGAGTAAGGACTTAGAAATTTACGCTAATTAAAGCAATCAATAAGAAACATTTCCTGCCTTATCAAAATGGTAATAATCCAAGGTATACTTTTAAAGCAGGTGACAAGTCCAAACTCCACACCCGAAAAGCAAATAATCCAGTGAAGAAATGGGCAGAAAACATGAATAGACACTTCTCTAAAGAAGACATCCAGATGGCCAACAGGCACATGAAAAGATGCTCAATGTCACTCCTCATCAAGGAAATACAAATCAAAACCACACTCAGATATCACCTCATGCCTTTAGTCAGAGTGGCTAAAATGAACAAATCAGGAGACTATAGATGTTGGAGAGGATGTGGAGAAATGGGAACCCTCTTGCACTGTTGGTGGGAATGCAAACTGGTGCAGCCACTCTGGAAAACAGCGTGGAGGTTCCTCAAAAAATTGAAAATAGACCTACCCTATGACCCAGCAATAGCACTGCTAGGAATTTACCCAAGAGATACAGGAGTGCTGATGTATAGGGGCACATGTACCCCAATGTTTATAGCAGCACTTTCAACATTAGCCAAATTATGGAAAGAGGCTAAATGTCCATCAACTGATGAATGGATAAAGAAATTGTGGTTTATAAACACAATGGAATACTACGTGGCAATGAGAAGGAATGAAATCTGGCTTTTCATAGCAACGTAGATGGAAGTGGAGAGTGTTATGCTAAGTGAAATAAGTCATATAGAGAAAGACAGATACCATATGTTTTTACTCTTATGTGGATCCTGAGAAACTTAACAGAAGACCATGGGGGAGGGGAAGGAAAAAAAAAAAGTTAGAGAGGGAGAGAGCCAAACCATAAAAGACTCTTAAAAACCGAGAACAATCTGAGGGTTGGTGGGGGGGTGGGAGGTAGGGGAGGGTAGGTGATGGGTATTGAGGAGGCCACCTGTTGGGATGAGCACTGGGTGTTGTATGGAAACCAATTTGACAATAAATTTCATATTAAAAAAAAAAAAAGAAAATATGGTAAAGGGGCATCTGGGTGGCTCAGTCAGTTAAGCATCTGACTCGGCTCAGGTCATGATCTCACACTTCATGAGTTCAAGTCCCACACCAGGTTCTCTGCTGTCAGCACAGAGCTCACTTCAGACCCTCTGTGCCCCCCTTTCTCTCTCCACTTTTTCCCTTCTTGCTCTCTAAACAAAGTATTAAAAGAAACAAAGTATTTTTAAAAAAAGATGTGCTATATATGTACAGTGGAATACTACTCAGCCATCAAGAATGAAACATTGCCATTTGCAACCACACGGATGGAGCCAGAATGTATTATGCTAAATGAAATAAGTCAGTCAGAGAAAGACAAATACCATACGATTTCACTTACGTGTGGAATTTAAGAAACAAAACAGATAAATATATGAGAAGAGGGAAAATAAAAGAGGAGAGAGGGAAACAAACCACAAGAAACTCTTAATGATAGAGAACAAACTAGCGGTTGAAGGAGCTAGATGGGTAACGGGTATTAAAAATGCACTTTTTGGGGCGCCTCGGTGGCGCAGTCGGTTAAGCGTCCGACTTCAACCAGGTCACGATCTCGTGGTCCGTGAGTTCGAGCCCCGCGTCAGGCTCTGGGCTGATGGCTCAGAGCCTGGAGCCTGTTTCCGATTCTGTGTCTGCCTCTCTCTCTGCCCCTCCCCCGTTCATGCTCTGTCTCTCTCTGTCCCAAAAATAAATAAACGTTGAAAAAAAAAAAATTTTTTAAATGCACTTTTTATGATGAGCACTGGGTGTTGTATATAAGTGATGAATCACTGAATTCTACTCCTGAAACCAATATTGCACTGTATGTGAACTAAAACTTAAATAAAATTACTTTTATAAAAAATAAAATAAATAAATAAATAATAAAGCAGGTGACAAGAAATGTTTGAAGCCTGTATGAGAAAAATTATAAAATTCTCTGAAACTCACCAAACACACTGTGTTGTTGAGGGCTCCACATCATATACACGTCATTTCTCCCTACACTTATTTTATAAATTAATAAAATCCAAATAAAAATAGCTCTCGATTTTTTTCAAAAACTAGACAAGTTAGATATAAAGTCTGGAAGAAGAAACGTGCAATAACAGTGAGCAAAAATCTTAAAACAAGAGCAATGTGAAGGTATGATCTTACTGTATATTAAATATACACTAAAGCCCTTATAATTAAAATAGGGCTGATGGGGGTGCCTGTCGGGAGCAGTCCACACAGTGTGCAACTCTTGACCTCAGGGCCCTGAGTTCAAGCCCCACATTGGACCTGGAGCCTGCTTTAAAAATAAATAAATAGATAGATAAAATAAAAGAGCACTCATGACTGAACAGACCAATGAAATAGAAAATCGAGAAATAGACCAAAGTACACATAAAAATTGAATATAGAATAAAACAGCATCACAAATAATTGGAGGAATTGAGGGTTTTTAAAGTTTATTTATATATTTTGAGAGTGAGAGAGAGACAGAGAGCACAGGAGGGGCAGAGAGAGAGGAAGAAAGAGAGAATCCCAAGCTGGCTTCATACTGTCAGCACAGAGCCTGATGCAGGGCTCAAACCCACCAACCATGAGATCAAGACCTGAGTGTAATCCAAGAGTCGGAGGCTTAACCCTGGCACCCCAGAAATGACTTTTTAATAAGCATCTTGGAGACAACTAGAGGGTCATATAGGGGGTGGGGAACGTATCCAACTCACAACCAAGTGAATCGGGGATCTAAATGTAAACACAAAAACAAAAACACCATAAAAATACTAAACAAAACCGTGACTGAATTTCTTAATAATCTGAGCTTGGTGAAAACTTTCCTAATCATGACTCAAAACCAAGAAGCAATAAGGGAAAAGACTGATATATTTGACTACATTTTTTACGAATTTAAAAATAACAACTTTTTACAAGGCAAAAAAACTCCACAAGCAAAGTAAAAACACAAATGACAAGCTAAGAAGAGTATTTGCAATTTGTATCACAAAGGGTTAATAATATCCTTACTATGAAAAGATCATATCCATCAAAATAGGTTAGATTTGCTGTAGTAACAAACAACCTGAAAAATCTCAAAGACAGAAAATGTTACTTCTCACTCACAATGCATGTCCAGGGTAGATCAGCAGGGAGCTCTGTAATCATGTGGCCTCAGAGACCCAAACTTGTGGAGGCACCATCTCAATGTATGCTTCCCCAGTCGCAGAGGCAATCCCCAAAATTTAAAAATAAATAAGCGTAGGGGTGCCTGGGTGGCTCGGTTGGTTAAGCGTCAGACTCTTGATTTCCGGTCAGGTCATGATCTCATGGTTCGTGAGATCGAGTCCCACCTGGGGCTCTGCTCTGACAGTGTGAAGCCTGCTTGGGATTCTCTCTCCCTCTGCCCCTCCCCCCACTCATGCTATCTCTCTCTCTCTCAAAATAAACTTTAAATAAATAACTAAATAAGCAAGCAAGCCTAACTGAATATAAGGTTGACAGCATAACCACATAGAGAAGGACTGTTTCAAGTATTTCAAAATACACTATTTGTATTACACATTAATAGTAGGATACATCCTAAGGATACAAAGAACCACAAAAAACATCTTAAACAACATTTAAATGTCTGTTGTTAGTAGTGATAATTCTTTGGTTTTTAATGTTTATTTGGTTTTGAGAGCGAGAACCAGTGGGGGAGAGGCAGAGAGAGAGAGAGAGGACACAGAATTGGAAGCAGGCTCCAGGCTCTAATCTGTCAGCGCAGAGCTGATGTGGGGCTCCAACCCATGAACCTTGAGATCATGACCTGAGCTGAAGTCAGATATTTAACTGACTGAGTCACCCAGGCACCTCTAATATGACTGTTATTTTGAAACTATCATATATAACTCCAATATTATATATATTTGGATAAAGTAAATAAGTAATACGTTAATGTGATTAGAAATGAAGCTTCAATTATAAGAGAAAAGAGGTGTACCTGTAAAGTCAAAATGATTAAATAAAAACCTTGTATCTTATGTTTGAATATGAAATATCACAATGAATTCATAATTTACTTTTCTCTTTCTAAAAAACAAATATTTATTAAGGGCCTGGGAAAAATGACAACTCAGTAGTAATAAGCACATCTAGCACTCAGACCTCAAAACACCATGTTCTAGGTTGCGCAAGTAATATACAAGATGAGCCTGAGAACTTGTCATGCCAGAAGCAAGAAGTCAGAGAATACCAGGGTCGTGCAATAAGGACATAGAAATGAACTCAAATGAGCCCACTGGCTAAAGAGGGCTCTCACAAAGCAAAGACATTTTTAGCATCAAACAAACAAAAACAAAAACATAAACAAGTGTTGGCGAGGATGTACAGGAAAAGAAACACTCCTGCACTGTAGGTAGGAATGTAGGCTGGTGCAGCCACTGTAGAAAACAGTATAGAGACTCAAAACATTAAAATAAAATTATCATATAATTCAGTAATTCTACCACTGGCTATTTACATAAAGAATATAAAAACACTAATTCAAAAAAGATATATGTACCCCTGTGTTTATTGCAGCATTATTTATAATAGACAAATTATAGAAGCAATCCAAGTATCCACTGATAGATAATTGAGTAAAGAAGATTGATATATATAATGGAATATAATTCAGCTATAAAAAGAATGAGATCTTGCCATTTGCAAAAACATGGATGGAGCTAGAACATATAATGCTAAGTGAAATAAGTCAGTCAGAGAAAGACAAATACATTATCATTTCACTCATATGAGGAATTTAAGGAAAAAACAAAGAAAAAAAGAGACAAAAAACAGACCCTTTTTAAAGATATTTTTAAGTTTATTTATTTTGAGAGAGAGAGAGCAGGAGGCAGAGAGAAGGGGAGGGAGAGAGAATCCCAAGCAGGCTCTGCACCATCAGCACAGAGCCCAATGTGGGGCTCAAACTCACGAACCATGAGATCATGACCTGAGCTGAAACCAAGAGTTGGATACTTGAGTGACTAAGCCACGCAGGTGCCCCAAGATTCGTAACTGTAGAGAACAAACTGGTGGTTACCAGAAGGGAAGTGGATGGGGGATTAAGAGGACACTTACCATGATAAGCACTGAGTACTGTATAGAATTGTTGAATCACTATCCTGTACACCTGAAACTACCATAACACTGTATGTTATTATACTGGAATTTTTTTTTAATTTTTTTTTAACATTTATTTATTTTTGAGACAGAGAGAGACAGAGCATGAACGGGGGAGGGGCAGAGAGAGAGGGAGACACAGAATCGGAAGCAGTCTCCAGGCTCTGAGCCATCAGCCCAGAGCCCGACGCGGGGCTCGAACTCACGGACCGCGAGATCGTGACCTGAGCCAAAGTCAGAGGCTCAACCGACTGAGCCACCCAGGCGCCCCTATACTGGAATTTTTAAAAAAATCAAATATATAAAAATCTATGAGTTTATCAATACTGAAAGAAAAAACTACAACAATCACCTCTTCAGTCACCACTGACTCTCTAAGGGCACCAACTCACTACGCAAAAATAACGAACTGATACTATAGGGAAATAATTTACTAGTTATCCTGTCTCTTTGGCACAAACTCTACCTGAGGGCAACTAAATTGTGGTTGGGAACAAGAACACCAATGCTACTGCAGGAAGAGTAATAAAACTATGCAGTCATTGATGGCTGCTAAGACCATTAGGTAAAGGTTGCTGGGAACCTTTGAGATAGGAATCGGGCTGAAAACACCTAAACACCGTGTCAGCATCCTTAATAGTGAGAGAACTTGACATGGTGTGCCTCCTCCCGTGATGTAATAAGTACACAGCACCTCCTATGAAGTAGCTCAAAAATTGTTTTAATTTGAATATTATGGTCTCTAAATTGAACAACCAATTTACAGGAAGTATGTGAGACAATTAGGAACAAACTAAATGATGCCACGAAGATACAGTCAGCCAAATCCAGAGTGAGGCACATTCAGTAGCACCCATGACTTGGTTTCTTCAACAAAATAACGTCATCAAAGAAAAAGGGGATGAAAAGGAAGAGAACCTGTTACGGACTGAAGAAAATTCAACAGACATTGTAACTAAATCTAAATTAGGCTTTATTTATATTTTCCTTCTAACAAGCCAACTAGAAAAGACATTTTTGAGAAAACTGGCAAATTTTTAAATGATCTTAAATTTTAGATTATATTAAGCAATTGATGTTATTTGTGTTAGATATGACAATAGTGTTGTGATGATATTTTTAAGCCCTTAATTGTTAGTAATATGTACTGAAGTATTTATAGATCAAATGATAATGAAGTCTGGAATCTGCTCCCAGTCCTTGTGGGAAAGGGAAGCAAGTCAAGGCATGGGGGCCTGGGGGCCCGGGGGCCTGGGGGCATGGGGGCCTGGGGGCAGAGATCAAATTGGGAAACTGCTGACAATTGTTGAAGCTGAGTGATGAATATATTGGAGTTTAGTACTAGTTACCTTTGCTTTTATGGATTTTTGAAAATTTCCCTAATAAAAAGATTTTTTAAGACTCTTGGTCAAATTCAGGAGTGACATCGTCAATTATCAACCGCTCTACCCAGAACCTGTCTACCTGATCTTGCCTGGTATGTTTGAGAAGTATATATGTCCTGTACTTGATACACTCACATGATGCTCTGCTCATCTTCCCTCCTCCTTACTCACTGAGTATCCCAATTCTACACTGCCTCAAGGCCAAGGAAATAAATGATTGGATAAAGCCCTAAAAATTAATAGACAACGTGCGTCAGCTGGTTCCCAAGCTTGTGACATCATAAAAGCATTTGACTGAGGGCCAGCCTGGGTTACACTAATATGGGTTAACTTATATCAGATTGAGAAGTGTGTTTGTCAGGACTCTTCATGCGGATGTTCCAGAACAATGACAATATTTAGATATCAAAGCTGAATGAAAAATGAGACATTCCCAAGATTCATAAACTGGATTTACAACCCTTCTCTGGCACCACTGCTTTCTCTATGGACCACATCACAGAAGGATCTGATTAGAAATAGAATACACAGAGAGGGTATGTGACGATTTTGCAATCCTCTGATGCTTCAGGGCTAGCAGGCTGGATGTGCAAACAACAACACTATCAAATGATCCCCAAACAACATCTTAAATCCCTTTTTGAAATATTTCGTACCATTGAGAAAAGAAAATTGTGACACAAAAGTCCGTTGTAAAGACTCTGTTATGCCATTGCAATTGATAAAAACTAAACTCTTGAAAAATTCTTCTGAGTCATAGAAGGCACACAGATTTTGGAGTCAGGCCAACATGCATTCAAATTCTGCTTTCATCACTTACCCAGGTGTCTGTCCCATGGGCAGACTGTTTAACTGCCTAGGCCTTACTTTCTTCATTTGTCAAGCGGATATGAAAATGCCTTTTTAACAAAGCTATGGCAAGGATTAAAGATAACTTTACACACACACATGAGTGTTTAGTAAAACACATAATGAGGACTAAATAAATTATAGCTATTACAGTTACATGAGTTGGATTGATGAAATGTTCTAGCCATTTTAGAAGGGAGGCTCTAAAACGACCTTGTTACAACACTAGAAAAAGAGAATTCAACAAACCATTTTAAAGACTACTTCAGATGCATAACAAGACATGAACACGTTATGGATCATTTATCAAAACTGAATACATGCCTCCTCTGATGTGGTAGAAACAGATCTCTAACTCAACTTACAAAAGCCAAAATTGTATTACTGAAAATACCTTGGGGGAAAAGAACTGTTGGTCTGAGGAAATTTGAGTTCTCCGTTTCCTACTATCACTCATGAAGTTCCCTTTGGTCCATGTGCCTCATCACATTGACTGCTTCTCAATTCCTGCCTGGTCTGTTGTGCAGTTCCCATGGCTATGCTCACCTTGTGTGCTCATCCATTATCTCGCCTCTAAAATTTGTGTCATGTAAATACTGGATTGTCCATTTTCTATAATATAGCTTCATAAATTTATTAGTAAGGTCATTTCTAATGTGTGATAATTTGAGTAGACTTTTACTTATAGCTCTGCAAACCTACCATTTAAGGAACAAACTCCTTGTGTAATCATGCCTTCAGTTAGCTTTGGCATTCACCAAACACTTTGTGTAAGTTTGTAGTGATAGTAACAATAATAGCTAATATTTACTGAGCACCCACCATGTGCTAATAACACTAAGTGTCTAAAACGCATTAAATAGCATAATCCTAGTAACACCTGTATAAAGAAGGTGCTATTATTATGTCCATTGTATAACATGGAAACTGAAACTTAGAAAAGTTCATTACTTTCTGGAGTTCACATAAATAGTACATGGAGGAACCGAAATAAGAGCTCAGTAAGTCAGAATCTAGAATCCTTCCTATTACTCCTTTCACCTACTTGTAATTAGGATTCCGTCCTGTAGTTACTGTATAAGCTCTTACTATTATTGTTCAAATAAAAAAAACACAAGTCCCAAACCAGTGAAGATCGAGTCTCATTCATCTCTGTGTCCCCAGTCCTTTAACCTGAACCCTGGCACATATATAGACAACATTTAATGAATGAATAAATCAATTGATCTCACACAAAAATGTAAAATTTTAGTAAAGTTGTTAGATTTTCTTTTTTTTGTTGTTGTTTGTTTTGTTTTGTTTTGTTTTTACTGTAAGCTCTAACCTCTGTCTTTTTTTAGTTTTTTATTTGAGTTCCAGGTAGTTAACATACATGTAATATTGGTTTTAGGTATACAATATGGCGATTCAGCATTTCAATACAACACCTGGTGCTTACTTATCACAAGTGCAGTCCTTAATCCCCATCACCTATATAACCCATCCCTCCACCCACCTCCCCCTCTGGTAACCCTCACTTTGTTCTGTATAGTTAAGAGTCTATTTCTTGGTTTGCCTCTCTCTCTCTCTTTTTTTCCTCTTTGCTTGTTTGTTTTGTTTGTTAAATTCCACATATGAGTAACATCATAGGCCTTACTTCCAACTTCACTAAGAAAATAGAAACGATCAGAAGAGTACCTTCTGGGTACCTGGGTGGCTCAATTAAGCATTTGACTTTGGCTCAGGTCATGATTTCATGGTTCATGAGTTCGAGTCCCACATTGGGTGAGCTCAAGCCCCACTTGGATAAAAACATGAGCCCCACTTCAGGTGAGTCCCACTTCTCTCTCTCTCTCTCTCTCTCTCTCTCTCTCTGCTCCTTGTTGACTTGCACCCTCATTTTCACTGTCAAAAAAAAAAAAAAGAGTACCTTCCACATGTTACTCCCATCACTTCTACTATTCTATCACCCTGTCTTCTTGCCTGTTAGAAATAGTGAACTGCCCATGGTCCCATGGGGGGGCCAACTCCTCCACTTGTACATGATTCCCATCTGCTTTCACTTAAACCAAGGTCATGGCTTCTAGGGTTGCTCCTACTCTCTTCTGAATCACCAGTTTTACTCTACTGGATCAGCATCATTGTTTTCTTCTTCTTGAAACACTTTCTTCCCTTGGCTTATGAGACATCACTCCCTCTTGGTTCTTTTCCTAACTTTAGGGAATGTTATTATTCAGTCTCCTTTGATGATTATTCTTTTTTATCTTTCAAAATGTTAAATGTTCAAGTACTAAGTCCTCATCTGTTTTCTACCTGTACTCATTCCTAGGTGAGCTCAAGTCTATGAATTCCATATATAACTTCATGACCCCCAACCCCAATCTCTCTCCTGAACTCTTGTCTTTTATACATAACATGTCCACTTGGATGAGTAAAGGCATCTAAAATTTAATATGTCCAAAATTGAACTCTTGATTTCCAATCCCAAAACCTACTCCTTTCCAAGTTGTCTCCATTCATTCCAATGAATGGCAACTCCATCTTTCTTCTTGTTCAGGACAAAAATCTTGGAGTGAACCTTGAGTCTTTTCATTCCACATCCACTCATTCTGTCAGCAATGAGTTGGCACTATCTGTTGGCACTATCTCATCTCAACAACAAGTATAGAATATGATAACTGCTCCCCTCCACTGCTCACATACTAAGTGGAACCACTGACATTTTACCTAGAGATTATTAGCTTCCCAACTGGTATCCCTGCTTTTACCCTTGCTCACTTTTAGTCTGTTCTCAACAGAATGGCAGAGTAATCTTTTTAAAAATGTAAGTCATCCCTTCCTCTTTGCTTTCCCTTTCTTTTCCTTCCTTACCTCTTCTTCCCTAAAAATTGGGTTCTAAAGCCACTAGGAGAAGCAGAGCAAGGTAGGCATCCCCTGGATTAGGGTAGTAGTGGTGGCCCAGAGTGAAGCATCATAGCCTTGAGTGGATTAAGTAGAGTGTCCATGAGGAGGGCTTCCTGTCACAGGGAGTCAAAGCCTTGAGGGGAGGAAAAATAGGGTGAAGAGGGCATCCATAGAAAATGGTGACCCAGGATAGGGAATCACAGCCCAAGCAGAGTACAGAAAGGACCAGCATGAAAGAAGAGTCCAGCATAGGATGTCAGAACCCAAACAGGGTAATAAGGACATCCATGCAATATGGTAGTCTGATGTGGAGTGTCCAATAGAGGGGTGTCCTGTGAAAGATGAAGGAGTCCACATGGGTGTGGGGAACAGACAGGCATGAGACATTAGACTCAGGATCCCAAACAGGGAGAAGACCTTCACAAGGGAGTGTGGCCGGGCTTATCAGAATCCAAGTGAGGTAAGAAGGATATCCATACCACTATTACCATCTGGACACTAGAGTGTGTCTATACAGGTAAGTGACCAAATTACAGGAGTCAAGACCTAAGCAAGATGAAGAGGATGTCCAAGCACAAAGACAGCCCAACAAGGGGAAATAAGAGTCTGAGAAGAAGATGTATCCATGCAGAGAGGCAGCTGAATGTGGGTGTCAAAGCCCAAGCAGGACCAGGATCTACATAAGAGGGGCAGGTAGGCATGACATATTGGACCTCCAAGGAAATAACAAGAGCATCCACCAGGAAGGGTACAACAGCAGCATTAGGAATCTGAAAATCAACAGGGGAGCTGGTCAAACAAGGAAATATATTTAGGGTAATGGGAGCAAATGCTTTCACTTTTGAGTTACAAATACAGAAAGAGAAAAAAATAGAATCAGATAGGAATTAATAAATATTGATATGAACTCATGGTTTCCAATATATAAAGAGAAATAAATATAATTATAAATAGATATATATGTGGTTGTGTGTATCTATGTGTATGTACCTAGATTTTTAAAAATTAAATAATAAACTGCTTACAAGGAACAGGTCAAAAACATAAGGGCATAGAACTGGTATAGCCACTCTGGAAAACAGTATGGAGTTTCCTCAAAAAATTAAAAATAGAACTACCCTACAACCTAGCAATTGCACTAGTAGGTATTTATCCAAAGGATACAAAAATGCTGATTCAAATGGGCACATGCACCTCAATGTTTATAGCAGTGCTATCGACAATAGCCAAATTATGGAAAGAGCCCAAATGTCCATCAACAGATGAATGGATAAAGATGTCATATAGATATAGGATGGAATACTATTCAGCGATCAAAAAGAATGAAATCTTGCCATTGGCAACAACGTGGATGGAACTAAGTGAAATAAGTTAGTTAGAGAAAGACAGATATCAGATGATTTCACTCATATGTGGAACTTAAGAAACAAAACAGATGAACATAGGGAGAGGGAAGCAAAGATAAGATAAAAACAGAGAGGGAAAAAAGATAAAAACAGAGAGGGAGACAAACCATAAGAGACTCTTAAATACAGAAAACAAACTGACAGTTGCTGGCAGGGTGTTGGGTGGGGGCATGGGCTAAATGGGTGAGGGGCATTAAGGAGGGCACTTATTGGGATGAGCACTGGGCGTCATATGTAAGTGATGAATCACTCAATTCTATTCCTGAAATCATTACTATACTATGTGTTAACTAACTTGGATTTAAATTTAAGAACAACAACAACAACACATAAGGACATAGAAAAGTTGAAAGTAAAATTATCAAAAAAGATATATCATGCAAAACTAAAGAGGAAATCAAGAGCCAAATTTTGAACAATTTAATATGACACACTAAGGACTCTGGATCTAAGCACCATGATGGGTTGGGTAGTAAGAGATGCAATCTAGTTCATGAGCAAGACCGGTTCGTGGGTGAGAAATTCAGTCACTATGGCAATTGGGTAACTCCAAGAATGCTAAATTGAGATAATAACGGTAACACTTTAATGAAAGGAGTACAGCTCATACAACTGTGAAGTTAGGGTCTATTTTTTGTCTGGGGGAGGCCAGTTGACTATTCATGAAATCTAGCACAAGGTGACATTTGCTTGGTAAATTCACCAAACCCAGAATCTATTTGTTTCTCAGAAACAGTATCCCAGAGTTTATCAGACTCAGGAAAAATTACTCTGACAAAGCTCACAAAATCCTGGTTTATAAAACCAACATGCTGATTCATTAATATCTAATAAGAAAGAAACAAAAACAAACACAGGTCACGCTGACCAGCCTATTGTCTCCCTGTACCTACATTATAAGCCGTCCCAGAAGGTGATCTAACGAACTTGGAAGCTATGTGGTTTTCCTCTGCTTCCTTCCCTCTATCTTCATTTTCTGCCCTTCTTTGCCTTGCACTGTGTCCAGAGAGACTAGCCCCAGTGGCGTTCGTACATGCCCCTACCCTCCTTGCCAGAGGCTTCAGTATGGGTTCAGCTATTGAGAGGCACCAGCAGGAAATTAGAGGGTAGGAAAAGAGAAAAGTTGGGATGTTTCTTCCTTGCTCTCTCCTTGCTTGGTTCCACTTCTCTTGGCAGGACCCTCATCTCTCAAGACCACTGGGATTCTCATCATCTACGCTCCAACTCCACTGACTGGGCCCTGAGCCTGGAAATACTACTTCCTCCCCCTTGTGTCTTCAGCCTCCAGATAGGTAATAGTTTCCAGTTGTTGCTAGTCTCTGTGGACCACCTCAGTATCCACTGTTTGTTCCCTCAACCTAACCACACCTCTGTAAATCTCTTCATTCGAATCATTCGGGCTGAATTGTCCTGCAATTTTAATGAGTAACAACCAAACATTTTCATATTCTACTTAGGGTGATCAATCATCCCAACTTGCACAGGACTGAAGTGGGATTTAGGATTTTCTGTTTGTCTATCAGGATGAGCTGGTCACTCTAATCCTACCTGACTTTGACATATCTGTTTGCCACACCTTTATGGCTATTTAATTTTTTTTCTTGAAATATGTTCATTTTGTTACTTATTACTTTCAAAACAAACTATAAATCACTCCCTTAAATGGAAAACTAAATAACTTGCCTTTGATTGGTTCAACCAAACATAATATAGAAACAAAAATAAATGGAAACTAAGCAATAATATTCAAGTTAACTAGAAGTTATTATTTGCAAAGGGACCCAAGTGCAAGTCTTGTTCTCTCTATGCTTAAAAGGGAGATTGGTGTTAAAGGCATTAAAGGCATACTGGCCCCAAAACTAAACTTTCTGCTTAAAGTGTCAGAATGTCTCATAGAAAACTATAAGGGTAAGTGTAAGCGGATATCTTTTTCACCATATGAGTCTATGTTACGTAAGAACATGCATGTATTACCTACATCATTTTGTCTATGCCTTGAGGAAACGATGGTGTAGTGGATAGTCAAACACATAACAAAATCAGGCTCTACCACTCTGCTGTCTCAATATCCACAGTAGATGTAACCAACAGACAAACTAGGTGCTTACATTGGCCTGACATAACACCCTTTACCCTAGATGGTGCTGGGATGGACATCATCACCAGGTGCTTCTGACTTTATTTCTATAATTCCCAGCCCTATTCTCATGGACAAACTTTCTTCTTTGAATACAGCAATCCTTTTATCAGGAAGTAGCCAAAGTTGGGTTGCCTGATTGGCTCAGTTGGCAGAACATGCGACTCTTGATCTCAGGATCGTGAGTTCAAGCACCATGTTGGGTGTAGAGATTACTTAAAAATAAAATATATATATTTTTTTAATTTTTTTTTCAACATTTTTTTATTTTTGGGACAGAGAGAGAGACAGAGCATGAACGGGGGAGGGGCAGAGAGAGAGGGAGACACAGAATCGGAAACAGGCTCCAGGCTCCGAGCCATCAGCCCAGAGCCTGACGCGGGGCTCGAGCTCACGGACCGCAAGATCATGACCTGGCTGAAGTCGGACGCTTAACCGACTGCGCCACCCAGGCGCCCCAATAAAATATATTTTTTAAAAAGGGAAATATCCAAAGCTTTTAAGCCAGTGACAATTTGGTCTCTTTAAAGTCACTTTGTCAATCTCTAACCTATTATGTGTTTATTATATGTTTTAACTTTTAAAATACAATCTTATTTCTTTACATTTTATGTTTTTAGAAGCTCATGTAATATTATATCAGTGTCCTACCTGTAAGTACAAAATACCCAGGCAACTTGTTGAAGTGGGAATGGGTAGGTATAGGTATAGTGACCAGGTCTAGTGTTATAAAAGAGATGACATTAGGGCTCAGGCTACAAAGATTAATTTGTTTTCTTTAGATGGAAAGAGGGAGCAAAGTTAATCTTAAGCAGAAAGAACAGCATGTGCAAAGGCACAGAATAATGAAAAAATAAAATACATACAGGGATTGAAAGTAGTTAAATATGGCCCAGGAGTGGACTATCAGAGGACACAGCATCAATAAGAGAACCCAAAATTCATATAGTAGTAATTAGTATGGCATATAGGTAGAAAGACATCAGGATTTGAGGTCAGATTTGTGCTATCTCAGCACAAAAAATTACTCTTTGTATGACCCTCGGCAAATTCTTAACATTATAAGCCTCCATTTCCTCACCTGTAAACTGGGAAATAATACTTCTACCTATTTCATAGAATTATTATGAGGATTAAATGAAACGATATCCCCAGACCAGTGGTTTTCAACTCGGGGTAATTTTGCCCCCCTTTGAGACATTTAGTAATGTCTAAAGATATTTTTCATTATCACGACGAGGAAAGGATGAGAGACCGCTACTGACATTTAGTAGATAAAGATCAAAAACACTGCTTAGTATCCTACAACACACAGGACAGCCTCCACAACAAAGGTTTATTTGGACTCATAATATATTAAAGATGCTGAGGCTGAGAAACCCTGGCTCAACGCGCTTACACATTGGCTCATGCCCTGGCTCATGCTTACAATGTGCAGTCAATAAATATGGCCCAGAAGGAGGAGAAGGAGGAAGAGGAGAAGGGATGCAGTTGTACAAAGATGAATTCAGTGCAGCTGCTTTCTTGTTAGCTGAATGCCAAGCCATCATGACCCACTGCCATCAAATGCACCCCCAGTCCCAGCCACCAGCTGTCTTTCTACCTGGACAATTAGTTAGAGGGTAACTAATAAGAAGTATAGACTGGTGGGCCCTGGAAGTGTACTCAAGCACCTGATCACAGGTTTTATAAAAGTTATGAAGTTTTATAAAACAGGGAGGGTGACCAATCCTCCCTACGACTGTGACACATGGCCAGCATCTTCCATCCAATGAGCGGCTATCTCAGGACAACAAACGGCAAGACTCAGTAACCAAAGTCGGCAGTTCATTCTGTCCACTAGCCTTGAAATAGTGAATCATCCCAACTCAGTTCTAATAGACCAGGTGTGTATTTAAAGGGGACCTCAGCACACTATTTTAACGGGTCTTGCATATAAAACCTGGGAAGCCAAAAGACTTCCGATGATCCTTCAATCCAGACCATGGTGTGGCAAAGCGAAGAATGGCTGGAGACAGGAACAGAAGATGCCCTGATGAGCGTATAGTCTCACTGAGAGCGAAGCCTTTTGCAAACGAAGCTTCAGCTAACCACGCTTTGGCGGAACAAAATACAGAAGCAAGGTTCTGCCGACAGAGGCCAGAGCCACAAACCAGAGAGCAATCTGCATGTATACATGATGTGGAAAGAACTGCTTGTCGGATGTTGGTTTTTCTCAGCCACAACACACATGCGGTGGTATCATCTTCAAACTATGAAGGACAGTTTGATTCGTGACTACCCAGGCATGCAAGAAACCAATGAAGGATACTGCCCTACACTGACAAATTAATGTCTCAGCAGGGTAGGCCAATTAAGAAATGTGTCATTTAGGGTGCAGCCTATACTTCCAGCATCAATTCAAACAATGTCTTTGTTTGAACTGACATTCGAGGATGATGGATAAATGCTGAGACTCTGGAGTCAGACGGAACTGGATTTGAATACTAGCTCCATCATTTGCTGACTATGCAATCTAGGAAAAGCCATTTAATGTCTCCAAATACCCATTTCCTCAGTGGTGATAATGGCAGTGATGGCAACGGGGGATGATAATAAAGGCAACTTTGTGGAGTTGTAGTGAGCATTAAATGTAACCCTTCAGGTAGAATTTCTACCAACCCCCCTAGCAGAGTAACTCTCTAGTAAATACAAGCTGTCCTTGTGGCCATCATGGTCCACTTACCTTTTCTTCATATATCATCTCCTATATTTCAGCGCAAAGGACACAGGTCCCGCCAATCATATCATATGATGACAACTGTTAAGGTGGGGCCCGGGGGTCCACATACACTAAAAATAGAAGCGTAAACAAAAACTGCGATTGGGGAATCTGTTCATAATTCTTCTCAGATGTGGACATAGCCTTTCTTCAGTTTTGATCTATCTATTCAAACGGTTATCCTTTTCTTTTTCACATTCATATTGCCATCATTTGGGGAAGAAAAAACTATTTCTCTTGAATAATTTCTTCCCCACACACTTTTCTTTCTTTGCTGTGATACTTGCCAACCATCCTAGCAACCGTCAGGTAGTGTCAGCAACAGAAACTCCCCTGGGGGATGTTTGCCGTCAGTCACCGCAACCATTCGATCTCAGGAACTATAATGAGAAAACAAAACCATCTTTTCCTGAAATTCAAAAGAGGCTAAGCGATCGCAGCTACCGCACGTTAGGACATAAATGCCTCGTGCTCGCTTCCGCAGCACTTAGACTAAAATCAGAACGACGCAGAGATGAGCATTCCCCTGTGCAAGAACATAATTTGTTCCTGAAACAAATACTTGGTAAAATATAAGATAAAGGCAGAGTAGTAATAGGTTGGAATGCTGGAATGAGAAAAAAAAAAAAAAGGAGGAAAGAAGTGCGAACTTAATTAAATTGACATTTTCCACGATTGTCTTGTCACTGGGAATATATCAGTCTTTATTATTAAATGAAACATGATGAGAAATGTCAAGAATGTTGACATTTCCTGAGGGCTTACTATGTGCCAGGCACCGTTTTAAGTCTTTTATACACATATTTTTTTATACGTAAGATGGAGACTGTGGCACTCTCATTTTGCAAGATGAAGGAAAGGAAGTTTATAGAGGTGAAGTACTAAAGATTGCACAGCTAGGAAGGGGCAGATCTGGGGTAAAGTCCAAGTGGTATGAATCCAGAGCCTTCTCTTTCAAATCCTACACTTTAATGCCTCTAAATTAAAGGAAAGGGATATTGCCGATCACACACCATGTAAAATCTAGACAATAACCCCTTTCACAAAGAAACGTTATGAAATGAAACAATTACTCTCATAATGTAACAATTTAAATGATTTTGCTTCCAGCCAAAGATTAATGCTGTATTTTAAGCAGAGGAAAGAGAAATTTTTAATTCACTAAGTTTGGACTGTTAGCCCATAAAACATTCAGAATTTGGTGATTTTTCTTAGTGGTTTTTTTTTTTTTTTCATTCAAGAGGTTAATATTTTTACCAAAAAGGAAGATGAGATTTTCTCCAAGTACTCTAACAACTATAAAGGGCTGTCTTAGATTTTTCTAATTTTTCATAGCCTTATTCTATTTAATTCACAAATTTCCCCTTGCTTCCCCTTCAGTGAATAAACCATAAATAAAATCTTCTTTCTAATTGGCTCACAAGCACCATCTAGTGAAAAAGCAGAATAATTACAGAACAGTTCCTGGAGATGATCACAATTTAATCTGTACTAATTAAGCCTAAATGAGCACCATTTTACCATTGTTCTAAAACAGAATGAGATTTGTTAAATGCAAATATTATGGCTAAGGTTAAAAATGTTATGTATTTTGGGGTGCCTACGTGGCTCAGTTGGTTAAGCTCAGACTTTTGGTTTTGGCTCAGACCATGATTTCCCGGTTCATGAATTCGAGCCCCTGCATCTGGCTCCACACAGTGTGTGGGATTCTCTCTCTTTCCCTCTCACTCTGCCCCTCCCCCTGCTTGTGCGTTCACTCTCTCTCTCTCAATAAATAAATAAACTTAAAAAAAAAAACTATGTATTTCAAGTTTTGTTGTTCTTTTGAACTTTCAGAAATTGAGAATTAGCTTGCTTTCTATTTCCAACTCCCACTGGCCTTTCTACGACCAATGACTATGGGTCCTCAGACAGCATAAAGTAGCACATTTCACCGTAGCAATATCCCAGATTGGCTTTGACATTTTGTTTTCTGTATCTGTCCATGCATTTCTTTTCTTCCTCCCCTTTTCATTATCACACTAAAATGATTTTTTTTAATATATTCACCTAACCATTTATCGAGAACAATCTCTGCCCTCAAGAAATTCACTATCCAGCAGATATAGACATTAGGGACATAAAGTATTACAGGTGTTATGATAGAGTATAGTGTAGAGTAGAATTAGTCAGTTCTAATCAGAATGGTGAAATAGAACTGGTACCATTTTGCAATTTCATCAGATGGCAAGGTGCACATCTTTACAGTAGGAGCTCTCTTGGTCAGCCTCCATTTAACCAACTCACCAGATTAACCAAAGCTCTCTATTATGTCTATAAAATGTATTGATTTACACCTACTCCTTACTGATGCTTAGGCTAGAAAGCTACCCTAAAATGTTCATAAAACTTCTGTTCCTACCAGATGAGTTGAATGCTCAACAAGAGGCAATTAGATTTTGTCCCAAATACATCTATGCCAGATTTAGTTGTAGTTATACAATATTAATTACACAATTTCAGTAAATACTACATCAATTTATCAAATATAAGTTCAAAAACTGGGGTTGAATCAGGTGGAAGTGAGACAAATATAGAAGATTAAGGAGAAACCATAAAAATCTAGAATGATTCTGCATTCAAACTGGTTTGAAGGTATTTTTAGATTCTTGTTCTAATTTTTCTTTAAACCTGGAAGTCTTAGGTGATGCTTATGAATATGCTTTATGCAAGAAAGACAATACACAGCATTTCTAGGATTTCAAACTTTAAAAGGGAGTGAACACAGGGTGCCTGGGTGCTTCAGTCAGTTAAGCATCTGACTTTAGCTCAGGTCATGATCTGGTGGTTCATGAGTTCAAGTTCCTCTGTGCTGACAGCTCAGAGCCTAGAGCCTGGAGCCTGCTTAGGATTCTGTGTCTCCCTCTCTCTCTGCCCCTTTCTCTCTCTCTCTCTCTCTCTCTCTCTCTCTCAAAAATAAATAAAAACATTTAAAAAAATTTTTTTTAAAGGGAGTGAACAGGGCACGTGGGTGGCTCAGTCGGTTAAGTGTCTGACTTCAGCTCAGGTCATGATCTCATGGTTCATGGATTCAAGCCCCAAGTCAGGCTCTGTGCTGACAGCTCAGAGCCTGGAGCCTGCTTTGGATTCTGTGTCTCCCTCTCTCTCGGCCCCTCCCCTGCTAACAAGATCACACATGCTTGCTCTCTCTCTCTCTCTCTCAAAAATAAATAAACATTAAAAAAAATTAAAACGGAGTGAACGAAAGATGATAAAAGGATTCATTACCAAGGACAATAATGAAAAGTGGCATAGAGGTATAAGAATAATGCCAAAGCAAGCAAAAGTACAAAGTGAACTCAAGATTGTGGAAAAATAGAACAATAAACTGGGCTCTTTATGTTGTATTTTGAAAAAAATGTGAACTTGAGAGACACAAGTTTTCAGACCTTGGTAATAAGGAACAGACAGAAGTTGGTTTCTTCAAATGCTAGTTTCCTTTCTTCTTTGAAAAGTAGAGTGAACTCTAGCTGGGAAAGGCAGAAGAGCAGACTTTATAAAGAACCTCTTACTCTTCTAAAATGTGTCCAAATAAGATATGTACATGCTTTTTCCAAGTATAATTTCAGAATATGCCTTGAGACTGCTAAATGTGTGGTCAGCCATCTTTGAGAAATTAAGACAAATAAGAGAAATGCTGTAAGACTGATAGAGGGCAAATATATCCCTGACGTTCCAAACATGGCAAGACGTAGATACTATAAACAATGGACTGGAAATATACTGATCATCCTCCACTACATTCTAGAGCAAATTATTAAAATCTCAGGCTATGAACATTTTAAAAGGGAACAGTGTGTAATGTGAATCATGATTAGGTCATAGGAAACAAGTCCTACCAGAACTAATTCACTTCTGTTTTTGTATGTTTATTAGGTTAGTCAGTTCCTTATTTCTGTGTATTTTCAGAAGAAATTTGACAAAGCTTTTAAAGATACCCTCCTGGACAAAAAGTGAAGAAATGTGGATGCAATAGATTTATTGCTATTTGTACCTAAATTGTCCTGATTAACAGATTGATGTCAGACTTGGAGAAGAGTCTGTAGCATGTATCACTCAGTTTCATCCTATGCTCTGTGAAATAAGGGAATTATTTACCCTCAGTGAATTCGGTGAAAAAATTGATGCCATACTTGTAGGTAACACAAAGTTAGAAGCAACAGTCAACCCACTGGATGGCAGGCTTCTGGATCTTTATCGCAAAGGAAAGGAAATGGGCCCAAATGAACCAAGTTAGAAAAAAAAAATACAGAGTACAAATGGGAGAGAAATGAATTATCAGGAGCATGTGTGGAAGAATTGTCAAGGATCTTAGTTAATATAAGATCTTTTTCAATATAGGAAAAAGAAGTGTCAAGGAGGTCATGTGCTCATAGACTATGTTAATTACAGCAGTAGTATACCAGTGAGGAGCCATTTTCTGCAGTGCCTGGTCCATGCTGTCAAATATTAGAGAGATGTCCAAGAAGATGAGTCCTGAGATTTACATTGCGTGATAAGGAGGTTGATTTCCAAGAGAGTGATTTCAGCTAAATAATTAGGGTAGGAGCCAAAAACAAAGGGTTCTGACAAGTGAAGAGAGTGTGAGCAAAAGTCAACTACCCATCTGAGAGCTTTGGTTGGTAAAGAAAATAGCTTTCAAATAGAGAAGATAAACTAATGTTGGGATTAAAGTTAAGTTCTCTTGTTTTAGAAAACCTTGATAATTTTACACAATTGCGAGCAAAACAACAAAACTGTAATTAAAGCTGAAGAGTCTCCTGAGTCTCCTTAGATTATATAGCTTCAGCTGTGCTCTGCCTCTAATAATCAATAAATTTTTATATTTTATTTTGATTTTACATTTATTATATAAACAAGTATAGAAAGACTAACTTTGGGGTAATACAGAGAGTAGAATGTGGTTTATCAGAATTATTAGGCTGTAAAAAGAAGAGAGGACTCTAAACTGGAGCAACTGCAGAATGAGACAATGTTCTGCAGAAACTGAATAAGCTCTGCTCTAAAGAAGCAACGTCTGTAGGAAACATGGAGCAACAGAAGTCAAGAAAGATCTCAGGTAATAGCAAAGAGGAGGACCAGTCTAGACTACAAGCTTCATAACTTCCTAGAAAGAAAGGAGTGGTAGTTAATACCAGAACCACGATGGGTGTTGTAGTTGAATTATGTGTAGCTTCTAGTGTGGATATATTTGTTTAAATAGATAAGGTCTACAGCTACACCATTAAAAAAAGAAAAAACAGAAGAAAAGGAAAACTCAAGAGCAGCCTGCACTTAGAAACAAGTAGTCCATATCCTAGCAGCAAAGCACAGGATCATGGCACCATACCAAAACAACAGATTCTGTATTTCTAAAAGGTGAAGAAGTCTTCTGGAAAAATCGACTGCCAAACACATGCATGAAGTTAAGCAAATGTCAAATTGGTACATTAAACTGTACTGCCTTGCTTGTTTAGCATCTCGAAGAGCTCACAATTTACAAGTAGTTCTCAACTTACCAAGATGTTGTTTTCTTAAAGTTAGTTGGCAAATCAGTTGTGTGACGGCATAGTATTGTGGCTCAGAGTAGAGCCAGACTTCCCAGTTCAAATCCTGATCCCACCACCTATTTAATTCACTGGACTCTGAGCCTCTACATCTGTAAAATGGGATACCTACTCAAAGGATTATTCTTTTGTGATTAATGAGTTATCACATTGAAAGTTTTTACAGTCATGCCTGGCACATAGTGAATATTCAAAATGGTAACTATTATTATAATTAGCATGCTGATAGAAATAGGAACACACTAAGTATTTCCTAGAACAAGAGGATCATAGGCTATAGAAAAGGCCAGGAGAGAAACAGGTCACCAGGGATTTGGTAAATGTATAGACATACCTCTCTAAATGCATAAGAGAAGACTTCTCTAGGGGCACCTGGGTGGCTCAGTAGGTTAGGTGTCCGACTTCAGCTCAGGTCATGATCTCATGGTTCATGGGTTCAGCCCCTCATTGGGTTCTGTGCTGACAGCTCAGAGCCTGGAGCCTGCTTCAGATTCTGTGTCTTCGTCTCTCTCTGCAACCCCCCCCCCCCATTCATGCTCTATCTCTGTCTCTCAAAAATGAATGAATGTTAAAAAAAAATTTTTTAAGAGAAGACTTCTCTCTAGGTGGTTAGCAGAGCACATTTAAATTCCAAACAGCACACAAAGAAAATAAAAATTAATTAATTAATTAAAATGCTGAATTACATTTTAAAATTCAGTCACCAGAAGACAGTGGGAAATGCTGTATATCCTTTCTTCTTGGAGCTTTACAGAGTGTCATCAGTCCCTGTGATTAAAAAGAGAAAAATACCATTGAATTTTGTTTAATCCAGCATTGCCTAAACTTTTGTAACCATAGAAACCATTCTTCTCTTACCTGCCATTATCACCACATTTTTGAGAGATGCTTCTCCAGGTCAATTATTTTCCCAGATATTCTAAATTGGAGAATAAACAGCAATTATCCCTAAGGAAATAAAAGTGGAAGGTTTTGATTTCACAACGCTATGAGGATTACAAAAACACTCTTCATAAATTAAATACTGGCTAAATCATGATTGCCATTCTTGCTCAACCTGTTCAAAGTGAGAATAGTAATATTAAAATAAAATGTAAAGCTCCAACACTTCTTTTTTTCTTCTCATGTTAGTAAACCTACTATAAATGACTGTTTAATTATTACATACTTTAATGAAGATAAATGCGAGAACTACAAAGTGTATTGAAGCATTGTAGTTCTGACTTATTATGGTGAGCATTTTGCAGTGTTCACAAATATTAAATCACGATATTGTACACCTGAAAATAATATAATATTATACGTCACTTATACCTCAATTAAAATAAAGCATTACAGTTCTTCCTCAATAATCCAAAATTGTTTAATTATAAAGGGAAGCTTTTAACTATTACTGCATGGAAAAAGAGAAATACTATTTATGGCAGCCCCATAATGCTTTTACAACACATGCTAGTACTCATGTTAACTCTTACTAGTTTTCTTATTTCTGGGAATGTTTCTATCCAGGGGTAGGAATTTAAATAGATAAGGCATTGTAAGGGAGTCCACAATGTTCTAGTAAGTCTTAGCTTCAGCATAGCACCCTTAATTTTTAATTCCCCTTTTTAAATTTTGTTTTGTGTTATTTTATTTTTTATGAATACAATTTATTGTCAAATTGGCTTACATACAACACCCAGTGCTCATCCCAACAAGTGCCCTCCTCAATGCCCATCACCCATTTTCCCTCTCCCCCACACCCCATCCACCCTTAGCTTGTTCTCTGTATTTAAGAGTCTCTTGTAGTTTGCCTCCCTCCCTCTCTGTTTGTATCTATTTTTGTCCCCTTCCCTTCCCCCATGGCCTTCTGTTCAGTTTCTCAGGATCCACATATGAGTGAAAACATATGATACCTGTCCTTCTCTGACTGACTTATTTCACTCAGCATAATACCTTTCAGTTCCATCCACTCTGCTGCAAATGGCATGATTTCATTCTTTCTCATTGCCAAGTAGTATTCCACTGAATATATAAACCACATCTTCTTTATCTACTCATCAGTCGATGGACACTTAGGCTCTTTTCACAGTCTGGCTACTGTTGAAAGTGCTGCTGTAAACATTGGGGGCACAAGTGCCCCTATGCATCAGCACTCCTGTATCCCTTGGGTAAATTCCTAGTAGTGCTATTGCTGGGTCATAGGGTAGCTCTATTTTCAATTTTTTGAGGAATCTCCACACTGGTTTCCAGAGCGACTGCACCAGTTTGCATTCCCACCAACAGTTCAAGAGGGTTCCCGTTTCTCCACATCCTCAGCAGCATCTGTAGTTTCCTGATTTGTTCAGTTTAGCCACTCTGACTGGCGTGAGGTAGTATCTCGGTGTGGTTTTGATTTGTATTTCCCTGATGATGAGTGACGTTGAGCATCTTTTTATGTGTCTGTTGGTGATCTGGATGCCTTCTTTGGAAAAGTGTCTATTCGTGTCTTCTGCCCATTTCTTCACAGGATTATTTATTTTTCAGGTGTGGAGTTTGGTGAGTTCTTTATAGATTTTGGACACTAGCCCTTTATCCAATATGTCATTTGCAAATATCTTTTCCCGTTCCATCAGTTGCCTTTTAGCTTTGTTGATTGTTTCCTTTACAGTGCAGAAACTTTTTATCTTGATGAAGTCCCAATAGTTCATTTTTGCTTTTAATTCCCTTGCCTTTGGAGATGTGTCGAGTAAGAAATTGCTGTGACTGAGGTCAAAGAGGTTGTTGCCTGCTTTGTCCTCTTGGGTTTTGATGGTTTCCTGTCTCACAGGTCTTTCATCCATTTTGAGTTTATTTTTGTGTATGGTGTAAGATGGTGGTCTAGTTTCATTCTTCTGCATGTTGCTGTCCAGTTCTCCCAGCACCATTTGCTAAAGAGACTCTCTTTTTTCCATTGGATGCTCTTTCCTGCGTTGTCAAAGATTAGTTGGCCATACATTTGTGGGTCTAATTCTGGGTTCTCTATTGTATTCCATTGGTCTATGTGTCTGTTTTTGTGCCAATACCATACTGTCTTGATGATTACAGCTTTGTAATAGAAGCTAAAATCTGGGATTGTGATGCCTTCCACTTTGGTTTTCTTCTTCAATATTAGTTTGCCTATTCGGGGTCTTTTGTGGTTCCATACAAATTTTAGGATTGTTTGTTCTAGCTTTGAGAAGAATGCCGGTACAATTTTGATTGGGATTGCATTGAATGTGTAGATTGTTTTGGGTAGTATTGACATTTTAATAATTTCCCTTCTTGAAACATCTCAGAGTTTTTAGAATGCCACGTGCCTTCTTTCTTGCCTAAAATAGTATTAATACATCCAGTCCAGGCACAAAAGGGTCTAAAGTAAGAAAGGAAAAGAGAATTCAATTGTTCAGAATCTCAGTTCACCCAGTCATTCATTTGTTTCTTTAACAAATATGTATTAAATACACTCCATGTGTCAGAGTATATTCTAAGTATCGAGAATACCACAGTGGGCAAAAATAATCATGATCTCTATCTCCTTAGAGCTTATAGTCCCAGGTGATGTAAATATAACATAATTACATATTTAAAAGGTTGATTGAAATTGCTCTGAAGAAGAGGCAGTTGGTTCTATGAGCACCTGTAATCGGAGAATAGATTTAATCAGGGGGTTCAGGGACACTTCCCTAAGAAACTGTTAATGGAGTCCAGAGCTGAAGGAAGAGAAGTAGTTAACTGGCTGGCAGAATAAGGGGGAAGACTTGCAGGCAGATGTACATGTGTGGGCAGGGCCCCCTGGCAAGCTAGAGTCAGTTCCTCCCTGCCTCTTCCAAGGAGAGCAAACGAACAAACTAATCCTGGCTCCATGGTGATTGACAGAGGATAATATTATGTGTCCAGGCATAGTTCGTCCTTGGAGAAGGGAATTCATAGCTTAGAAGAAAAAAATCATTCTTTAAATAATGTTGAAGTCTCAAGTACCAGGACAGACTGAGAAGGAAGATATTCTGGGGTATATGGGGTTTCTAAGTGTCTCCCAACTCATGCTACCTAGAAGAATGACCACCCATGCTCTGATGAGAAAAGGAGAAGTGGAGACCATGAAAAGTAATAAGGAATTTAAGGAAGGAGTAAAAGAAGGCATAGTCAGAACTAAGTCAATGCACAGTTTTTTATAAAAAAAAGAAAAAAGAAGAAGGAACAAGTTTATTATTAATGCTTTGTCATGGCTATTTCAATCTTCTATTGTTGTATAACCAACCACCCCTAAACAACAATCTGTTATTCCACAGAATTCCGTTTATTAGGAATTCCAGCAAGGTTCAGCTGGTGATTCTCCTGTTCCATGGATATTGCTCATGCAGTTGCCTTCAGTTGATAAGTCCAAGACAGCCCCTAATCCTCCAAGCCTCTCTCCAGATTGCTTCTCATGACTCAGCCCAAGGTTCCTTATAGTATGGCAACAAGCTCTAAAGAAGGAACTTTCCAAAAGGCCAAGCCCCAATGCACAAGCTCTTATCAAGCCTCTGTCTGCACTTCCCTTGCTAATGCCTGTTAGCCAAAGAAAATCGCATGGTCAAGCCCAGAGTCAATAAGGATTGATTCACATGTGCAAGAACAAGAGCTCTTGGAATTTCTAAAAATGGTGTCAATATTTGTATGTGTACTGATACTATAACCAAATCATCATTTAAATTTTTAGCCTTCTCCTTTTATCCTACCTGTAAACATTCTGTCCACACACCCCCACTGTATGCCAAAAAGAGGATAGGTTTTACAATGGTTTTAATCCCCCCAGCACTAAGTTGTGCTCTTTGGAAAGAGCATTAATTTATATGAAAAAATCATTAACTGAATTCATCATTCAATCCATTTGTAAAGGTGGTGAAATGTGAGTCATCTAATTTTAATATTTATTAGGAGAAATGGTTGAAATTATATATTTATTTTTTGATGTTTATTTTTGAAGGAGAGAGAAACAGAGCGTGAGGGGGGAGGGGCAGAGAGAGAGGGAGACACAGAATCTGAAGAAGGCCCCAGGCTCCGAGCTGTCAGCACAGAGGCCGATGTGGGGCTCGAACCTGTAAACCACGAGATCATGACCTGAGCCGAAGTCTGAGGCTTAACCGACTGAGCCACCCAGGCGCCCCAAAATCATTGAAATTATTAAACGAGACCTTTGATCACCTGTAATTTCAATTACATATGCCATTCAAATTCCTTAACACAATTAATAATCACAAATTAGTTATATGAGCATCATGACATGTGGTGAGGGGACTGTACCAGTGAAGTTTCGATCAGGGAAGCAGAACCACAGTAGGAAAGAAGAGACTTACTACGAATGCAACTTTACACAATTGTGGATGCCATTGGCTCTGTTTCTGGCCACAGGCCTGAAGTGACTCTCAGTGAGCAGAGTTGACAGCCAACGTGAAGTGGGGGAGAGTGAGGACAAACTTGAACCCTTGTCTGTCTCACACCTAACACGAGTGTCCTGCAGAAGCCAGTGTGCTCGGCCAAGACCACATACATGGGCTTTTCCCAGAAAGTTGAGAAGCTGAAGAAAGGGATGCAAAAGGAGTGAGAGAAGCTGGGGTCCCAGCTAGTGTGCAAGGTCAACAAGCGGACCTGGAAGCAGCAGTCACGCAATGCCGCAGTAGTACCCAGCCACACAAGCCTTTGTAGTGATAACAGCCGTTGCCTGGCCTCATCTTCCGAATTTCACAAAATTTCTCTTGGGACTAACCTAGCATCAGACAAGGAAGGAAATTCTAGGCACTGCACTTCCAGATTAGCTAAATTGACACAAAACCACATGAATTATGGCCACCACCCATCAGAAACAGGCTTGCTTCTTGCTTGATAGACTCATCTTCTGAGATCCACCCAGAAGGCAAAGAAAGCCCAAGACCTTGGGAAAAGCTCCGAGTATTAGTACTACTGAATTACCACTGCCCAGTTGCAACTGACTCAATAATTTCTTGGTAACTTGAGCCTTCTCTAATGCAAAGAATAGAGTTCCTCCTTCACTGGTGCTCTGACAAAGATGGAGTAAGTAACAGATTGTGAAAAATACAAGCAATGTGATTTTTTTTGTTTTTTGGGTGTTTTTTGAGAGCAGCATGGGGAAAGAGACATTAGTCAGTACCAAAATTGGCAAATGACTATTGGCAGTAGAAAAAAAAAAAATAATAATAATAATAATTCCCCTCAAAATGACCGGGAAAATGACAGTTCTCTAGCACAAGAGTTTTATTTAAAACATTAATAACTATGAATTAAAATCTGTATTGTGTTAAATATTTGAAGAGAATTACTTCCTTTGAAATGTCTTGATTCAGTGAATTTTCACATGCTATCTCCTCCATTTAAAATACTTGTTCTGGGGCTCCTGGGTGGCTCAGTCGGTTAAGCGTCTAACTCTTGGTTTTGGCTCAGGTCATGATCTCAAAGTTTTGTGAGTTCAAGCCCCACATCCGGCTCTGGGCTGGCAACACGGAGCCTGCTTAGGATTCTCTATCTCTGTCTCTCTCCACCCCACCCCCAACTTGCACTGTCTCTGTCTCTCTCAAAATAAATAAACTTTAAAATGCTGTTCCTTCCTTATGTACCTAACCATCTCTTATTTATCTTCTAGAACACTTCTCTGCAAAAGCTACCCAGAATTCCCTACTCAAACCCAGGCAACAATCATTCTCTTCTATGAGCTACCTCCATAACTTGCAAATCATTTAATTTTTGCAATGCCACCAAATTATAATTTTATCATTCTTCTATGCATCCCATACTTCACTGCAAGGGACCATGCTACATGCTTCTGCTAATTGGCACAGCACATGGCACACAATAAATAATAGGCTTGTCATCGCCACTTGATCATATATTTTATAGATAGGAAACCCAACCAAATCAATGGTGGAAGGAACAGAAATAAAAACATTTCAAGTGTAAGCAATTTCTAATATCACCTTGTAACTTAGAAAATGTCATTAGTGCTACCATTAACTGTTTTTTTTTAACGTTTATTCATTTTTGAGAGAGAGGGGGACGGGCAGAGAGAGAGGGAGACACAGAATCTGAAGCAGCCTCCAGGCTCTGAATTATCAGCACAGAGCCTGATGTGGGGCTAGAACCCACAGACTGTGAGATTGTGACCTGAGCTGAAGTCAGATGCTTAACCGACTGAGCCACACAGGTGTCCCATACCATTAACTCTTTTTGTGGTTTCTTCCAGTTTGAATTCCAACTCCTTACTCCACATCCCTTCTAAAAATCTCATGCCGATGATCTCTGATTCTTCCTTCCTTTGACATCCACTCCCTCCACTTGGGATCTAAAAGAACTAGCAAAATTTGGGTTTCACCCATCTTGTAAATGCTCCCTTGGTCTCTCTTCTCAGAGGCTTTTCCACCTCATCTCCCCCAGGCTGAGCAGTGGCCAATTCACTTCCTCTCACCCTCTCTTCCACCTGGATAAATGCTCTAATCCCCCAGATTCTTGTATAATAGGAACACCTATTATGCAAAGGTCTGCCCAATTGCCCATGTTGTCCCTTGCAGTCTAATTTCATTCTCACGTGGTGGCATGAAAATATTAAATAATGGCACTTTTGAATGTATTTGTTATCTTCTTTGTTCCATTTTGCTCAACTTCCTTTATTTCCATGGGGGGCAAGAAAATATTCCAGAGGAGCAGAAAGCTTATGCATAAAATAGGAATCATGACATTTATTGAAATGACCATGCACTTGTAATTTAAGAAAAAAAAAAACACAGTTAATTGGCAGAAGATACAGTTCTTGTTCCATCTGCCACAGTGTAATTAGGGGAACATTGTGATGTTTTGTGCTCCAATTTCCCCAGCGAAAATTACAATTAATAACATACACAGAAATCGTTATTTTTTAAAAAATATATTTCATCAGTACAAAAGAATTAGATGGGTTATAAATGCTAACCTGTGTTCTTCAAAAAGATGATAATTATCACAGAGCTATTTTTGACCTATCTTTGTTTCAGATGTGCTCCAACTGTGAATGAGTGGTTCAACTTTTAGCTATAGATTTAGTACCAAAGTACTGCTCATAAAATAATAGAGATTAGATGATAGAGCACTTTAAATTCCTCATGGGGCAGAGGAACATATGAAAAACCTTCCTCCAAACAACTCAATGTCTAAATTTTTAAAAATAAGGTCTCTGAAGCTCACATTCAGTTAGTCTCGTGAGAATAATTAAATGGCTCCTCAGAATTTCTTTGCTTGAAGTATTTGAATCAATTCACTTTAAACTACTTAAATAGAGCACCTACTACTTTCTTTGTGAAAATAAAATTAATATTCTTTCCTCATTCAAAGGCTACAAGTTGCACACCAAATATGAATCATAGTAGGAGAAAGTTGCCAAAATATGTTGAGATGATCATATCATCCACGCTTGTGTATTTCTTCCCTCCCATTCCATATTGCTTTAAACATTCTTATAACCTCTTTTATTTCATTTATACCAAAGAGGAAATTACAGAATGTCAATGTGTAAAGGTATTAGTAACCAAGACTGGGTAGGAGGAATAACACTTCAGAGGATGCCAGACTGGATGGATGAAGACCAAGGACCCAACCCACTCCATTCAAACATCATTGTAACTCACCTTGCTCTCCACCCCACTTTGCCTCTGAATGAAGATGTGCCCCCAGGAGTAGAAGGAGACAGAAACACCCTGAATTAAGGTCAAGTTTCCATCATCAAGGAAAATGGGAGTTTAATAAAGGAATTCAGGGGGCACCTGGGTGGCTCAGTTGGTTAAGCATGTTACTTTGACTCAGGTCATGATCTCATGATTAGTGAGTTCAAGCCCCATGTCAGACTCTGTGCTGAAAGCTCAGAGCCTGGAGCCTTCCCCTGACTCTGTGTCTCCCTCTCTCTCTGCCCCTCCCCTGCTTGTGCTCTTCCTGTCTGTCTCTCTCTCTCTCTTAAAAAAAATAAACAGGATGGGCCAAGATGGTGGAACAGCATGGAAATTGTTTTTTGCGTCTCTCCTCCCTGAAATGAAGCCAGATCAACACTAAACCATCTTGCACACCTAGAAAACTGATTTGAGGATCAACACAACAATCTATACAACCTGAAACACAGAACTCAGGAGGTACATGGTGTGGAGAGATGAACTGAGGTAGAGAGAAGCCATTGGGGGGGGGGGGCAAGAGCTGTTTTTGCTTGTGGAGAGAGGATGGAGATGGTGGGGGGCGGGTAGAGTACAGATAGCATACCCCCACTCGAAAGCATCTGGAGAGAAAAGAAAGAATACACGAGAGACTGAACAAAAAAGGGAGAAAGGAGAAAGGAGAGGGTTTAAATTCCATTAAGACTCCATAAACAGGGAAGCATAGAGTCTGAAATGCCACAGCTCAATACCTGGTGGTGCTCTGGTGGGAAGGGCGAATCCTTAGGAACAGAGAGCAAGGTCTGACAGGTCCTCGGGTCAGTTCCCGAGGCAGTTCCCCTGCTGGGAGGACATCTGGTAGAGGCTGTGCAGCCACCCCACAGGCAAAGGTCCCAGCAGACCCTGGCAAACAACCACACTCACTGGTACTGGAACAAGGACGTTAAGTGGGAAGCCTGGTGACAGATGGGTGTTGTGATTTTTCCATGATCCCTGGTTGCTGCTGCTACATGATCATGTGAGATTTTTCTGGGGTGGGCTGGCACCCACCTACAGTCTCAGGGAATCGGCAGCAGTGCAGTCTCCCAAACATCCCTGGGGGTAGCTGACACCAGGCAATTGCTTGGTGAGACCCTCACCCAGAGGGTCAGAACAGGCCAAAGCCCCAATCTCTCAGAAGCGAAGGGTTGGGAAACACAGCCGCATCTGAGATAAAACTCAGGAGGGAGGTGTCGCCTGGCAGCCTGACGGCTTGTTTACAGTGTAAAAGCAAGGAGTGGACATAAGCCAGAGACAAAGGTGGGGTGCTTGATGGTCTGGCTGGGAAAGCATAGAGTTCTGGTACTAGGGATTGGGTAGCTGGGTGACGCTATTTTCACCCTTTCCGTGCATTTGCATACATACCTATAAGCGCCACAACAATCCACCCCCAGCAAGCTAAGCAGCGCCATCTAGTGTAGAATAGAGCCATTACACTAAGCTCCATCCAACTGGGCCAACTGTGCACTTTAGGAACACCACAAGTCATTCTATCTGCTTAGTTTACTGACTCTAACATGCTTCGTAGTTTGACTTCTAGGAGAAACCGATGTAATTTCAATCATATTTCAGTCTGTTCACAGGTCCATCTATTCGATTTTTTTTCTTTTCTTATTCTTGAATACAGAAAGAGAAAAAAATTATATTTATTTTCCATTTTTATTAAAAATATTTTTAATTTTTCCCACTATATTTTTTATTTTGTAAATTTTTAAAATTCATTTCACTTCCATCATTTCATTCTTTTCTATTCTATTATATTCATGTTTTCAAATTTTCAAACGTTTTCCTTTTTTCTCTTTTCTTATCTTTCCCTTTTTTCTCTAATCTATCAAGCTCCTTTCAACAACCAGACCAAAACACACCTAGGATCTAGCATCCTTTATTTTATTTTTTTGTGTTGTTTTTAATTTTTTAATTTTTCTTTTTTTTACTTTACTAATTCCTTTTCTTCCTTCAAAATGATGAAATGAAGGAATTCACCCCAAAAGAAAGAACAGGAAGAAATTACAGCCAGGGAGTTAATCACCACAGATACAGCAAGACGCCTAAACCAAAATTTAGAATCACGGTAATAAGAATACTGGCATTGAAAATAGGTTAGAAATCCTTTCTGCAGAGATAAAAGAAGTCAAAGCTAGTCAGGATGAAATAAAAAATGCTATAACTGAGCTGCAATCTTAAATGGATGTCATGGCAGCAAGGATGGAAGAGGCAGAGCAGCAAATCAGAGATAAAGAGGACAAATTTATGGAGAACAATGAAGCAGAAAAAAAGAGGGAGACTAAGGCAAAAGAGCATGATTTAAGAATTAGAGAACTCAGTGACTCATTGAAAAGGAATAACATCAGAATCATAGGGGCCCCAGAAAATGAAGAGAGAGAAAAACGGGTATAAGTTTTATGTGAGCAAATCATAGCAGAAAACTTTCCTACCTGGGGAAAGACACAGACATCAAAATCCAGGAAGCACAGAGGACTCCAATTAGATTCAACAAAAACTGACCATCAACAAGGCATATCATAGTCAAATTCCAAAATACTCAGACAAGGAAAGAATTATGAAAGCAACAAGGGAAAAAAGTCCTTAACTGACAAGGAAAGACAGCTCAGATTCACAGCAGACCTATCCACAGAAACTTGGCAGGCCAGAAAGAAGTGGCAGGATATATTCAATGTGCTGAATCAGAAAAATATGTAGCCAAAAATTCTTTACCAAGCAAGGCTGTCATTCAAAATAGAAGGAGAGATAAAAAGTTTCCCAGACAAACAAAAATTAAAGGAGTTCTTGACCACTTAAACAGCCCAGCAAGAAATTTTAAGGAGAACTCTCTGAGGGGAGAAAAGACAACAAAAATAAAATAAAATAAATAAAACGTATTTTAAAAGACCAAAAGCGGGGCGCCTGGGTGGCACAGTTGGTTAAGCGTCTGACTTCAGCCAGGTCACGATCTCGCGGTCGGTGAGTTCGAGCCCCGCGTTGGGCTCTGGGCTGATGGCTCAGAGCCTGGAGCCTGTTTCCGATTCTGTGTCTCCCTCTCTCTCTGCCCCTCCCCCGTTCATGCTCTGTCTCTCTCTGTCCCAAAAATAAATAAACGTTGAAAAAAAAAATTAAAAAAAAAAAAAAAGACCAAAAGCAACAAAGACTAGAAAGGACCAGAGAACACCAACCAGAAACTCCAAATCTACAGGCAACATAATGGCAATAAATTCACATCGTTCAGTACCCACTCTAAATGTCAACGGACTAAGTGCTCCAATCAAAAGATATAGAGTAACAGAATGGAAAAGAAAACAAGATCCATCTATATGCTGTTTACAAGAGACCCACTTTAGACCTAAAGACACCTTCAGATTGAAAGGAAGGGGATGGAGAACAGTCTATCATGCTAATGGTGGCCAAAAGAAAGCTAGAGTAGCCATACTAATATCAGACAATCTAGACTTTAATGTAAAGACTGTAACAAGAGATGAAGAAGGGCATTATATCATAATTAAGGGGTCTATCCACCAAGAAGATCTAACAATTATACACATTTATGCTCCAAACATGGTAACACCCAAATATATAAATCATTAATCACAAACATAAAGAAACTCATTGACAATAAAACCATAATAGTAGGGAACGTCAAAACCACACTTACAACAATGGACAGATCATCTACACAGAAAATCAAAAAGGAAGGAATGGCTTTGAATGACACACTGTGCCAGACGGACTTAACAGATATATTCAGAACATTTCATCCTAACGCAGTAGAATACACATTCTTCTCAAGTGCACTAGAACATTCTCCAGAATAGATCACATACGGGGACACAAATCAGCCCTCAACAAGTACAAAAAGATCGAGATCATACTGTGCATATTTTCAGATCACAACGCTATGAAATTCTAAATCAACCACAAGAAAAAATGTGGAAAGATAATAAATACTTGGAGACTAAAGACCATCCTACTAAAGACGGATGGGCTAACCAAAAAGTTAAAGAGGACATTAAAAAGTACATGGAAGTCAATGAAAATGATAATACCACAGCCCCAAACCTCTGGCACATAGCAAAGGCAGTCATAAGAGGGAAGTATATAGCAATCTAGGCCTTCCGAAAGAAGGAAGAAAGGTCTCAGATACACAACCTAAACTTAGACCTTAAGGAGCTGGAAAAAGAACAGCAAATAAAACCCAAAGCCAGCAGAAGACAGGAAATAATAAACATTAGAGCAGAAATCAATGTTATCAAAACAACAACAACAACAACAAAACAAAAAACAAAACAGATCAATGAAACCAGAAGCTGGTTCTTTGAAAGAATTAACAAAATTGATAAACCACTAGCCAGTTTGATCAAAAAGAAAAAGGAAAGGACCCAAATAAATAAAATCAAGAATGAAAGAGGAGCGATCACAACCAACACAGAAGAACAATAACAAGAGAATATTATAAGCAATTATATGCCAATAAAATGGGCAATCTGAAAGAAATGGACAAATTCCTGAAACAGGAAGAAATAGAAAATTTCAACAGACCCATAACCAGTAAGGAAATCGAATTAGTAATCAACAATCTCCCAATAAACAAGAGTCCAGGGTCAGATGGCTTTCCAGGGGAATTCTACCAAACATTTAAGGAAGAGTTAACATCTATTCTCTTGAAGCTGTTCCAAAAAATAGAAATGGAAGAAAAACTTCCAAACCCTTTCCATGAAGCCAGCATTACCTTGATGGCAAAACCAAAGACCCCACTAAAAAAGGAGAACTATGGGACAATTTCCCTGATGAACATGGATGCAAAAATCCTTAACATATTAGCCAACCAGATCTAACAATACATTAAAAAAATTATTCACTGCGACCATGTGGGATTTATACCTGGGATGCAAGGCTGGTTCAATATCCACAAAACAATCAATCTGATACATCACATCAATAAAAGAAAGGACAAGAACTCCATGATCCTCTCAATAGATGCGGAGAAAACATCTGACAAAATACAGCCACCTTTCTTGATATAAACCCTAAAGAAAGTAGGGATAGAAGGATCATTCCTCAATATCATAAAAGCCATATATGAAAGACCCACCTCTAATATCGCCCTCAATGGGGAAAAACTGAGAGCTTTCCCCCTAAGGTCAAAAACAAGACAGGGATGTCCACATTATGTTCCAATATTCAACATAGTACTGGAAGTCTTAACCTTAGCAATCATACAACACAAAGGAATAAAAGGCATCAAAATCAGCCAAGAGGAGGTGAAACTTTCACTCTTCACAGATGACATGATACTCTATATGGAAAACCCAAAAGATCCCACCAAAAAACTCCTAGAACTGATCCATGAATTCAGCAAACTGGCAGGATATAAAATCAATGCGCAGAAATTGGTTGCATTCCTATACACCAATAATGAAGTGACAGAGAAATCAAGGAATCAATCCCATTTACAGTTGCACCATAAAATACCTAGGAATAAATCTAACCAAAGAGGTGAGAAATCTATACACTGAAAACTATAGAGAGCTTATGAAAGAAACTGAAGAAACAAAAAAATGGAAAAAGATTCCATGTTCCTGGATAGGAAGAACAAATATTGTTAAAATGTCGATACTACCCAAAGCAATCTACATATTCAATGCAACCCCTATCCAAATAACACCAGCATTCTTCACAGAGCTAGCACACACAATCCTAAAATTTGTATGGAATCTGAAGAGACCCCCGAATAGCCAGAGCAATCTTGAAAAAGAAAACCAAAGCTGGAGGCATCACAATCCCAGACTTCAAGCTGTATTACAAAGCTATAATCATCATGACAGTATGGTACTGGCACAAGAACAGACACTCGGATCGATAAAACAGAATAGAGAACCCAGAATTGGACCCACAAATGTATGGCCAACTAATCTTTGACAAAGCAGGAAAGAATATCCAATGGAATAAAGACAGTCTCTTCAGCAAGTGGTACTGGGAAAACTGGACAGCGACATGCAGAAAAATGAACCTGGACCACTTTCTTACACCATACACAAAAATAAACTCAAAATGGATAAAAGACCTAAACATAAGACAGTAAGGGGCACCTGGGTGGCTCAGGCGGTTAAGCATCTGACTTTGGCTCAGGTCATGATCTCGCTGGGTTTGTGAGTTTGAGCCCCATGTCGGGCTCTGTGTTAACAGCTCAGAGCCTGGAGCCTCCTTCACATTCTGTGTCTCCTCCTCTCTCTGCCCCTCCCATGCTCATGCTCTGTCTCTCAACAATAAATAAACGTTAAAATAAATAAATAAATAAATAAATAAATAAACATAAGACAGTAAGCCATCAAAATCCTCAAGGAGAAAGCAGGCAAAAATCTCTTCGATCTTGGCCGCAGCAACTCTTACCCAACACATCTCCAGAGGCAAGGGAAATAAAAGCAAAAATGAACTATTGGGACCTCATCAAAATAAAAAGTTTCTGCACAAAGGAAACAATCAGCAAAACTAAAAGGCAACTGACAGAATGGAAGAAGATATTTGCAAATGACATATCATATAAAGGGGTAGTATCCAAAGTCTATAAAGAACTTATCAAACTCCACACCCAAAAAACAAATAATCCAGTGAAGAAATGGGCAAAAGACATGAATAGACACTTTTCCAAGGAAGACAGCCAGATGGCCAACTGACTGCTTAACCGCACTCAGCATCAGAGAAATACAAATCAAAACCACGATGAGATACCACCTCACACGTGTCAGAATGGCTTACATTAACAACTCAGGCAACAACAGATGTTGGTGAGAATGTGGAGAAAGAGGATCTCTTTTGCACTGCTGGTGAGAATGCAAACTGGTACAGCCACTCTGGAAAACAGTACGGAGGTTCCTCAAAAAATTAAAAAAAGAACTACCCTACAACCCAGCAATTGCACTACTAGGTATCTATCCAAGGGATACAGGTATGCTGTTTCGAAGGGACACATGCACCCCAATGTTTATAGCAGGACTATCAACAATAGCCAAAGTACGGAAAAAGCCCAAATGTCCATTGATGGATGAATGGATAAAGAAGACATAGTATATATACACAATGGAGTATTACTTGGCAATCAAAAAGAATGAAATCTTGCCATTTGCAACTATGTGGATGGACCTGGAAGGTATTATGCTAAGCAAAATTAGTCAGAAAGACAAAGATCATATGACTTCACTTTTATGAGGAATTTAAGATACAAAACAGATGAACATAAGGGAAGGGAAGCAAAAAATAATATAAAAACAGGGAGGGAGGCAAAACATGAGACTCTTAAATATAGAGAACAAACAGAGGGTTGCTGGAGGGGTTGTGGGGCGATGGGCTAAATGGGTAAGGGGCATTAAGGAATTTACTCCTGAATTCATTGTTGCACTACATGCTAACTAACTTGGATGTAAATTTTAAAATAAACAAATAAAAAGGAAAACAAAACAAAACAAAAACCCCATAACCAACAACTCGTGCTGAGAGCACTTTTTAGTAAATTATGCTGAAGTTAAAAACAATAAAATAAAATAAGAAATAAGAAATTAAAATAAAATGGAAGTCAGTTCAGTTATAGAAAATAAAGTCAGGGGCGCCTGGGTGGCGCAGTCGGTTAAGCATCCCACTTCGGCCAGGTCACGATCTCGCGGTCCGTGGGTTCGAGCCCGCGTCGGGCTCTGGGCTGATGGCTCAGAGCCTGGAGCCTGTTTCCGATTCTGTGTCTCCCTCTCTCTCTGCCCCTCCCCCGTTCATGCTCTGTCTCTGTCCCAGGAATGGATAAACGTTGAAAAAAAAAAAAGAAAGTCATATTTTGGGACGTCTGAGTTTGTGGCCTGGGAGATGAAAATTCATAGCAAAAAGCTTTGGCCAGACTGGTTGTCAGGTGGGCAGTTGTTGGAGGTCCAAGTAGGCATGGACGTGCAGTAGGTATGATTCTGGAAAGCATAACATAGAAAGCATTTTGGAAAATCTGCTCCAAAGTCTCCTTTATTCTTCTCCTAAGTAAGAAGTGACCCCAGGACTTAAACTTTTGTGTATGCGGCAAATGGCAGCAGCTGCTGGGAGAGAGAAAGGGTAGGACAAATCACTACTGGATAACCAGCAACTTTCGTCATGTAAAAACAGCTGTCGCTTGTTTCTTCTACAAGGTTCACATTTCTTCATATCATTTTGTCAGTGGTTGGTATCTTCTTGCTGAAATCTCAATTGGGTTTTTTTAAAAATATACTTAAACAGTTTAGAAAGATATGGTTCCTCCCTTTCTTGAGTGCCATCTTTCCTTTAGCTATTTTTGTTTAAGAAACATCAACAGAGTGGTTAAGTGGACCCAGTTAAGTGGAACCTCGCCAGATCTAGGTTGCCATTTTCTATTGTAGAAGGCACTGAAAACCCACAGGATGTGGACAGGATGTTGCCTAGCACAAAATGAGTACTCGTTAACTAGTAGCTACTGTTACTATTACCAGCTGAGATACTAAGTTGACTAAGGCGACAAAGTCTGTCTATCTGGAATTAAAAAAAAAAAAAAAGTTAAGATAAGCTTCTAGATAATGAATCCTAAACATAAATCCATGTGGGACACACACAAAAATGCACTCCCCTCCCTCCATCCAAGCTGCATACTAATATACTTATTAATAAAATGCCTTTATATTTAATTTAGCAAAAGGTGAAACATTCCAGGAATGTATGCATGACCAAAAGTGAATGAATGTTTTCATTAGAGAAAACAGTAACCCTTCTCCTGGCAATGCCATCATCCAACTACTTGTCCTGTGTTCATCATTAAAATCCAACCATTGGTGCTTACACAGACCGTATTCTGGGTGAGATGCATTACAGCAAGGACCAAATCCAGTACAAGTACTCTAAAGTTCTTACATATAGAGTTAAGATTTTCATAAGATTTCCTATTATAGTCTTCGAATGCTCTATTGGTCTCATTTACAACCATGATTCTAATCTTTATGTGACCATGTTTCCAAGTTACTATAATTATACCCAACACTAATGAAGCAGTGATCCCCAATCAGACACAAGGGTGTGGACCTAAAGCATGTCCTGTCCAAGCTTCCATGCTCATACATACCCCAATGGGACAAAACCACAGAGCTGGCTATAATTTGCAAGAACAAAATTTTCCATGAATCAGTAGAAGCCCGAAAGTTTTAAAGGCACTTTTCTAGAGGGAGTGATTTCTGAAGCAAACTGTTCCAGTAAACTCGGAGAGTAGTGACAAAACATTCAAAAATAAAGCCATGTGGGGCACTCAGGTGGCTTAGTTGTTTAAGTGTCAGACTTCCTCTCAGGTCACAATCTCACAGTTCGTGAGTTCAAGCCCCCGGTCAGGCTCTGTGCTGACACCTCAGAGCCTGGAGCCTGCTTCAGATTCTGTGTCTCCCTCTCCCTCTGCCCCTACCCCACTTATGCTCAATCTCTGTCTCTCAAAAATGAATAAACATTAAAGGAAAAAAAGATTACAAATAAAGCCATGACATTCTGTTTCATCCGTCTGGGGAAAAAGCTATCTCCCTACTGACACAACACAAGGTGGTTAGTCAGTCACACTT
Organism: Prionailurus viverrinus; assembly: GCF_022837055.1. NCBI lineage: Eukaryota > Metazoa > Chordata > Mammalia > Carnivora > Felidae > Prionailurus > Prionailurus viverrinus. The sequence goes on from NC_062561.1 coordinate 205,465,334, forward strand.
TATCCTATTTCTCTATAGACGTTTAAATGTGACATTTCAGTTCAAACCAGTGTTTATGTATGTGTAGCAGAGAACTAGAATCACAAGGTCTGGATAGAATTAACCAGGCACAGACCCTGCCACATGAGTGTAAGCCCTGTACTCTTGTGGAAAGTGCATTCCCCAAATGGGAGAAAGAAGGGGCAAAGGCAAGGCTGGCTGATAGCAACTCACTGGCTTTTGGAAAATCAGGTCCAGAAAAGAGCTCATTTAGATAAAAGTTCACTGGCTAACTCCAGTTCTACACATTACTAGAGAAGTTTCCAAGTTTTGCTTTTCCTAGAGTAAGCCAGAAACAACGTAGGTGGATGGGGGGATTAAAAAAAAAAAGTGGCCTTATTTCAATTTCTGAACGGTCCATTTCCGTGTGTTTTGACTGTGCCCTACATCAAATCACATTGCTGCTGTTTTTCATCTTCCCAGGTGCAAAAGGAAGGAGAAGGAGAAGGTTCTTAGATCTTCCTATTCTCTCTTTATGGTAGAGGAAACAGGAACACCTGCAATCCCTTGCCCTGAGTTCTCACTTCCTTTTTCGTGTCTCTCCATTGTTGGGGGAAGGAACTAGCCACCATCATTCCACATGTCACCTGCATACCCCAAATCCACATCACTTCAATTCTTCTCAAAGTCTGTAACAACCACTTTGACTCCCCGCCATTCTATTGCTGCCACTTGTATGTGCCCCCAAACTCACAGTGACCTTAGGTGAGCTGGATAACTCTCCTCCCCATTCCATTACCTCTCTGCCTTTGTTATCCCCAGTAACTCCACACAACAAAAGTCCAAGTACCCAGATCTCTGAGGGCTGTTTTGGTCTATGGGTGAAATTTGAAATATCCAGGGGCAAACTGGACTCTCAAACTTTTAGACTACTTTTTCATTAGTATTATACTTCAGAAATAGGCTTTTTAAAAGAATTGGAAAGCAGAGTTTAAAGTTGTGATCTTTGACAAGAATATGAAGTACAAATATTTTACGTGGAATGAGGTAGTCATATGCTTTCACAATCAACGTGACAGAGATGTAATATCTCACCACTATTTAGAGTCCAAGCCTTTAAAGTTCTTCATAATCATAAACTAGATGTTCTCTACCTATTCAATATAATTTTCCACTCCTCCCCCAAATAAATTATCTACCAAGACCCTATCTTTTCCTCCCACTATCTTAACCATCGTAAGTCAAGAGTTTGAAATAGTCAACATTCTAATTGCTGTCTCATTGTCTCCTTCCTTTTGCACAAGACTATCTACTGTCTCATTCTAATTACTGTCTAATTATCTCAATTACTGTCTCTCATTATCTAATTACTGTCTCATTATCTCATTATACCTACTTTATCCAAAAGATTTCCCTCCAGAATTACAGTATATACCATGCTAAATGTCTATATAACCACTTAAATAGTGTACAGTTCAATTCCTTAGCCCAATATGTAACTTCTAAGAGATAAGTTTAAAAACAGCAATCTTGGGGTGTTGGGTGGTTCAGATGGTTAAGCGTCTGGCTCTTGATTTTGGCAGGTCATGATCTCGCGACTTGTGGGATGGAGCCCCACATCAGGCTCTGCGCTGACAGCAGGGAGCCTACTTAGGGTTCTCTCTCTCTCTCTCTCTCTCTCTCTCTCTCTCTGCCCGTCCCCTGCTCACATTCTTCCTCTCTCCCTCTCTCTCTCTCTCACTCGCTCTCAAAATAAACATTTATAAAAAAGAACAGCAATCTTGAGTGCTTCAAAATTCAAATGTTACCATTTCTACTGCTTTACTTAACTAACACTTTAAAAGTTTCACTTTAGGGGCATGTGGGTGGTTCAGTGGGTTGAGTGTCCAACTCTTAATTTCAGCTCAGGTCATGGTCCCAGAGTCATGAGATGGAGCCCCACTTTGGACTCCGTGCTGAGCATGGAGCCTGCTTAAGATTCTCAAGTTCTCTCCCTCTGCCCCTCTCCCTGCTCCTGTCCTCTCTCTCTCTCTCAAATTAAAAAAAAAAAAAAAAAGTCTCACTTAAAAGTGTTTTTTTCCCCCTTGTTAATTACACTAATTTATCTTTCCTTTGGGAATCTAAAGAGCAGCTGGAACATGCAAGTTGCTGCCACTGACGTGTAGAATTTTGGTTGTTTGTTTTTCTCCTCTTACCATTCCGACCCAATATTTGTTGGCAAAGACTCTCAAAAACTGGCAGGAGCTATAAATTAGATATTTGAACTATTCTCCCCTAGCTATACAAATGAGCTGTCCAACTTTCCAGTACTAAAATGCTTTAATTCACAAGACGTATGCCCTAAGGGACTTGAAAATTTGCCTCTAAGTCAGATGAACACATGGGTTATGAGTTATTAATTATACATAATAAGGCTTTGGGATAGGATAAATTGAACTAAACCCTAAACCTGACTGACAGATAATATATCCCATATTTGTGTTGGATGAGAAAACAGCAAAATCTAAAAGTTAGGGCCATGACTTGGATAGAATCAGAAAGGCCAAGGCCCACTATCCAGATTCATTACAAAATACCTAACTGTTATTCCCTGACTCCATCAAGGCCTGAACGCCCACTGCAGAAAAAGATTAGTCCTCTCTCTCCGTCCTATTCCAATCCCTAGAAAAAAAATACAGAGAGAATGATAAAAAGATTTATATACTGAAAAACTGTCCAGAGTTAGACAGAAACATACATATAATGTATTAAAATTTATCCATTTACTTATATATATTCTTTACTTAGATGAGTAATTTAAACACAAACTTCCAATTTAAGACAAACGAGAAAATAACGGATGGTCAAAAAGGCCTAAAAGACACATCAACATTAGCACTTCACTGCCTACGTGTAATTCTTTTTTTTGGTAACGCACTGTGGGGTACAATGGACTTTTAAAAAAATTATTTCCAGTTGAATATCTATACATAGTGTAACAATACAAGAATAAAAAATAAGTCATATCTTCCAGTTGTATGCCTTAGAAAAAAAAGAACAATAAAATAGGATGGATGAAAATTATTTCTGTTGGTTTTAGACTTCACCATAAATAATCCAAGGTCACCAACCTTTGGGAGTATTAATTTAAGAAATTTTGTATCCAAAAAATCATTTAAATATCCTAAGCAATAAAGTAAAATAAAACCAACTGAAGCATAGTTTTTAACTCAAGTAATACAACTAGATGACAAAGGATTAGTCAGCAGCAAAGAATGAGGTCCTAAATTCTGAAAATATAGAAAAAGATTTGCTACAATAACAAAAATAAATAAATCCAAGTATCATTATTTTTAGTTTAAGCTGAATCCAGGAATTATCTCATTAAAAAAAAAAAAAAAAAACCAAGTTGCTGCTTTCCAGATATACCCACAAGTACTTTGGGAAAAGGAAAAGGGCATAAAGATACGATTTATTGTTTTCCTAGTAGAACTTTCATGATGTAATTCAGACTTGAGGTTACTAATGACCTGAGATCCATTAGCAAATTGCATTTATTACTTAAAAATTAAAAAGGAGCCTTTCCTGCTTTAAAACACATGTACACACCCACACAAACACACACAAACAGATCTTAATCTCAAGCACAGCAAAACAGAAGTTGATTACCAAACCAATAGATATTGTGAGTTATAAACTGAGTAAACATGAGCATTACAGTAAAAAATTTCACAACAGTTAATTCTTTTTCTGGTTTAGAGATAGTTTATATGTGCTTATAATTATTTCAAGAAATTTAGTACCAAATTAGTTACAGAGAGAGACAGATATTCCAAGTATTCACTCATTCATTCACCTATATACAGCTTTTGGCACAGTAGCAAAGTCACAAAGAAAATCTACACTTTTACTGCAAAAAGACATGGTCTTTACTGATGTTTAGATAAACAAAGAGGTAGCTAATAAAAAAAAGGGCCACCATTTTTCTCAAATGTCATCAATTACATAAGACCTCAAAACACATTCTGATTTGGAAAAAAAAATTCTTGCCAACAATTAAGGGAGCGAGTAATTTCATCTATTTCCCAGTGGCAAGTCTTCCCCGGATGGTAGTAACCAGCAAAACTATTCACTTGAGCCTTTTGTCACCAGAGACCATTGCTACATCTCTACACAAACATGATGAACTCAATTTATTAGTCAAATAGCTGAATTCCATTCAAGTGCACTTAATACAGTAATACACTTTATAAATTGATTGAAATTAAAAACACCTCTGATTGGAAATGGGATTCTTAAGAATACAATACTGATTTCAAATGATATGTTTCACTGGTGTCCTGATGAAACATACAAAGCAAATGATGTCATTGTTTCCAGCATCTCTGAAAGATTACCTAGTCCCTTAAGGTATTAAAATAGAAGTGAGAAAATACATCCCTGAAATCTAGAATTGGTAGTACAGTTTGAAAAGTTGAAGCCAATTTGATATGGTTAATTCAGATCATGGTTAAATGGTAAGAGGATAGCTCAGGAGTTGACACAAGTCTCAAATTAGTAATCTTTGTTGAAAAAACATAAACGAAGGTACCTGTAATGTTTACAAGGTCAGAGTGTTCAGATCCATGTATATAAGTCCTAAGATCCTAAAAACTTAATCTCTTAAAATATTGTTGACCATTGAGGAAGAATAAAAAAATCCAAATGGATTACATCTAAAATGAGGCTGTTCTTTCTCCTTTTATAAAATACTTTTGGAATTCATAACACAAAAAATATGCACAGAAAGACATTCAGAATTTTCAATCTTTTAAAAAAAAATCAAGGGATCTTGAAAAATATCCCTGTTTGCTTTGCATTCTTCAGTCTTCCTTCTCTTCCAAGAGCTTTGCTACAGATGTCTATCAGCTGTATAGAGTGATACTTTATTTGCCTGTTCTCACAACAGAAGAGGTGGCTTTGTCGGACAACAGCTTGGTCTTGAAAATTTACTTCTGGTAGGATTCTCTCACTTTTGCCTGCAGCGCATCACACGTCTTCTTGGCATCGCCTAGAAGCATGGCCGTGTTGGGTTTGTAGAAGATTGGATTGTCCACTGCAGCATAGCCAACACCCAGTGACCTCTTCATAACGATGACCTAAGGAGCAAAGATTAAGGGGCAAAATGAGTGTATTTAACAGACTGGGCTGGGATGTGATAGGTATGCCCACACTGCCCTGCCCTAGCTTTAAATGAAGCACCACCACTACTAACTCCTGAGTACACAGTTTTCTAAAATACACAAGGAGTCGTTTTCTTAATGCAGGCACACACTGTATTAACTTTAATTTTTTAAATGTGCCCATACTCACATCCAAGAGAGAAAAATCTTGTTAACAGTAAATAGTTTATCTATGAAACATAAGATTACAAGTGATTTTCTTCTCAGAGCTTTTCTCTATAAAGACCCTGTAACATTTTCTACTCAGAAGAATAAGCATCTTTCTCTAATGTGTTAAAGAGACCAAACTTAGTGCATAAGCTTCTAATGGGAAAATGGCATGATTCCTATTCCACCACTTTAAAGTACATCAGAAGGTTCCAGGCGCGCCTGGGTGGCTCAGTCAGTAAAGTGTCTGAATCTTGATTTCCGCTCAGATCATGATCTCACAGTGGTGGGTTCAAGCACCAGGTTGGGCTCCGTGCTGACAGTACAGAGCCTGCTTGGTGTTCTCTCTCTCTCTGCCCCACCCTGGCTCACTCGCACTCTCTCTTTCTCAAAATAAATAAATAAACATTAAAAAGAAAAAGAAGGTGCCAAGACAAAAGCCCAAAGAGCAATCTAGCCCATCACATGACAGAAGTAATAATATTACAGTCCTACAAAGCAAAATGGAAAAAGCAAACCTGTCTCTAATATTGATGTAGTATAGTCATTGACACCTAACATGGCTTATGGATGGTGCTATCCTGTTAAATAGCAAGTTAGTTCTTAGGAAAATAAAAAGCCTTTCTGTGGTTGTCTAGGTAGTTTATCCAAAAATGAAAGCGTCTAAATTTATTCACACTTTACTCAGCCTTAGTATAGTCTTCTTCAAATTCTCCAATTTGATGACGAATGCAGTAATTTTTTATCTACACATGAATAAGTGCGTATCACACTCCCATATTTTCAATGAAGAGAAACAAAATTAAAGGGAAATGTACTTACATAATTACATAATTATGACTGTTAAAATGCAGATCTGACCTAAGGGTAGTAAAGGCATGTCCCTCGAATGACGCAGGGGAAAGGTATAAGCCTTTGAGTCTCTATGACCCAGCGGTGAGCCTCCACAGAGGTGATGTGCGCGAGCAGGCCTTGCTTCCTTATGCCACATTATGGTTTGGATTTCTAAATCACCTTTCTTCTAGACACCCCATAACAACAACAAATTCCCTTTAAAAAAATTAAATGAAAAAACATGCTCATCTTCGTATATGAAGGCAATGATACTGACTCACTGTCCCAGAGGGAAGCCATCTGCTTCACTGGACTCTATCTGGAAGTCAGCCAGACTCATTCCAAAAGCTCACAGCTCTTTTTTCAGCTGTGGCTACAGATTTTGTTAATCCATCCACATAATATCGTTTGGTTCTAATGGTGACCAGGGCATTCACTCGGGTTCTCTATCGGCCACCGAACAGACAGAAGCTGGATATAGAGAGCTAGGCCCTACGCCCACTCAAGCTCCTGCGGCTTTTAAAAGGCATCAGCGCTCCTCGCCGAGTGAACCAGGATGGCTCTGTGCGCATGTCTGAAGAGACATTTGACTATGAGAATGAAACACAAGTCTGAAACTTTACCTGCTTTGATTTCCAGACCTCGAGGACTGGCATGCCTGCAATAATAGAGTTGGGGTCTTCCTGAGCTGCTGAATTAACAGTGTCATTAGCTCCAATTACAAGGACCAAATCGGTGTCTACGTAATAAAGGGAAAAAAAGAGAAAATATAAGTCTCAAATAGGCTACTTTCATTTTTTTTTCAGGCAAATTATAGTGATCTGCACTTTATAACAATAGTAACAGAAGCCAACATTTATAGGATGCACACTTATGCCAGGCACTGTACAAAGAGCTTTATCAGAGAGGGTCGGTAACTTAGCCAATGCCACACAGCTAAAAGCAGTAGGTCCTGCATGTGAACCTGAGCATGCTGACTGGAGCTTACATTATTGTGCTTTCCCTCCCCCCAGATGCATCTACCTAATCTGACTTTGCGGTTTTTTTATTATCTCAAAATGATCTTGTTGGTTATATTATTTTTGAGAAGACTGGCATTCCATTTTCAGCTTTTAAAATGACCACATATGATGCTATTTGATGTCTCCAAGAAAATGGTCTAAGAGTCTGTACTGTATTAAAGCTGTGCCCATAATTCCTGGAACTGGCAGGTTTCACACAAAATTTTGCAACAGTGAAATCTCAAAGGGGGCATAAAATTAAAATGGTCCAAACTCCCTCTTTAAGGACTATAATATAAATTACCTTAGAACTTTGCCAAAAATGCCATGTGAATGTAGATACACATATAACTTCATTATTTTTCTCTAATAAACAGTATTTTTTAAGTTTACAGTGGATACTTGCCAGGGGGAACTGGTTTAACTTTAACAAACATGATCTTGGGCCAAATGTCATTAACATTCAACATCTACCCAATGACAGCCATAAAGTACAGCACCTTATCTACTGAAATCCTAGTGCTTTAAAAGAAAATAGAAAACTACTTTATTGATTATGAATCAGTACAATTAGAAGCCTGGAAAATCTCAGACACTGCTAGCATTATACATTAAATTAGCAACAGAAGCAATGTCATAAATGAGGAACCTGAGGCTGGGATCTAGTGCAAACAAGCGAGAATTGTGACCTAGATCCCAAAGCCAGATCTCTTCCGAGTCCCTCTGCAATGAGCTCCACTATCTCTCAAGATTTTCACCACCCCTCAAAGGCACAAAAGTACCCATGCTACTCACAAGTCTGTTGTGCCTTATTCAGTACCGTCTTTCACTGCTTTCATTCCAACTGCACACCTACTAGGAGTAGGTTACTCTTCATTGGACTAGTGGGTGTTCAGAAATCCCACAATTTACGTCCTAAGACGGGGGTTGCTTTATTCAGACTGAGAATATTTAGACTTCAGCATCGCCTCTACCACTTACCTGGGAAATCATGGTTGATCTCGTCCATTTCCAGCACAATATCATATGGCACCCCAGCCTCAGCCAGCAGCACATTAAGCTGACCAGGCATCCGGCCTGCAACTGGGTGAATTCCAAACCTAGACATGAAACAAATGAACAGCTGGCCTTACTTGATGGGCCAAAATGTACAGAGACCCCAACATCACCTCCAAATCTGCACACTTTGTTCTTGGCACCTCTGCTTTTCCTGGTACTATCTGATCTCTACAGGCGGGACTAGAACTAGTCCAGATATATGATCAATCTACAAATATTGAAGTTGGAGGTTTAATATCTCAGTATACACAAATGATAACTCCTCTCAAAAAATAAGTGTAACCTTAGAACCTGACTCTTCCATATGTTTTAAGTACAAAGAATTTCCAACAACATTAATAAATAAGATCACCTTACATTTAATAAGCATTATGTTCTCTCATGATACTTTCTGATAAATCTTGAATCTTTAAAAACTTATGTAAGTCAGCCTGGAATTAAACACTTGCCATGAAAAATCAACATTATTCCATCAAAAGCTGACTTCACATTCAACTTTAACCTCTATGTTCAAAGCTGGAGAAATAAAATAGTGTCATGGACAGGAGTTAACAGCCTACAATCTTTCAGAAAATGATATGAAGCATTACTCTGCATCCCAGAAGAAATGTGATAGCAACATGCTGGAGTGTTTCAAAGACGGAGTGATACACAAATCAGAGCTCCACACTTTTATTAAGGCAAAAGAAACTGAAGCATCAAGCAATTTCTTTCAACCACAACCATAATGGGATCTTTGGAGTCATTTAATCCAGCCCCTTGCCCACAGTATTGATCTCTGTCTCCTCAGCACTGGGCACAGTGCTTGACACACAGGAAGGGCTCAATAAAAAGTGAGTGAGTGAGTGAGTGAGTGAGTGAGTGAATGAGTGAATGAATCCAGTGAAGAAATGCATTCGATAGTAGTTCTTGGCAGGGATCTATCCGACTTCAGTTTAAACACTTTCAGTAACCAGAAACTTACTCCTTCCTAAGGTCTATTCCATTACTAGACAATCTCAAAAATTATATAACACACACACACACACACACACACACACACACACACACACATTCATATTCGACCGAAGGGAACCCCTATCTCATTGCTTTCCAAGGTCTGTAGTTTTGCTCTGGAGCCATAATGAGTTTATTCCCTCTTTCATATGTGGATTCCTTTGAGCTATCCTTGATGCTTACTAAGCAAAACATCCTCAATTCTTTCAATTACTCAATGCTGACAGATCCGCTGCTGTCTGAGTCCCATTTCCACAATGCAATATCCAGCTCAAATCTCAGTCCCCCAAAGTGAATACAGTATGCTGGATGCAATCTAGATGCATAAGGCACAGCAAGAAAATCCCATCCTTAGACCTTTCATTGACAATGATGCCTAAGTCGGCCTTAGCTTTTAGGGCCGCCAAAATACACTGCTGGCTCACACAAAAATCATGTCATTTAAGACACAGAAACTGCTGCCAAGTCAGGTGTCCCCACTGTTAATAGAGGTCCTCCTGGGAACAGATTAAAGCAGCACAGGAATTGACCCCTCCCAAAAACACAAACCCGAAAAGGGCTTTAAAATGGCCATTTAATTGCCTAAATAGATGATAAGGGATTTTCCCACATCTTTAAAAGTGATAATGAAGGGGCGCCTGGGTGGCTCAGTCGGTTGAGCGTCCGACTTCGGCTCGGGTCGTGATCTCGCGGTTTGTGGGTTCGAGCCCCGCGTCAGGCTCTGTGCTGACAGCTCAGAGCCTGGACCCTGCTTCAGATTCTGTGTCTCCCTCTCTCTCTGCTCCCCACCCCCCAACTCACACTCTGTCTCTCTCCTTCAAAAGTAAATAAACATTTAAAAAATTTTTTTAAAGTGATAATGAAGAGTCTGAATTACTGGGGGATCTTGTAGTGGGGGGGGGACATCAAGTGACAGGTACTCTCTCTTATCAAATTTATTTTTAATCTTAGTTTAGAGATCACCGAATGCCCCTAAATAATAATTTATGTTTAATAAAAAAACAGAAACCCCAGGCTAAAAGGAAACAAAACAGTTACCCCTATGCAGTTATACAACAGATAATCATTTTATTTCTCCTCTTTTTTAAATATATTTTCCCGATTTTCTATGAGAATGTACACTTTTGTGGGAGAATCAAACCATGTGATTAAGAGGCTTTGGGGAAACCCTGAAGGGCTAGGAGGACAGTGAGATCAGTGACCTTGGCCCAGCCGGGATCTTCCCAGCTTCACAGTCGCTGAAAGGAGGAGAATGTACACTTTTTATGGTGGGAAAAATTAACTTCATCTAAAATAACTTAATACTTCATGCTATTATATTGTAACACCATTTACAAATGATTTCTCATATATTATTCCATTCTATCCCTAATCATCTTTAAAATTCTCCATCCAGAATTAGAACACTGGGGCGCCTGAATGGCTCAGTCAGTTGAGTGCCCAACTCTTGATTTTGGCTCAGATCAGGACACCAGGGTCGTGAGATCGACCACCGCGTCCGGCTGCACGCTGAGTGTGGAACCTGCTGAAGATTCTCTCTCTCTCTCCCCCCACCCCCACTCACCCCCAACTCATGTATTCACTCTCTCTCTCTCTCTCTCTAAAATAAAAGAATTAAAATAAAACAAAAAGAATTAGAATGTAAGAGCAAGTGATTCAAACCCAGTCCTTCGTTAAATAAGCAGAGCTTCAGAGCTTTACCCATACACCTAACAGAAAGAAGCAAGAATGTAGTATGGGGGGCTGCTGGTATATATTCTGGCACAACGGCCAATGCTGGCTCTTCCTGATGTGCTATGCAGTTTGTAGAACTTTTTTAGTAAATAGTTACAGCTGGGATTCAAACTCAGGTCTTTCTGCCTCAAGAGTCTGAACTTTTAGCTCTATACATTATAGTAGTATAAGGGAGATATATATTTGAGAGGTATTTTGTTTAGTTGACAGCTCAGGTTTTACTAGTTATGTTGCTGCTAGGCAGGTTACTTAAGGACTCTCACTGTCTCAGTTTTCCCAGAGTAGTAACCGGCTGTTACTATCAGCCCATATCCTGCCAAGGGCTATATAAAACTGTGTAGAAACGGTTTGAGAAATACTTATTATTCTCTGCTTGGATGGGTAAAAAAAGGAGTTCCAAAAATCCAATTCGCAGTGTTCTTTGAGAATAATTGAGAGCCCAGAAAGTTTCAACAGTGCTACAAGCTATAAAATAGAAAAAAAAAAAAAAAATTAAATATCTGCATGAACAAACAGACACAGAAGAAAAATATGTCTCATCTATCTCAACTACTTCATCACCTTTCCCCTCAGTGGGCTAGCTGTAGTTTTGTTCTAGCAAAAATAAAATTAAGGGCAGTCATTGTTTCACTCCAGTCATTAGTTCACTCCAGACCATGCTCACCACCTCACAGGGTTTTAAGTTGTTCCACCACAAATTCTCCTGTCGTTTTGGGGACTGTAACAGTTCAACACCTGAGAAAAAATTTTAAATGTTCTCTAAAAACAAGATTGCTTTCTTTTTAGGTTCAAAAAATGTTTCTCTATTTATTGAGAGAGAGAGGGAGAGGGAGAGGGAGGGAGTGCATGGGCAGGGGAGGGGCAGAGAGAGAGGGAGAGAGACTCCCACACAGGCTCAATGTGGAGCACTCTGTGGGCTCCCACACAGAGCCCAATGGGGAGCACGGAGTCCCATATGACCCCATGAAGTCACTACATGAGCCTAATTCAAGAGTCAGACACTGAACTAAGTCACCCAGGTGCCCCAGTTGCTTTCTTTTTAAACTAGACATTGCTATCTTAATGTCATAGTCTATATCAAACCAAAGTTTTCAATCACTCCTGAAAACAAAAGAAATAAGGCAAAATACTGACAATTTAGGCTCCCACTCTTCATGTGGTAATGCAAGCTGTCTTCAGCACTGCAGCTGTTTTCAAATTGCCTCAGAGAAAACACTTCTGCAGGGGTAAGTGGACTCTCTGGTTAAGGTAACTTCTTTCAGATTTTAGTGTTTTTTTGTAGTGGCAATAACATAAAACATTTGAAAAAAAAAATCTCCAGGAACCAAAGTATATGCTCAATAAATCAGACTTATTGAGACTTACTAAGACTCAAATATGAACATAAATATCATTTTAGTACTTTAGTAACAATATAGTATTTTAGGGGTGGCTGTTTGGCTCAGTTAGTAGAGCATGTAATCTTGATCTCAGGGTCATGAGTTTGAGCTGCATGTTGGGTGTGGAGCCCCCTAGGGGAGGGGAGGGGAGGGGAGGGGAGGGGAGGGGAGGGGAGGGGAGGAAAGGAAGGAAGAGAAAGGAAAGAAAGAAAGAAAGAAAGAAAGAAAGAAAGAAAGAAAGAAAGAAAGAAAGAATATAGCCTTTTCCAGCTTCTGGAGGCTGTTCCCATTCCCTGGCTTATCACTCCATCCCTCTGACTTCTGCTTCCATTATAACATCTCCTTCCCTGACTCTGACCCTCTTCTCTCTCTTATGACAACCCTAGTGATCACATGGGCCCACGTGAATAATCCAAGATAGTCTCCCCATCTTAAAATCCTTGCCTTAAATCTACAAAGTCCCTTTTGCCATGTGAAGTAACATGTTCACAGGTTTGGGGGATTAAAGTGGACATCTTTGGGGGTGACTGGGAGGCTCAGTTCGTTGAGTGTCTGACTTCAGCTTAGGTCATGATCTCACAGTTCGTGAGTTCAAGTCCCACAACTGGCTCTCTGCTGTCATCATGGAGCCTGCTTCAGATCCTCTGTACCCCTCTCTCCCTGCCCCTCCCCCACTCATATTTTCTCTCTCTCTCTCTCTCTCTCTCAAAAATAAATAAACATTTTTTAAAACACTTAGAACAATAAAAAAAAAGAAAAACAAGTGGACATCTTTAGGGCCTTTATTCAGCCTACCACAAACTTCCTTTCTAGTCCTAAAATTCCAGGAACTAGGGTTTCTATTTTAGCTGAAAAGTCAATATATACAGTATGTAAATTACTTTTGGATTTCAATTCTGTATCCTTCCTTTATTCTAGTAATTTTATTGTTTTTAATAAAACAATAGTAATTAATTTGTTTTTAATACTGCCCTTGCTTATCTTTAAATTAATCCATCTAGCTATCATCTTTATGCTTTAACTGACATGTCTTGGGCCAGATTAGAAATCAAAGACCTCTAAATGTATTTGTTGTTACTGTAATTTTTAATTAGCTACAGACTGCATAAAGACATTATTTCTGTTGAGCTAGTTGTGAAGGGTAAACAATCACAAAGCTAATCAATATGTTATGCTAAATATCCCAAATGATAGACCATTTTATATCTGTTAGCATAATAATTTATTATAGTAAACCTTAAGACTCTAAGGTTGGAGAAAAACACATGCAAGGCTCTAACAAGAAAATGCCAGTGTTTTGAGAGAAATAACAGAACACGCTAAATTTTTAGAAATATATATGTGCACACTGATAAGCCAATGTGAGTTTATAACAATTCTGGCCCATATAACTGACTAATCTCCAAAGTCAGTATTAAAGTTAATTATACCAGACAATGGTTTGGCCATAACCAGCAATTTCCAGGAACTGATGGACAATGCTCATTAATGTTCCATCATCATATGAAGAATAGCCAGAATTTCAAAATGCAAAGCCTACTAGCCTTTTAGTTCTTTCCTCTGAGCCATGAAAATTATCTTTATTGTACACATGCTTAAAGCAGAATTAGCTGTGCCTGTCTACAAGATTCTACAGAAGGAAAATAAATACTACAATGAGATCACAAAGATCTGCCAAGGTGCCTCAGTGGCTCAGTTGGTTAAGCATTTGACTCTTGATTTCAGCTTGGGTCATAATCTTGTGGTTCGTGGGTTCAAGCCCCGTGTCGGGCTCTGCGCTGGCAGTGTGAAGTCTGCTTGGGATTCTCTCTCTGACTCTCTCTCTCCCCCGCCTCTGCTCCCTCTCTCTCTCTAACTAAATAAACATTAAAAAAAAAAAAAAAGATATTCCACGTTCCCACAACTTTTTCTTTATGCATCTCCTCCTTACGATGCACTGCATCATAGTAACTGGTTGACATGACTGTGCCCTCCAAACTGGGCACAACATGAGCACAGGAACCGTGTCTTATCTGTCAGTTCCCACAGCACCTGGCACTCCTTATAGGGATTCCAAGAGAGGGAGGGAAGGAAAGGGTTTTAAGAAACACAGTGTGCCCAGTAAGGTACACAGACTCATACATTTTTATGTCTCTTTTTAGAGAAAGAATTTAGGGAAGTGGCAAGAAACAGCAGTTAAAAGCTGTAGAGTGCCACTGCCTGGATTCACAGCATTTGGGCAGTTTGGTCTGTATGCCTCACGCCTCCTCTGTGTGCAATGGGATTGATAATAAAACCTCTTCAGAGGAGTATTGTGAGATTTAAGTGAGATAGTTCACATAAAGAGTTTTTTATACAAAGTATTTTAGACCAATGCCAAGCACAATAAGCCTTTAATAAATGAAGCTGCAATTATAAAATTCTATTCCAATACATTTCTGTAATATAAATGCTCTCTGTATTTTTCACACAAATACATTTTAATGATCACTTATATAAAAATTAATACACATTTTTTTAATTAAAACAAATGTTAGTTTGATGTCAACATGTTTTGGTTGGCTTTCTAATTTTTACCTTGAAATTCTAGTAAATATCAATATAGTCCAATAAAAGCCAGAAGTTCTTTGTATTCACAACTACATCAAAAGACTAGAGAAATTATGTAGTCAAAATAGATGAAGGCTAGTAATTGTGAATACTGCACTCACTGGGAACTTGGTCATAACTAATATTCAAATACATACTTATTTGATAAAGTCAAATTTTAAAAGGCTATACATAATCCTTCCACCGATACTATTAGGCAAAAAAGCATTGTTTCCTCAACTGACAGATACAACAAATGTTGTTAAGTCAGGATAATCTCTTCAATTATCTTGAAACAAGAAAAATTTGAACATTTCTTGCTGTTTTCCTCTCTCAAATATGAAAATGACAGCCTTTTGCAAAACATTATAGAATAAAAACTAAGGCCTCGGTCCCTGATTAAAGACAGACCCAGGCACAGTTCAAAACCAGTGAAATGATCTACTCAAATAAATCAACCTGATCTTCAGAGCCTTTTAAACTAACCAAGAAAGAATAAAAACAAGTAAGAGGGTATACAAGGGCTATTTGTAAATATTGCGTGACCTGGATAGAACTTGGTAAAGATGCAATTCAAAAGACACCCTATTTCTTAAAACTTTTTTACAGTACATGATGATATAAAGCCTATTCTTACACTTTTCGCAACTTCACGTTAGATTTTAGACACCACATGTTCCAAAGGGGACACAACAATGTTTACTCCCATGATTGTGGGTCATGGAGACAATATGTCCTGACCAGGGTGCGTTACAGCAGTTGGTTCTTGGACATGTGGGACTAGTAAAGAGTATAAAACATTCACCACATGGATCTTACCACAACCGTTCAAATTAACTACATTTTCCTTCTTGCATTATGAAAATATCCAGATTTAGTTCAGCAATAAAACATGAAGAAGAGTCAAGTATCCCAATTCAACAATAAGACAAAGAAACTACAGAGACAACTGGGCCTCATCCTACAGTATTGAGTGTTTTCTCCATTTTACAACCTCTTACTATTTATTATAAATATTGCAAAATCTCTTCAGATTTAAAAAAAAATCTTTTTACAACCTGCAACAATTTGGTTATACATTTTGCCAGTCACTGTGCAAAATGTTTTCATACTCAAGATGTTCAAATGGCTAATTTCCTTTCTTTCATTGTGTTTTATTATTTAATATAATTTATTGTCAAATTGGCTAACATACAGTATGTACAGTGTGCTCTTGGTTTTGGCGGTAGATTCCCGTGGTTCATCACTTACATACAACACCCAGTGCTCATCCCAACAAGTGCCCTCCTCAATGCCCAGTACCCATTTTAGCCTCTCCCCCACACCCCATCAACTCTCAATTTGTTCTATGTATTTAAGAGTCTCTTCTGGTCTGCCTCCCTGCCTCTCTATTTTTTCCCCTTTCTTTCCCCCATGACCTTCTGTTAAGTTTCTCAAGTTACACATGAGTGAAAACATATGATATCTGTCTTTCACTGACTTATTTCATTTAGCATAACACCTCCCAGCTCCATCCAAATAGCATGATTTCACTCTTTGTCATTGGCAAGTAGTATTCCATTGCATATATAAACCACATCTTCTTTAACCATTCATCAGTTGATGGACATTTAGGCTCTTTCCATAATTTGGCTATTGTTGAAAGTGCACTGGGGTACATGTGCCCTTATGCATCAGCACTCCTGTATCTTTTGGATAAATTCCTAGTAGTGCTATTACTGGGTTGTAGGGTAGTTCTATTTTTAATTGTTTGAGGAACCTCCACACTGGCTTCCAGAGCAGCTGTACCAGTCTGCATTTCCACCAACAGTGCAGAGGGGTTCCCATTTCTCCACATCCTCGCCAGCACCTGTAGTTTCCTGATTTGTTCATTTTGGCCACTCTGACTGGCGTGAGGTGATATCTGAGTGTGGTTTTGATTTGTATTTCCCTGATGATGAGTGATGTTGAACATCTTTTCATGTGTCTGTTTGCCATCCGGACGTCTTCTCTGGAAAAGTGTCTATTCGTGTCTTCTGCCCAATTCTTCACTGGATTATTTGTTTTTCGGGTTTGAGTTTGGTACGTTCTTTACAGATTTTGGATACTAACCCTTTATCTGATATGTCATTTGCAAATACTTTTCCCATTCCGTCGGCTGCCTTTTAGTTTTGTTGATTGTTTCCTTTGCAGTGCAGAAACTTTTTATCTTGATGAAGTCCCAATAGTTCATTTTTGCTTTTAATTCCCTTGCCTTTGGAGATGTGTCGAGCAAAAAATTGCTGTAACTGGGGTCAAAGAGGTTGTTGCCTGTTTCTCCTCTAGGGTTTTGATGGCTTCCTGTCTCACATTTAGGTTTTTCATCCATTTTGAGTTTGTTTTTGTGTGGTGTAAGAAAGTGTCCTAGTTTCAGTCTTTTACATGTTGCTGTCCAGTTCTCCCAGCACCATTTGCTAAAGAGACTGTCTTTTTTTCCATTGGATACTCTTTCCTGCGTTGTCAAAGATTAGTTGGCCACACATTTGTCGGTCCAATTCTGGGTTCTCTATTCTATTCCATTTGTCTATGTGTCTGTTTTTGTGCCAATACTATACTGTCTTGATGATTACAGCTTTGTAGTTCTTTACTGTGTTTTATATTTTTACATTACATAGACTGCATTTGGGAATTCTGCCTTCCCAATACCATCATCCCACAATTTTCCTAAATATGTTATTCTAAGCTCCTAGGAAGTTCGCAAATTAATGAGAAAAAAGACATAACATGGGGAAATTTTTTTAAAGTTTCATTTGTTGAAAGCCTATTTCTTCTTTTTTAACCATAAATATTTATAAATCAATAAAACCTTTCGAGTTAAAATAGAGGGCTGGGGAGCAGGCTGTGGATGGCTGTCGCCTGCTAGTCAGCACTGGGGCCGGGCTGTGGGACAAGCTGTGGGCCTCACCCCTCTGTCCTGAGGCCATTTCTCCCTCTTGGGGTGGCAGGTGAGACGGAGTCACAATTTCCACACTCAGAACCAATTGTTGGGAGTCAGTTCACCATTTTTTTTCCTCATTCCCCTACCTTGGGATTTCTCAGATATTTGTCATTTATCATCCAAAGATCTCCAGTAAAAGAATTTTTTCAAGGGCGCTAATGACGATGATATTTCTCAGGGAGAACGCCATTCAACTCCATGAACAAGAATGTCTTGGTCTGTTTAGGCTGCTATAACAAAATACTTTAAACCGGGTGGCTGAGTTCTGGAGGCTGAGAAATGTGGGATCAAGGCGCTGAGAGATTTCTGCAGCGGTCTGGAACTGAACCTGTAATAATCTCTGAGCAAGGGAAGCCTTAAGGCAGTGGGATAAAATCTTCAAAGATGGAGAGAAAAGAACTGTCACCAAGGAATTTTAAGGTATACAAAATGAAAGAAAATCTACCATTAACCTCTCACTAAAGAACCTTTAAAAGATATGTTTCAGGGTGCCTGAGTGGTTCAGACAGTTAAGCTTCCGACTCTTGATTTTGGCTCAGGTCATGATCTCACAGTTGAGATCAAGCTGCATGTTGGGCTCTGTGCTGACAGCATGGAGCCTGCTTGGGCCCCTTCCCCACGTTTGCTCTCTCTCTCAAAATGGATAAAAAAAAAAAAACAAAAACTTAAAAAAATGTAAAGATATGTTTCATATGGTCTCTCTGACTTATTTCACTTAGCATAATACTCTCTAGCTCCATCCATGTTGTTGCAAATGGCAAGATTTCATTCTTTTTGATAGCTGAGTAGTATTCCGTTGTGTAAACATACCACATCTTCTTTACCTATTCATCAGTCGATGGCCATTTGGACTGTTTCCGTAAGTTGGCTATTGTAGATAATGCTACAATGAGCACTGGGGTGCATATAAACCTCTGAGTTAGCATTTTTGTGTTCTTTGGGTAAATGCCTAGTGGTGCAGTTGCTGGACCATAGGGTAGTTCTACTTTTGACTTTTTGAGGAGACTCCCCTGTTTTCCAGAGTGGCTGCACTAGTGTTCATTCCCACCAACAGTATAAGGGGGATCTCCCCTTCTCCACATCCTCACCAACACCTGTTGTTCGTATTGTTGATTTTAGCCAGGGTGACAGGTGTGAGGTGGTATCTCATCATAATTTTGATTTGTATTTCCCTGATGAGGAGTGATGTTGAGCATGCTTTCATGCATCTGTTGGCCATCCGTATATCTTTGGAAAAATGTCTATTCATGTCTTCTGCCCATTCCTTAACCGGATCTTTCATTTTTTGGGTGGTGAGCTTTATGATTTCTTTATATATTTTGGATACTAACCAAAACGGTCTCTTAACTATAGGAAATTGATGGTTACCAGAGGGGAGGCGGGTGGGGGGATGGGTTAAATAGGTGATGGGGCTTAAGGAGTATCTTGTGATAAGCACCGGGTGTTGTATGGAATTGTACACCTGAAACTAATACAATACTGTGTTAACTGGAATTCAAATAACAACTTAAAAAAGAAATTTTTAAAAAAGCGTTAAAATAGACCTTACAGATTCTCTAATCCAACTACTTCCTCAGGCAGGCCTCCTTTATCTAGAATTACATCGAATACGGGTGCACTGTACTGTGTCACAGAGCAGGCTGGGAGCTGCACTGCAGGTGCAACACACAGTCCCTGGTGGCAACATACACCTTAAGGACTTTTGTATTCTATGTTTGCACATGGCAGTGCTCCATTCTGGGGAGGGTCCATGAAGGTAACAGAAGGATCTGTTACTACATTCAATTACTTTCATAATGTAATTGTGCATTTCACCTGTGAAAAATATGCTGGGATCTGAAAGGGCAGGTTTCTTTGGTGCATCACATTCTGATCAGAACTTCTGACTGACAGCTACAAGTCACTGACGAGAAGCACAAGGAAAAGTGGCATTTTTTGTTTGTCTGCTTGTTTGTTTTAAAAAGTAACTTCACTAAATGCAGTGGAGAATAAAACCTTCTAAAACATGAAGCGGGGTAAACATAACACACACCGTCCTTACTGGTGAAAAGGCTAGGACCAGCTGGGCAAGGTTAGCTTATCCATCTGAATAGAAGAAGAGTAATGAAGTGGGACAAAATCTTCCTTGCCACCCTCAAAAACGGACTGATGGGAAAAGCTGTGGAATCAACTTTCTGGCAAGGCTTCTTAGGCCAAAGGATAGACACCCGCCTCTCGAAAATTGTGAAAGCCCTTCGAAGCAGTGCTTCAGACAAACTCACTTGTACAATTCTGAATGAAAAAAAAATGTTCATTTAATTTCCTAGAACTTTCCAATAGCCAGAACTAGAGAACATTATGTACCTTTCATTCTTTTTTTGAAGGCAAATAAGGGCTGAACTGCTACTCGGGTCTGAAATCTGGTGTTCATCTATGGCCTTCCCTTCTGGAGGAAAAAAAATTATGAATGTTAAAGAGCTTACAAAAATGTCTCAGGGGCACAATTTTTCCAAGACAGAATAACAGAACCTGTCCTATGACTGTGAATGAGAAAATGTTTGACAGAAGGCTATGGTCACGTTTTCCATTTGTGCAAGTGCCCGGTGATGCTGAGGTCCAGCCAAAGAATGAGAAGTCATCTAAAGAGGATCAGGTCAGGGGCGCCTGGATGGCTCAGTCGGTTAAGCGCCTGACTTCGGCTCAGGTCATGATCTCGTGGTTGATGGGTTCCAGCCCCGCATCAGGTTCTATGCTGACAGCTCAGAGCCTGGAGCCTGCTTCTCCAGGGAGGGATTCTGTGTCTCCCTCTCTTTCTTCTCCTTCCCCGCTTGTACTCAGTCTCTCTCTCGCTCTCTCGCTCTCTCTCTCTCTCTCTCTCTCTCTCTCAAAAAAATTAACATTAAAAAAAAATTTTTTTTAAAAGAGGATCAGGTCAGACAACAATGCAAACATCAATGCAGTCTTCTGCAGAACTGCGTCACACTACCCTTTCCACTCTGAGGATGTTTTTATAGATTGTGCCCAAATCTGGCTTTTCCATCACTGAACCAAATCCAGCAACCAAGCCCAGAATAGAAACGGTATGACTACTGACACGCTTTCTATTTCAAAATAACCAACAAGACTATGAAGAGTGATATCAGAGGAAAAAACCAAAATTCTATTTTTCACCAATGTTCTAAAATATTATATTCCAGCATATTACAGAGACTTGGTAAGAATTATACATAATTTTATCTTCCTGTCTGAATAACTGTAATGATGTTGCAGAACGGCTGTTGGAAGGCAACAGCCAGTGAGCACCATAAAATGGAAATTGTCAGCAAGATAGTGAAGAACTGGAACATGAAATGAGAAAAGGGCTTTTATTTATTTATACTCCGCCATGTTTACATGAACCTCATTGAAGAACATCGGCTCAAAGAGTTTATTATGACTAATACTAGACCAAGAAGCCAAAAACCACCCTGATGGTCAGAGGCACCAGTTTCATGAGTAGTAAAAGTTTCTCCCTCAGACCACCAGAATGCCCATGACAAACGTGTCCAAGAAATGAGTCCTACAAGGGTATGGCAGAGCCTTTACAAAATACCCAAATCACAGGCTTTCTTTCCACCACACCAATATGCTGTGAACAATACAAATAGAAGGCCAAAGGTGGTCTGGCCAACAGTCAACCTGCGAGGAACAGGATCGCTTTTTAGGAGCACAACTAATACCTCTGATCTGAGAAGTTACTGGCAATTCTATACAATAGGCTGAACACAGACGTGAGTGAATGTACATACTTTCTTGGGTTTTCCTCCCTTCTACCAAAAGTTTCATTCATATGACTAATTACACAAATAACTCCCATCACACCCACCTTCCTGGCCACTATGTTTTTCAAAAAGGTAGGCTCGGAGCAAAGTGCAAAGAAATAACACCATATTCTTTCAGAAAACTTGAAGCACTGACTAATTCATCACCCAGTAGTACCAGCTGTAACTCCGAAATTCTGATACAATTTTCTATGCTACAGCTGTTTGTCATCATTTCAGCTGCATCTTAGCTGAAGACACAATGGGGCTGTAAGTGTCTCCAAGTCAGAATCTTCAAGCCTATGATATAACCTCCCTGTGAATGTACATTTCACTGTGAATATGCAGAATTTTCATCCGTGTACTCAAGGACCTATTCTCAGGACCTAGAACGGTGCCTGGCACCAAACACTATATAACTATCTGTTCAGTGAATGGTCATTAACATGAACAGTCATGTCTAAAAAGAATGTATTGCAAGTTGTCGCTGAAATGCTAAATAAAATGTCTTCTTTCGTTACTCAAATTTCAGAATATTTTATCAGGCCTAATTAATATCTATTCTCTTCAGAAGCATGTACCTTTATTACCTTATAAATCTGAATGTCCTATCTCTTCCTGCATCCCAATACATAACAAATCCAAGAAGGCTGAACTCTGTTTACTTGAATTATATGTAATCCACGAAAAACAAGAAAATCCAGTTAGACTGACAAAATATTTCATCTTCAACTCTCTTCAAAGAACGGATTCCTTAGCAAAAAATAACACATATTTAAACCGATAGCCATGCCACACGAGACTGTAAAGCACTATTAAACCGCAAATACCAATGGCAGCTAGATGTGTTTAGACAGAGAATGAAAAAGATTAAATGTTTTTAAAAACCTGCAAAAAATTCATGTTCTGAGTAGCACAAGAGGTTTCAAACGTCCCCTGGTTAATTACCTACTCCTCTCCTCTGCATTCTGATCCTCCTTCCACTCTACTTTTCCTACCATACTATCACATTAAATGGAATTCATTCATGGATTCATTTGTGTACAGATTTGCTTTCCTCATAACTATAAACATTTGAGAGTGGGAATTGCGCTTATGCACCCTTGAATCCCAATCCCTAGTATAAATTTCTACCAACAAATTATTAACAGAAAGATGTAGTTGAACATTAATAGGAAAGCAATACATAATATCAGTCAGTAAATTAGAGAAACTGAAAGGTGGTTTCACAAATTCAAAAGACTTCTGTGGTGAGCCAAGCAATAAGGCTTTCTGAAAAGAAAATCCAGCAGTGATTAATTGCAAACAGAAAAAAATTACACCTCTTTCTAAGAATTACTCACTGGGAACACTATCTCTGCTTTATAATGAAAAGCCCATCGTATTGATCCAAAGATTGGGAAATAAAGAGAAAAAAAAATGTCTACATTTTTGTAGCATAAGATTTTGGTAATAAAATGCTTTTAGAGATCAAGCAGAGGTTAGGGAAGCTATAGAGGCGTTCTGGCCAACTGGGAAGCAACAATGTACTGGCCACTAGAGAAAGTCTAAGTCAGTGAACATTCATGCCGTTCGGAAAGGAGCTCTTGTCATGAAATGTCATGTGCTGCATTATGCAATCTCAGCTCCCGGTGAGTATGTTATGACTGTAGCCAAAGGAAAGGAAAACAGGAGTGTCTCTAAATCAATCATGGGCCATGAAGCCAGACAGACTGTATGACAGATGCAATTTTTCTTGGCACCACTTGGGCATAACTAATTGATGACAATCGTATGTCCTCACTGGCACATTTCCATGGGGTATGTGTGCGAATATGTCACCACATCTGGATGCTAGGCATGCTGGGGTCCTGAGGCACAAAGATCTACTGACACCAGAGGCCCAGCAGCTGTGCTCAATGAACACCGTGGGAGCTCCACAGAGTGATGAAAGGACGAAATTACTGCTAACTGTAAATACAGATTTATTTCATTAAAATACGAGGTAATGCTGCAGCCATCTCATGCAAACAGACATTTGTCTCCTAAAAAAAAAAAAAAGAAGAAGAAGAAGAAGAAAGGCAGCATCTACAGACAGACATATTCCTAACTTCATCAAGAAAATCTGCATTTCTCCCAGGAAAAGATGATAATACACATGAGACAAAATCAACAATTTCTATGACTCCCTTTCAGTTAAAAAAAAAAAAAACCCACTCAGAAACTAGAAAGGAAAAATAGGATAATCTACTGTCACTGTGTTAGCAAGAACACTTCGCTTCCATTTAACTCAAACATGACATTTGCATATGAAGCCCATGGTGAAAATTCAACAGATCAGAGTAAAAAACTGAACTCTCTCAGTAAAACGTTCTCAGTAAAACGACGGAACTCTCTCTCACATAAAGTCTGATATTCTGTTCACAAAATTACTTCAATAAAACACAAATTGTAACTGAGAAACTATTCACATATGTTTAATTAAATATCTCCCATCAATCTTAAGTAATTATTTTTCCCATGCAGTGTAACAGAAATCAACCTAAAACAACAATTTTTGTTATGTCCTCATGGGTCAAAATCACATTTTAATTAGGTCAGAAACCGAAATTTCATTTGTCTCATCCCTTTGATTATCATTTTTTCCATCCCTCTTAGTCCTCTCCCCTCACATCCTGCTTCTGTCAAACTACCCTATAGTCACGATGCTCCCCAACTTTGCATCCACCTCACCCTGGACTGATTTTCCAAGCTGTCTGGTTAATATAGGCTGGTCCGTGGGCAATAAGGGAGGTATGTCAGATTAATCATCCCTTCCCAAAGGAGAACTAAGACAGGAAAGCTATCTTTCTCTACTTCATTAGGATTGCCACTCACGTCCTAAACATTTGTGGTAACAGAAGGCATTACTAATACATTAGACTTCTCACATGTGGACTGAATAAAAGAGAAACAATTTCTTTTTAGGAAAATCATAAAAGATTCTTTAACACATCCATTCCTTGTGTAGGTCTGCAAATGCCTTAAGTGGCAAACGTATGACTGAAAGGGTGGCCCTGTACAATACCGGATTAAGAAGATGGGAATCAGTGACCAAAATGAGACTTCATATGTGAAAATCAAAAAACAAAGCCAGTGATTTTTCTCATCTTCGATTTTCAATTCCTCGAAGATTATACTAAATATGGTAACATCTACATCACAGAAAAGCTGGTCCTACCACAAAATAGTATTTTGACTCTCCGTATTTGAAAAACACAGACTAACTATGGATTGCAGGAAGGCAGAGAGTGGGGAGGGAGGGAGGGAGGGAAGGAAGGAAGGAAGAAAGAAAGGAAGGAAGGAAGGAAGGAGGGAAGGAAGGAAGGAAAAAAAATGTAGCTGATGCTAAAATGTTAGATCCCCTTCTATCATCGGCTAAGTCTCTTCACCACTATTAATAGCTGGGACATTCAGGATTCAATCTTGTGTAGACACTCTGACTAGCTCTGATTAGTTCTAGGCACGTGGTTAAGGCTTATTCTTATCATCTTCCCCAGAAAAAGTATAAGATAGACATCTAAAAGGGATTTTCATGAACAGACATTAACAGTTTTGTCAACATACATTAACTTTCAGGTGAACAAACTAACTTTATTTGATAATAGAGTTGGCTTGTCTCTCTGACTTATGATACTATGTCAGTGAAACTGCTAGAGAACAGCTTCTCTACTCAAGAGGAAACAGGTATCCCTCCCCCCTGGGAGGACAGTCCTCCAGACAGTCTCTTCACTCCAAAATAGGGATCCAAAAGTGCATAAGCCAGATACAAAGTACTGCAAGGGTTTGTCACCCACTGGCCCCACCTTTACATCCCTCAAACCCTTTATCCAAGGTCATGGGAATAATCTAGAATTGCAGAGTCCTCAACTTCCTCATTGTGTTCAAGATCCTCTCAAGGGCAGAGTCTAGTGCCCAAATGCCAAGTAACAGGGACAGCTACTGCCCTAATCCATATTTCAAAAAACGTATGGCTTTAGGAGAAAAACAATTTCAACAGTCTTTGCCATGAGAACTGGAGAGCGAACGCAGTCAAACATTAATCAGCCCACGGGATCACCACTGGGTCCCACTCACTCTACAAAGACCTCTCGTTTGAGAGGTTTTTCTTCAGTCAGTGGGAACAAGAGAAACCAAAAGGTACAACCTGATGTGGTTCTAATGCTTTGTGTGACCTCCTTCCCCAAATCCAACCAGAAACAGGACTTCTGTTTTACCCCTTTAACAAAAATCCCGGAATTTGGTATAATAAAGTTTCCCATTCTAAAATGGAGCTGTATTTAGATTCAGTGCAACTAGGTAGCAAGACTAAGGCTAGAATAGGGTTTTGACAACTTAGTTTCTTTACCTGGGATTACATACGTAAAACTCCACTGTAAGAAAGTCATCTAAACGTGAGTCCTCTATTTTCCTTTCCTCTCACACACGTGCTGCAAACCAGGCACTATAAGCACTGACCTGACTTTCTTGCCCTGTTCAGCGAGCATCTTCACCAAGTCTGCGATGGGGTACTGCGCTTTGGCTGCACAGAGACCATAGCCTGCAAAGAACATGAAGGACACAGAAGAATGTGACTTTTATTTTGAAATCTTATAAACTACAATTTCTCCCTTGATCAAAACATATTTAAACAATTTTTTTTAATGTTTATTCATTTTTGAGAGAGAGAGAGAGAGAGAGACAGAGTGTGAGTGGGGAGCACAGAGAGAGGGAGACAGAGAATCTGAAGCAGGCTCCAGGCTCTGAGCTGTCAGCACAGAGTCCGACGCAGGGCTCGAACTCTCAGACCTCAAGATCATGACCTGAGCCAAAGTCAGATGCTTAACTGACTGAGCCACCCAGGCGCCCCTTCAAAACATATTTTTAGGCCAAAAAAAAAGGGGCAATCTGTTAACAGGACTAGAAATGAAAGCAAACTTCTAGACTTGTCAAATCAATAGATTTCCTTTTTAGAAAACTCTTACGATAGCATGATAGAGTTAAAATCCTAATCTGAAGCCAATGTATTACCTGTAATACCACAGAATTCTGGGGTAGGATTAAAGAAAAACTAAGCTAAACCTGAGAAAAATTAGGGATTGGGGCTAGGAGATTAAATGACTTGGTCAATGTCATGTCAATTGTTGGAGGTAAAATTAAGAACAAAACTGAGGTGTTGTGACTCCCAGATCAGGTTCTTTCTATTAGGTCATGTTACCTCACCTTATTGGAAATCACATGATTCTCAATGATTTTTTTAAATATTTACTGTTGATAAGAAAGAGATTAACATTTACTAGCACTTATTGAGTCTAATGAGTGAGATAGATACTTTCATACACGATTTCTAATTTAATACTCACATTAATCCCAAAAATGATCATTGAGAAAAAAATAACCAAGACTCAAAGATGACTAAAACATTTGTACAGAATCAGAGAAAGACATGGCGAGAACCCTCTATATCAGTTTGTAAAATCTCTATATGATTCCCAAAATATTAACCTAAGCCAAGGATTCTCACCATTTTTTACTTGGTAATCAGAGGGTTGTTTCTATGTTTCCATTACATTTTCAAAAAATAAGTAAGTTCCAATTCAATTTTTTTCCTGTTGTAAGAAACTGTATTAATACAATAAATTCCAGCAGCTCTTATAGATTGTTTACTTTTTGCTTTTGGTTTTTTACCTGGAGTAATAATAATGCTATTAGCTTCACGAATCATGTCAATTGCATTGTCAAGGTTGATTTCTGTATGTGTGCCAGAAATTTCCATGGGTTTTCCACCAGCTGTTGAAGTGGTACCATAGCCTCCAAGAATCACATTAGCCAGGGAGCGATTCATTGCCTGGAGAACAAAATAAGCAGCTGTGAGAGTTTAATCTACATAACTTTTTGAAAGTTTTAATCTATGTAACTTACTGTATCCAATGTATACAATATTCACAATCACTTAAAGAGGTTTTTATTTGATCATCTAAAAAAATCACATAGATCACATCTATGAAGTCAACTGCACACTGACATGTTTTCAATAAAAGTTAATTTTAAGAAAGAATTTAATGGAAAATTACCAGTAACATTAAGAAATTAATGAAATTCAGATCCAGTTATTACTGTCTGTGTTCTGATTAAGCAAGTTCTACCTCCATATGTATTTCACCAGAGTGAAAGAGAACGATATCTATGAGAAATTTTACAAGGTGACTCTATAGATCTCTCAGGTGAATCCTGCTACCAGTTCCAACAGGGAGGAATCCAAAGGATAGGAATTCACATCATTTAGGAGTCTGCTGCCCTCTGTCGTCAAGAAAACAAGAAATGTGGGAGTTGATACATTCTTCTTTTCCAAACCAACTACATACAGCTCCAGGAAGCAGTAACAGAAGTGACTGGATTCATCATTAGGTTCCTAAAATATTTTACTTCCAAAAAGGTAAACGAGTAAGTTCATACACCATTTCATTAAAACTTATACCCACCCTTTTAACTAAAAAAATAATCTTGGGGAAAAAAAAATAAGAGGAAGGCATGCTCATTTACAATCATCCAACAATGTGCCACACAAGTGAATCATGTGAAAAAATCACAGGTCTGGTTTCTACAATAGTTCATTTGTAGACCTCTGGAGCTGTGGTAAAAGACAAGAAGCAAATGCCTTTTAAGAATTCAAATCACTGCACGGATGCCTGGGTGGCTCAGTCGGTTGGGTGTCTAATTCTTGGTTTTGGCTCAGATCACGATCTCACGGTTCGTGAGTTCTCGCCCACATCAGGCGCTGTGCTGACAATGCAGAGCCTGCTTAGGATTCTCTGTCTCTACCTCCCTCTCAAAATAAATAAATAAGCTTTAAAAAAATGCAAATCACTGTACATGAACAAAGCAGTCATTCTACATGATCAGCACTGGATTTCTCACTTCTGAAAGGGCTATAATAAACATATGATTGATCCAATGTGTATACCATGTAAAAGCTATATAAATGCAATCTATTACTTAAAAAAAAAAGACAATACTGTATTCTTAAAGAATGAAAAGCAACTGGGATTTCCAGGGACATGTAAACACACTAGGAGAAAAAAACACGACAACCCACACGAAGACAGCCCAGCCTGCTATACCACCTTCATGCAGACGTGAACATACACGTCTGAAGTGGGACAGAGGTAGAGGCAGGGAGGACAAGGTGCAGAGGCGATGAACAGAGAGCCATACCTGACTAAAGGCGGCATATCAATAACATAAAGAGGATAGATCCAAATGTTGTCAGAATTGTAATTATCCTTTTTGACCTAAGCTCACTTATCAGACACAGCATTCGCATTTTACAGAGCCCAAACTCTGGTAAACTTGTCTAAGATTATCACATACAAAATAAAGTCCAGAATATCTTTATATATTTATGAACAGACAAGAGGGCCGGAGAAAAATTCATAATGGTTTTATTTAGGTATAGAGTCCCAATCTGACATAAAGATTTAAATTCTTAACCCAACCTCCTATACTTAAATCCAGGTTTTATTGAAAATCCAAATAGCCAGGTCTGAGACTTCCAAACATTCAACATTTGTTGATTTTGTTAATCCTTTCTAGTTTTGAATTAGAAGATTCTGAAATTAACAGAAATATGTTCTACCAAATAAATGTTTGCCTTAAAAACTAAATCAAAGGAATGTGCATCGACTGATGAATGGATAAAGAAGATGTAGTATATATATATATACAATGGGATATTACTCAGCCATCAAAAAGAATGAAATCTTGCCATTTGCAACGACGTGGATAGACCTAGAGTGTATTATGCTACACGAAATTAATCAGTCAGAGAAAGACAACTACCATCTGATTTCACTCATATGTAGAATTGAAGAAACAAAACAGATGGACATAGATGAAGGGGAAAAAAGAGAGAGAAAGAGAAACCATAAGAGATTCTTAACTACAGAAGATAAACTGCAGGTTGCTGGAGGAAAGGTGGGTAAGGGGTGGGTTAAATAGGTGATGGGTATAAAAGAGGGTATGTGTGTTGAGCACTGGGTGTTATATGTAAGTGATGATCACTAAATTCTACTCCTGAAACCAATACTACACTGTATGTTAAGTAACTAGAATTTAAATAAAAATTTGAAAGATTAAAAAACATTTGATTCAAAGGAGTATTTCAGACATAGAGATATTTCTGTCATAGATAACTTTTTTCTTGTTTTAAATTTTTTTTAATGTTTATTTATTCGTGAGAGAGAGAGAGAGAGAGAGAGAGAGAGAGAGCGCGCATGAGCAGGGGAGGGGCAGAGAGAGAGAATCCACAGAATCCAAAGCAGCTCCAGGCTCGGAGCTGTCAGCACAGAGCCCGACACGGGGTTCGAACTCACAAACCACGAGATCATGACCTGAACTAAAGTCGGACATTCACCCGACTGAGCCACCCAGGTGCCCCAGCTCATAGATAATTTTTAAAAAGTGAAACATACAAAATGGTTCCATCACCTGCATCACTCAGTCCTGCAGAGGGACAGATGTACAAGGATATGACCACTTTACTCTAACTTGGTGTAAAAGGAACCATTCTTCTCTCCCTATAAAACTGAATGGAGGAGAAGAATTTCTGAGGACATTTAATTAATGTTTACCCACTTCTAATGGCATCTTCAGGAGAAAGAAAGGGAACCACACAGTAGTTTAACAATCAAAGTCAACTTGTTAAACACATATCCACAATTATATCACCATTAAGCTAATTCCATGTGGTCTCTTAAAAACTAAATTATTTTTCATCCCTGAATTTACCATTGCAACATCATATTTTCAACAAATGCTTAGGGTGTAGGGCTTTCTTTTGTTTGTTTGTTTCTTTCTTTTTTTTGCTTGCTCAAGTGATTAATGAGACTATCCTGGGCAGACTGAGGAGTTCCCAGCTCCCAAGACAAAGTATTCGCAACACTATCCAAGACTTCCTTTCAAGTTACTAAGCCCTATAATGAAAACTGTATGCTACATTAAAGAGACCCTTAATTCACATCATTCCAAGCAAACTATAAGAAATAAATCTGAAAACAAAAGAAAGGTCATAAAATAGACAAAACTAACGCAATAATAACATACAGTCCATTTACTATCATTTCTCATTTCAGTGCTTTGTGGGTGCCAAATAATTGACTGCAAAGCAAAAAAAGAAATTATTTTTGGTTTGGCTTTGATGTGCTTCATTCTGTTCTATTTTCATTTGGAAATAAGCAACAAAGTACAAAAATCAGAAAATTCGGTCGGAAAATGCTGTTCCCCTTCTACAAGCGCTCTACCTCCCAGGCTGTTTGGACACAATCTCAAGCACATGGACTGTAAAATCATGAAGAGGTTAATGTCTATGTGACTTCTAGACATAAAGCAAATTATTCACTTGAGCTGCTTCTTTGGACACTATCGATATTTTTCAGTTTAACACTGGGTATTGTATAACCACAGCATTCGGCTCAGAAGACACACAAGAGAAGAACTGTCAAAACAAAAATTCAATTTTCGGTATTACTGATTAGCCACTCGGGGAGCATTTCATTCCCTCTCACATAATAAAAGCACTCTGTTCCGGTTTGGACTTGCATGTTTCCTTTAATAAATAATAAAATAATGAAGCTACAACATACTAGTAATATTAATAGATATCGATATATGATAGTACATCTGTTACCATATGCTATCCAGAGAAGATTCCAAAATATGAAATGAGCTGACAAATATTTATCTAATGTTCACGTAACAAGTATTATACTCATCTGAGGTGCCAGGTGCTAGGTCAGGCCCCGTAAACACAAAGGCAAACAGTAAATGACATCTTAAAATATCTTCCTTGTAAAATAAGAATAGTATCTCCTAGCTCTGGAATTAGTGTGGGGATTAAACGAGCTAACATTTGTAAAGCACCCAGCTTTAATGCCCAATCACGAGCAGCTATTTCATTTTTATTTTTATTAGGAACCACTCTGAGCTGCTAAAGCATAGGCCACGAAGAAACAATTTTTTTGATAATAAAACAAGCACAAGCCAAGAATCAATGAAGATTAATGTGAAAAGTCAGGAATCGGGGCAATCTGGAAGGAGAGAAAATTTCTATCTTCAAAACTGAAAACTACAGCAGGGTCGTTTCTGTTGTTGCCTTGTTTGTTTCATAATAAGACATAGGACTGAAGAGAGTGTGAGAAAACTAGCTCCCCACGCATCACCGTTGAGAGCTAAGACTGGACAGTCCTTTGTGGACATCAATTCATAGATATTGAGAGCCAACAGAAAGCTCTTACTCCCTTTGACCAAGTAATTGTACTTACAAAAAGGTCAGCTAAAGGAAAAAATCAAAATGTACAAGGAGGTATACTGAAGAAAAAAACAAAAACCAATACTATGGACTTGGATAAATTATGGCATATCTGTGTGATACAACAGGCAGACCCCAAAAATTATTAGAAAATCATTGGTGAGAACATTGAACAACACAGAATATATTTGAACATAGGTATATGGGAAAATACTGGAATTAGAATATTAAATTTTAAGAGTTAAGTGGTAATGGCATTGCAAATGATTTTATGTATTTATCCTTTTCTACTTTCTTCCAAATTTCCCACATTAAGCATCTTTTATTTTTGTAATTGAATAGTATTTTCTAAAAATTTAAAGCTTCGGCTGTCCTTGAATCCAAATTAATTTGAGTTGCTATTATAAACAGAGTATCAGTCTGATCCAGAGTGACACTTAGGGTCACAGACAGCTGTAAGAATACCCTGTTAGCCTTATACGGTACAGGAATAAAAAATATCTGTGAAATGCTGACAGTAAATGACATGCCTGACGTGGTAGAAATTGAAAGAAAAAAAAGAAATACAGAAACCAGATCAAGAAATATGAAAGAAGAGAAAAGCATAAGACAAAGATGATACAGTCACAGAAGTACACACAGAAAAAAGTATTTTCAACAACTGCCTCTCACTACCTTATTCTAGTTACTGTCATAGAATTGCTACTGTAAGTTTCTGTAGTTACTATAACCAACAATAATAAAAGAAACTAGATGAAGAAGGGAATGGGAAGGAAATTAAAAAAAGACACACAGAAATTTGGGAAATACTACTGATAAGATTTAAGAACCTAAATAAAACCATTTAAGGAAAAAAAAATGATAAAGCCAAGAAAGACCCATGATGATGTTCTAAGAACTAGACATAAGTACTCCTCACCTCTCCCCAGATCAGTATGCCACTGGCTTTGTTAAAATTTAAGTCTTCCCGTGTAATTTTAAAATCAGTGTTTTGACCAACAAGTTTAAGTAATGATGAAAACCTGCTGCCCCCTCCTGGTCATTCAAATTCACCAAATGAAGCAAAGTCAAACCAAGAGTTCATTTTTAAATGCTAAGTGAAATAAGTCAGTCAGAGAAAGACAAATACCATATGATTTCATTCATATGTGGAATATAAGTAACAAAACAGATGAACAAAGGAAAAAAAGAGACACAAACCAAGAAACAGACTCTTAACTACAGAGAACAAACTGATGGTTACCAGGGGGGAGGTGGGTGGGGACAGGTGTATAGGTGAAGGGGATGAAGAGTAAACTTACCATGATGAGCACTGAGTAATGTGCAGAACTGTTGAATCACTATACTGTACACCCAAAACTAATATAACACTGTATATAATCATACTGGAATCAAACAAAAACTTAATTTTAAAAAAGTTCATTTTTTAAGAAAACTATCTCTAATACAATTGAATACATTTTTCCTTGTTCACAAACATTTGGTTTTTGTCTTTTAATTTTTTTAATGTTTATTTATTTTGACAGACAGGGAGAGAGAGTGCAAGCAGGGGAGGGACAGAGAGAGAAAGAGAGAGAGAGAGAGAGAGAGAGAATCCCAAGCAGGCTCTGTGCTGCCAACACAGTGTCCTCCCTGGGGCTCAAACTCATGGACTGTGAGATCATGACCTGAGCCAAAATCAACAGTTGGATGCTTAACCAACTGAGCCAACCAGATGCCCCAAACATTTGTTTTTTTTAAACCCCAAAGCCTGACACCTTTCAAGCAGGAGACACAAGCTTCCACCTTTCCAAATTCCCTGAACACCCTGGAAGATTTCATTTTAAAACCTCTTCCTTTCTTTGAACTTGGGCTATCAAATCCTTTGTTTTACAATATGGCCAAAGAAAACTAATTTTTTTTACTATAAAAAGATAACCTCAGCACTCAATTTACAAAGAGATTTTCAGTGAAAACATTTGAGAAATTCTGAGTTATAAAATAAGGGTGGGTCTTTTTTAAATATTGTAATAAAAGAATGGAGGCAGAATAAATGTCCTTTTTCTGCCCGAATTATTAATCAGCAGAGCCACATTCTGATGTCACTCCATTTCACACTTGCCCTTTCACAGTCATTCAGAACTGTTAGAGAATAGTATCTATCATCTGAAAACATTTTCTAGTCAAACCTTTAATTATTTGCAGGATATCTTCTTGCCATCCAGAAGAGAATTAGAAACAACAAAAAGGAAGCTAAGAGGTATTTGTTTTCTTAATTTTTTTTGCTTTTTTAAAAAAGATCATGCTGACCACAAAACTTCAAGATAGGCACTCTCACAGATGACCAGTGGGAGTGTTAATTGAAACAAGCTTTCCGGAAACAACACAGCAATAAGTAGAAAGAACTGATAAAAACGAGCATACTCTTTCACTTCGAAGAATCGATCCGAAGACAAAAATCAGAGGTGCCCAATATGTACTTTCTACAAAGAAAATTAAAACTCAAACAATAGGGGCGCCTGGGTGGCGCAGTCGGTTAAGCGTCCGACTTCAGCCAGGTCACGATCTCGCGGTCCGTGAGTTCGAGCCCCGCGTCGGGCTCTGGGCTGATGGCTCAGAGCCTGGAGCCTGTTTCCGATTCTGTGTCTCCCTCTCTCTCTGCCCCTCCCCCGTTCATGCTCTGTCTCTCTCTGTCCCAAAAATAAATAAACGTTGAAAAAAAAATTTTTTTTAAAAAAACTCAAACAATATAATTTTTATAGGGAAATATTAAATAAATTTTATATATCCATATGATGGATTTATATGAAGTCCATTAAAATATTAGTTAAAAATCACTTGTAATAAGGAAATGGCAAGAGGGGTGCCTGCATGGCTCAGTTGGTTAACCAACCGACTTCGGCTCAGGTCATAATCTCACAGTTCGTGAGTTCGAGCCCCACGTCAGGCTCTGTGCTGACAGCTCAGAGCCTGGAACCTGCTTTGGATTCTGTGTCTCCCTCTCTCTCTGTCCCTCCCCTGCTCTCACACGTGCGCTCTCTCTCTCTAAAAAATAAACAGAAATTATTTATTTAAAAAATAATACTCAAAATAATAAAATGACCGAATATAGTAAGACGAAAAGAATAAAATGTAAAACAGTACACAATATGATCAGACAAGTAAATACACGGGTATGTAAAAGAGAAAAAAAAAAGAGAATACAAGAGATAGACCGAAATCTTAAATGCTTATCTCCAGCTGGAGGGAGTCGGAAGATTTTTTTATCTTTATATTTAATTTTCCTAATTATCTACACTTGGGTGCTTTAAAAGCAGTCTTGCAAATTTATCCAGATGAAACACTCTGAGATTTCTACTGAAGAAAATAGGAACGGACACAGTCGTTTCTACTGCAAATAAAATACCAAACACATCCTTATTTTGAGAACACCATGTCTTTTTTGTGCACACACGTTTCTTACCACACACATGATGTAGGACAGGATGGCACCAGAGGAGCCTATGAGTGCGCCCACGATGGTCAGCAGGTTGTTGTTGAGCAGGAAGCCCTCCGCGCACAGGGCCCAGCCTGAGTAGCTGTTCAGCACGGTGATGACGACGGGCATGTCTGCACCCCCGATAGCAGCTGTCAAAGTCACACCCTACGATGAAAACCAGAGCAGAACCAAAATTAATACGATAAAAATGAAACCTCTGAC
Organism: Prionailurus viverrinus; assembly: GCF_022837055.1. Classification (NCBI taxonomy): domain Eukaryota; kingdom Metazoa; phylum Chordata; class Mammalia; order Carnivora; family Felidae; genus Prionailurus; species Prionailurus viverrinus. Next base: position 205,500,949 of record NC_062561.1, read on the forward strand.
ACTGGACATCTTGGTTCTTAGTCATTCTGGTGTTCCAATTAACCTACTTCCCTTGAAGTTCTCCTGCCAGTAACAACCAAGTGCCTCCTATCCGGTCAACTCTCCCGCAGATGCACCAAGTGAGAACACTGAACCACCTCCCCGCCCCGAAATATCCCTAAGTCCCTAAAAGGCAGTGATGAAAAGCAGGCAGAAACTAGAGAGGGGTCTGCACTTGGAAAAAGGTGAGAGCACTGAGTGAATTGTATGGTTTTTATGGTTAGTCTAAGGGCAGGCACCTGCTCGTGCCAGGAGAAAGAGCTGAAACTAAATCATAAGCCCACAGTCTCACTAGTTTGAAGATCCAAGGACAGGATTTAGGGTGACTAAGGCAGCTGGAAAGGCAGAAGGCAAACTGCAAAGGAGCAGGCTGAAGAGAGGGAGCCCCAAACTCTATATATAAACTCGGCCCAAATATCTGGCTCACTCTTTATGCATTACTCATTGATCTAATAACAGATTTCAGCAACCACCCCCCACCCCCTGCAATCATAGGTGAGCTAGATTTGAAATCTGAAGGCAGCCAAGTTAGCTGCCTACAAAAATAAATTAAAAAATAATGATCAATACTCTTTGGAGGAATACAACAGAATCCAAAGTCTGTCTAGTGCAACCCCAAATCACTAAACACAGGAAAGGAAAAACATGATGGGGAAGAAGAGTTTTGCTTTTTATTCCACATACTCCCACATATGTTGAGTTTAAAATGTGAATGTATTCACAGGCTACTTAATTAAGTCAAAAGCAATTAAAATAGTCCACAAAATATTTTATCTTACTCAGACATCCTTATAAAAGCATAAAGTAGCTCTTAAATATCAAATTCATTTCTTCTCAAAAATAGTAATTCTTAAAATTTTCTATTTCTATGCTATTGGTTTTATTTTGAGACATTTTTTTACCTCTTCTGCTCTCCTGAATAAAAAAAAAAAGTCAAAACTACTTTTCATTGGTTTAAAATAAAACAAAAATCAGTGCTATATAATCCTGAAAAAAATTGGATTGTCAGTAGTCATAAAAAGAATTTTAAGTTACTTTTCAGACTTCTAAAGTTTCTTGGTCAAAATCAGTCCTTTTAGGATTACATAATAATAAGTATTATTTTAACACTGTAAATCATGAATCAAGCAGCCAATATGTGTTTCATAAGCAATTACTATATGTCTAATTTTGTGCTAAGCACTACAAATTATTTTAAAAACTTAAAACATTAACCTTGTCTATAAGGTTGACTCCAGACTAGACAAATAAGGGAATCAGTGAATAACAGAGAGCTGTTTGCAAAGGCTTCCTCACTGATATAATGAAATGCTACACTGTAGCACATGGGCAACTAGAGAATGCTATATGTATCAATATACTAAATACAAAAATTAGAGAGGCAGAGGAGGACCAAACCTACCATGAAAGGCTTTGCTGAACTCCCCCACTGAGCCCAGAGGATTTATTAACTGCATTCCATTTTATCTACTGTGGTTATTTAACTTGGTATCCTAGTTTCCAATAAATGTTAGCACAACTAATTGGCAGAGAATACCTTCCACTTATCGCATAAAACCCAAAGCATTATTCTGTGGGCCCTGTCACAACAGGGAGGCTCCTAACAAATGGTATTGAAAACACTTGGCTTTTTAAAATTCCCTATTCACCAACACACTGATCCAGTGAAAAGACCCCAGAACAATAAATGTGTCACATGACAACTTTGGAAGGAACCATTACGTGTAAAGAAAGAGTGGATTTTTCTTCTTACACTTTTCTGTGTTTTCCAAATTCTAAACAGAACATGTGACATCATTTTGAAACATGTTTATTCCATCAAGGGTCTTGAAGAGATAGAAATATGATTAGACTGTAATCAAACAAAATACTGCCAGTTCCTCACTGAGTGCATGCTTTCCATCTCGGACTTCTTACCATGACAGCAGAGAGAGCCGACACAGAGCCCAGACAGGTGATACCGGTGGTAAAGCTAGGGTCCATCATGAATGGGACGATTCCACCCACACTAGCAGCCAGCAGGCCTGCATTAAGTAAGTGCCTTCCAGGAAGCAGGAGAGGGGCAGATTTCAGGATACCTAGGACCAAGGGCATGTCAGTCAGAACCTAGCACGTGTCATTAAATTAAAACAACAACAACAACAACAACAACAACACACACACACACACACACACACACACACACACACACACGTGTGTGTCATTTAATCCTAAACTACCAAAATTTAATATCAGCATAAAAAAAGGACCTGAAACATAAAAGCAAATTAGGGCTCTTAGACGTAACAAATGTTAACAGAAATAGGAAAAGTATGGCTCAACTTAACTGTTCTTTACTTTGATCACACAACAATTTCTTTACTCTTTGTCACAAAATCTTAAAAAATTACTTTTTTTCCGTATGACCGACACACAAGTTGTTAAGTGTGGTTTCATTTATTTAAAACTTCAAAACAGAGTCCTAGCACATTAGCATTTCTGACTCTATCAACTGAGCCCAAGGGAGCAGAGCCCTGGTTTGCTACTTGTTTTTAAAAACAAAGCATGAGACAAGAACATCGTAGGCTTGAAGTTCTTTTGGGATTTTAAGTTCCATGGAAGTTTCCTATTTAATTTTAATGACTTGATTACTGAGAGGCCAGACCAGATTTTTATATCATAAACTAGTTTCTATATAGACTCACTTTTGCATGAAAACACTGAAAACAGCCTATGTGAGGTTTGGTTTTTTTGTTGTTGTTTTTTTTTTTACCCCCACTTCTATTTTCCTGGCTGACTTTGGCAGAGCAGAAGATGCCATGCTACAGCCGTAAAATGTGTATCTGTTTTCAGAATCAGTACTGCATAGTGATCACATCAGCTTATTCAATAAGCTGCTCTCTATTCTGGAAAACGTATAAAGTTCATTCTTGTGAACTCTACAGAGGCATCTCTAAGGGTTATGAAGATGTTGTTTTGTTCACATTTATCATCAAATGTCAACTAGTCCCTCTACACAAGTTTCTGTGCACTTGTTTCCTCCGTTGGCTGTCTACGGAAGGAACAGCTTCAAAGCCTTAGGAGATCTGGAAGGCTCAAATAAAGGAAAGCAACCGTGATGTGGAGGAGGGGGTCTTTTATATATTTGAGCGCTACCTGAATTCTTCACCTGACAGCTTTGACAGTTAAGCCATTTTCTAAAATTGAAATGGACCCCTAAACAAGAGATATTTACACTGAATAATATAGGTAGGTGCTAAATCACTTACCCTGCAGTTTTCCATAGGCAACAAGAGAGCCACTGAACGTGACGCCTCCGATGTAAGTACCGAGGTAGGCCACGATCTTGGTGAGATTTGCTGCTGCGTCCACAGCAAAATGTGGGTATTCTACAATGTACTCAGCTATGCAAGTTAGCACCGCTGCCAAGCCCACTAAACTGTGGAAAGCAGCGACTAACTGAGGTAAATCAGAAATCTGGATGCGTTTGGCAATTGTCAGTCCTGTTGGGAAATGAAGGTCAAAGAGATATTAAAACTCAACACAGCTTTGAGAAGCAACTCTGATAAAGCCCATGCCTGAACATTATTCAGCCATAAAGAAAGATAGAAATCTTGCCGTTTGTGAAAATATTGATGAACCTTGAGGGTATCATGCTAGGTGAAATGAGTCAGACAGAGAAAGACAAATACCATATGATCTCACTTGCATATGAAACCTAAAACAAAAAAACAACCAAGCTCATGATACAGAGAACAGACTGGTGGTTGCCAGAGGCAGGGGAAGAGGGACGGGCAAAATGGGTGAAGATTCCAGGCTCAAAATAAGTCGTGGGGATGTAACATACAGCATGGTGACTATAACTAATAATACTGTATAGCGTATTTGAAAGTTGCTAAGAAAGTAGACCTTAAAAGTTCTCATCACAAGGGGCCCCTGGATAACTCAGTCGGTTGGGCGTCCAACTCTTGATTTCGGCTCAGGTCACGATCCCAGGGTCATGGGATCAAACCCCACGTCCAGCTCTGTGCTAAGCACAGAGCCTAATTAAGATTCTCTCTCTCCCCACTGCCTGCCAGTCTCCCCTGCTCACACTCTCTCTCTAAAATAAAATTTAAAAAATGGGGCACCTGGGTGGCGCAGTCGGTTAAGCGTCCGACTTCAGCCAGGTCACGATCTCGCGGTCCGTGAGTTCGAGCCCCGCGTCAGGCTCTGGGCTGATGGCTCAGAGCCTGGAGCCTGTTTCCGATTCTGTGTCTCCCTCTCTCTCTGCCCCTCCCCCGTTCATGCTCTGTCTCTCTCTGTCCCAAAAATAAATAAACGTTGAAAAAAAAAAAATTAAAAAAAAAAAATTAAATTAAAAAAAAAAAAAGTTCTCAGCACAAGAAAAAAAAAATTCTGCAACTATGTATGGTGACAGATATTTGCTACACTTACTGTGATTATTTTGCAATATACACAAATACTGACTCATTATTTCATACATCTGAAACTAATACAATGTATGCCGATTCTACCTCAATTTTTTTGGGTATACACATTTAAGGGTTTCCAATCATTATCACTAATAAGTATTTATCTGCTTCCTCATATGGGCTAAATATTCTCTCACAGGGACTATACAGAAGGTAAGGATGCTGGCTATGTATACCCTTTCAAAATAGCAGGCTTTCTCAACACACAGTCCAATTCCAAAACCCAACACACAGCACTGACACCTGCCTCTTCCCTCACAACCTGCAAACACTCCCCTGACTAACGCTTCTTCACATGCTTTTACATCCCCCTACTGCAAGAATAACTCAAGCTCTCTTCTCCAAAAGCCAATATTTGCTTCTTCAATATTTGAAGAAGGCTTAGGTTTTCAGGGCGGTGGGTGGGAGCAAAGGTGAACACATGCAAATAGCTGGGTAGAGTAAACGTGCAAATGAGGAGACTCTTGAACTCCTGCCTGGTTCTAGGCAGGTGGTACAGGAGTGCCTCTCAGAATACTTGCTAAGATCCTGTCTAAAAGTTTTTCTGCCATGAACCTACAACACATTTTCCTTCCAGTTCCTTTCCAGGGACTATTGAGAAAGGACACAAAGCATTCCTGCGAAAGTACAAAAGGAGGTCTAAAGCTACTGTTATGCTGGTAAATATATAACCACCAGCTCCTTGGGATAAAAACACGTGCCTGTGCCTGTTAGAAGTATGTACATGAGTTTTCGCTGATATAAAGGTATAGAGCACACAAGTTTCAAATAACAAAACATATAATACTCTCTATTGTAAACTCCATGTAGCCAATTGACTTTCACAGAATGTATTTGTTGACTTTTACCAACTCTTGTGTCTGTCACCAACCTAGTGGTTGCAACTGATGAATGAGTGTGGTTCCCATGGGAATGTTGGCTGACATTTTTGTCTGCATTAACAAGTAAGACAAAACTGAAAGATGCATGTGAGAACCTCACTCATTATCAACAATGTGAGCAGCTGCTTCACTAAATCGGATGATAGTTTTCAAACATTATGAGGATATTTGCTCAGTTTTTTGTGATATTCACCACATAATGGCTATAGACACAGCACACTTTTGAATTTAAGCTGCATTATTAATATTTTCTCCACCACTTTCTCAGGGCTGGACAATCAACAAAACAATAAATGAAACCCAGATATGTTAGTATCTGTTGATTTCCACCGTGTAAATGCAACCATCATGATCAATTTCTAACTACCAAGGTTATGTCATTAACTATGGAGATGGGAAGCCATGGACAGAAGCCCACCTTTACACGGTATTCCTAAAAACAGATAATAAACATGGGTAATCTCAAGAGCATAGAAAATAAGCTCGAATAAATTAGAAAGTTATAAATAATATAATTACCTTTGTTTCTAATATAATGTATTTTATTTTGGTGAAAAGTCATCAAGTTGGTATAATTCTCATTCAAATACAAACATTTTAAAACATTTAACACTGAGTAAGTACATCAACTGCACCAAAAGAGTGAGCTAAAAAATGGGCATGGGTTCCCATAAAGGTAGAAACCTGCCAAGTGCTTACCAATGGTACCGCCCAAAGCCATTGCTCCAGACATCTGGGCTAACAATTCTGGGGATGGGTTTAGTCCTCCGAGAGTGGCTGCCAGGCCTCCAGCCACCCCAATCATGCCCAATGCATTGCCAAGACGAGCTGTTCCCTGGGTGGAAAGGCCGGCCAGGGCACCAACACAGCACAGACCTGAGCCCAGATACATGATCTTTGCAAACAAAAGAGAAGAGCAGAGAGAAAGAGAGAGAGAGACAGAAAGACTATCAAAACTTTCAGTCTATTAGCATAGGGAGGACTTCTCTTGAGGAAACGTGATTTCCTAAGAACAACTTTAAATTCAGATAATAGAGGGACCAATATGACTTCTTCTTTGAATATTTCAATATATCTTTCTATCCATTAGGGATATTAACAAATTAAATACCTGAAATTCTACTTGCAGTTATACCATTTAGGTAAATTGGTTTCTTTTGTATTGGATGGCATGCACAAATGCATACAGAAGTACCTAAGTTTAAACAGAGTTATGGGCTCTAGACCTGACCAAACGCTGTAAAGGAGCCAATCCCTGACGTAGTAAATGCCAGGGACCATGCCCTATACTTTACTGAAGTTGTAAGTCAGTCCCATGAGATTCCCAAAAGTTGAAAGAGTCATCATCCTCATGTTACAATAGGAAACCAAAGTTTAAAGAGGTTACTACATAATTCTTCCAAGGTCAAATGATCAGAAAATAGCAAATCTGGGATTCAGACAAGGGTCTCCCTGACGTACCACTCCAACTGTTCTCAAAAAAGATTTTGTTCAATCAACAAGTAAGAAATGCTGGGAACAGCGGAAACCAAGGGAGACACGATTTTCCTGCTGTCAGAGTAGATGCAATCACATGACAGTCATTGAAAAGTGATAAAAAAAAAATACTGAGTTCAGAACAAAATTGAGTCTCAATTATAATTATATTGGAACATGGAACTTTCGAAGTTCAACTTGATTATTTCTGCTTTTCTACATAACATTTATTTTTAAACTGTCTTTTTTAAATGAATTGACATAACATCTCCTGCTTACAAAAGATGATGCACTGAATTTGTTGGGGGAGAAACAGAAAATTTTCAAAATTTTTTACTGATTAATTCACCATATCCCTACAACAATCCAGCCAGGTACATAAAGAGGATACTAATAACTTTCTTGACTCTTTTTACATGTAGAAAAACTGAGGGACAGACAGGGAAACCCACGTTAGCACATTCAGTTAGCAGGAAAATCTGTCACTAGAATCTGGGGTACGGATTCTTAGGGGATAGGAATGCTCCATTTGACCAAGATGTTTCTAGAGTTATTATTATATTTGCTTGTCAGAGCCTGAATTTTGATAACGATAATGTGAAATCTAGTTGGAAAGAAAACACAGTGGCAAAATTAAAAATTCTCAAAACAGCCTCTTACTTGTTCAATGTTATAGCCACTGTAGAGAGCTGCTAAATATCCTCCAACAAAGGTGCCAGCAGGGAGCAGATACAGGTAGTTGTATTCTGGGGGGTCCGTGGGACGCTTGAACATGTCCAGCATTCTCTGGGTCACCAGAAAGCCACCTTATCAAAGTAAATATAAAACAGAAAGAGGTATCTCATTTAGCAACATGATTTTTAAAGTGGTACACTTTTCCTATTTTAAGCACATCTTTATCACCTAAGGATAAATATAATATTAAGTAACATTTTAAGAGCTCAAAATTAAGTTAGGCTATTACTCAAGCCAGTTCCACTGAATGCAGGGAACCCTATATTCAAAAACAAAATTTGTGACCAGGGTGCAGCACCAACTCTTTCTGCGTGACTGCAAGTAAACAGGCATTCAAACAGCTTGGAAACACAAAAGATCAAAGGCTAGTAATTTTTTTTAATAAGTTATTCTGTTTGTTAAACCTATATTAAGTGATAAAAGGAAAAAAATGCCATATTAACAGGCACCAGATTTCTTGGACATATTAACTGATTTTTTGATACAAAATAGCATCAAATGAGTTTATACAAGTGATGGGCCAGGCTTTCAGTTTTCAGGAACACAGGCCAGGATAAGGCAAAAGGCTAAAATTTTATCTAAAAGTATACTCATTTAGAGATGTTACGGTGATAGCTACAAGTCAACTTAATTCAAAACTATGCATTCAATAACTTTCTAGTTAACCTTAGCAAGACAATCATTCTGTTTATTTCGGGGCACAGGGGAAGAGGGTGTTCTTTTATCAAATGGTTTCTAAAAATTACAAGTGGGCAAAATAATTTTTCTTCACAGAGAGCATTTATGATCTGAGTGAGACCATTTTTAAAGGCACAATTAAATTCTTAAAATCAGAATGTCTAACACTCCAAAAGTCTATATCGATTTATATTTGCTTCTCATGTCTCCATTAAAAGTAGCACTGGGGGGGGGGGGGGGGGCACGCCTGGCTGACTCATTCAGAAGAGCATGGAACATGCAACTCTTGATCCTGGGGTCGTGAGTTCAAGTCCCACGTTGGGTATAGAGATCACATACATACATACATACATACATACATAAACAGCACCGTGGGTTCTTTTACCACCATTGCGATCGTACCTGCAATGTTGACTGAGGAAATAAACGTAGCAAGAGCAGCAAGGCCCTGAGAAGTTGTGGAAGGATACAACTGTCCTCCCATCAGTGCCAACCCACCAACTGCAGTCAACCCTAAGAAGAAAGAATCAAGATGGTGAACAGGCATAGTGACACAGCCACACCCAATTCATAGCTGCAGGATCTCACATGTATAGACACAAAGGAGAACGTTCCCACACAACACTGTCACTCAAGTACTATTGTGGGCAAAAAGCTAACAAATGTTTTTCCTCTTGCATAAAAATTCAGCCTTCCTTTAACTTTCTAGCTCTGTTCCTCCGATAAAGGTATAAATCAATAACATTATCAAAAAGTGGATAAACTGCTTCTGAACTGGAAGTAACTTGGCACGAACTATAAATACATGATGGTGGAGCCGTAACTTTGAACTTTCCAGAATACAGTGCCTCTGGGAATGAGACACGTTCCGTGCAGAGACCTCGGATGCTGGGCCTCCAGCACTGCTGTCAGGGCTGTGCACTGGTGCCATGAGACTTCCAAGCCAGGGCAGATCCAGGGTGGGTCTCGTTCCTAGACCTGAGCCATCACAGGGGGCCAAAGAGACCAGCTCCTGGACAACTGTGTGGACCGCTGCACAGACCACCATCAAGACTCACACCAAAAAGAAATGCCTGATGCTACTCTGGCTGGCCAGCTGGGCTTCCTGTTCCAAAGCCTTCATGGTGAACCTGAGGATAGGTATGGCTTGCTGCGCACAGACTTGCTGAGCTGAATGTTTAGATGAATCTAAGAAAAGCTCCTAACAGATGTCGCAACTATAATTCTGTGAAACAGTGGTTTCCAAATTATATCACAGGAATCCCTTCTTTAAAGGAAATTGTAGTGGCGCCTGGGTGGCTCGGTAGGTTGAGCATCCGACTTCAGCTCAGGTCATGATCTCACGGTTTGTGAGTTCGAGCCCCACGTCGGGCTCTGTGCTGACAGCTCAGAGCCTGGAGCCTGCTGCAGATTCTGTGTCTCTCTCTCTTCTCTCTCTATCTGCCCTTCCCCTACTCGTCCTCTGTATCTCTCTCTCTCAAAAATAAAAATAAACATTAAAAAAAATGTTTTTAATAAATAAATAAAAATAAAGGAAATTATAATTGAAAGAAATAACAATGGTTCTGCACTGCTTGAGATGGGAGCAGCCCAAAGGCCTGACACTTACTTGCTCAGCCCCTTACTTCTGGCCCCATCCTTGCCCCTGTGGGAGCCCAAATCACCACAACCACCGCCTCAGATGCCAAGCCATACAATTTGTAAACAAAGACTTTATAAACCTCACTGAAAGCGGCTGGAGAACTAAACAGCCCATGAAAACCTAAGATGAGGGAAAACAAGAGAGGACCAAACCTGAGATTGCATTAGTCACAGACATCAGTGGTGAGTGGAGAGCAGGGGTCACTCCCCAGACAGTGTGGTAGCCCACGATGCCGGCCAAGCCAAAAGTGGTCACCATCTGGGAAAAGGCTAAATTGGGTGCCGCAAGGCCCAAACCCAGAATCCCAGTGAGACCTACAGAAAGAGAAGAGTGTGAGCTGACATCCAATTAATTACCTCAAGATTAAAAGCACACACACGCACGCACACACACACAAGCATGTGAAATAGTCAATCCTTTTAAATTCTGCACCCAATAATGAGATTTGCCAATAATGAGATTTTTTACACATTTCATGATGGGAGTGGGGGGGGGGGGGGTGGTTAAAGGTATTATGAACAAACTCAACTTCCTGACTGCCACCTCTCAAAATAAAACAAGCTATAAAGATCTAGTAGAATTTATGAGTCACCTGAATAACAGTTTCCCCATTGTCCTCTTCCCTGTTTTAATTTCCATTGACAATGCCACATGTGTTTATATGAGTGTTTCTGTTCCAGAATTACAGACCTATACAGATCTACCAAAAAGCATTTCTACTTGGGCAAGACACAACCTTTACAAGACAGGACTTTTTTGAAGCCAATTTCATGTCACTCAGATTTGGCTAAGGAAGAGGGATTTTAAAAGAGTAGGAAGGATTTCATTCACTCCAGCACCTCCCCAAAACATATGGCTTCCACCCACCCGGGACAGAAGTTTTGCAATTGCTCCTGAATCTGGACTGGACTGCTGGCCAGGGCAGTCAGCTCCAGCCTCAACACCAAGTCAGCAAACAGGATTTTACAAAGAAAAGGAAAAAAAAAAAAAAAAACAAATTAAATTAAGAATGTGCAGAATACAAAGTCAGCTCTGAACATACATCTTTAATTATTGCCTTTCTTAATAGCAAACATGTGGATGGCTGTTCTGCAACAGAAGGGTTACCTAGTGGTCAGTAAAAATAATGCTAATGGGGGGACCAGGGAGCTGGAATTCAACTTTCTGAAATAAGGTACTTTTTTTCCTTGATATGAACTACTTCTTTCTAAGTGGCACAGCTAGAACATCTAGAAATTGACGTTAAGTTTACTTTAAATCATGTAATAAGACTGCAGTTTTAAGTTATATTTCCCTACCCACATATAAAATTGCCAGGGTTCCAATGCATGGCCCATTAACCATCTGGAGGTAGAGTTAGAATACTGTTTTGTGTTCTAGCTAAACATCAGAGAAGCTGTATAGAGCTGTGGTGAATACATTTCATGGGGCGCCTGGGTGGCTCTCGAACTCTTGAGTTCGGCTCGGGTCATGATCTCATGGTTTGTGAGATGGGCCCCACTTCGGGCTCTGCGCTGACAGGGTGAAAACCTACTTGGGATTCTCTCTTTGCCCCTCCCTGACTCACATGCACTCTCACTCCCTTGAGCTCTCTCTCTCAAAATAAATAAATAAGCTTCAAAAAAATATATATATGGTTTCATAAGCCAGAATGCCTCGTTCAAATCCTGGGTCTACTGCTCCTTAGCTGTGTGATCTCAGGCAAGTTACTTAACTTGTCTGTGCTATAGTATCCTTATCTGTAAAATTATTAGCCCTCTCTGTCCTCAGCTGGAAAAAGAAAATAATAAATAATATGCGCACCTCACTGAGGTCTTGTAAGAAGTAAATAAGTTAAGGCATATGAAGTGTTTAGTGCAATGCTTAGCACTCATTAAAGGACTACATTAATCGAGAAGCACTAAAGTATCCATCTTTTGTTGGGCATCTAAGATAAAAATCACATATCTGAAGGTTTTTTTAATCAACTATTTAACAAACTAATGTCTTTTCTATAACATATTTAATAATGTCAAATATGCTATTTCTATAGTCTTTGTAACAGAGGAAAAAGAAGAGAAAGAGAAAAAAAAGAAAGGAAAAAAAAGTAAATCATATTCTTTGAAGAATACTATTCAAACAGATTCCTAACACACATGTAAAAGAAAAATACTTGTTTTTATTATTACGGAGGAAGTTTAAGGTAAAGAAAAACAAGTATATGGCCATCCTTTCATTCACTAGAATATGCTATTGTCATATCTATTAAAATGCAATAAACCTTGACTTAACACAAAACAAACCTAGAAAAATAAACCATCATATATGCCTCATTCTATTTCCTGACAAATCTCAAAGAGAAATGGAAATTTACAATCTTTCCAAAAATCCTCTGCAGGTACAATATAATAAGCTGGTTTCTTTTTTTCTTTGACAAGTAAGTGCAAGTCGGGACATGGCCCCATTTATTCACCATGTTCAGAACTAGAGGCTTTTCAGTCATTTTGCTGAGACTTGCTCTTTATTCAAGGAGAGTTACACATTTCGCTTTCAAACATCTGGGCTCGCATGGGAATTTAGAGAATGCTGAGGCTACAAGAATTGTGTGCCTGGTGCTGGTCCTTAATTCTTTCTAGTTTGCTTTTCTTTTTGCTTTGGCTCTAAGTAGATCTAAATATTTTTAATTCATTCTATGAGAGAAACCAATTTAAAACCAAATGGCCATATTTCAAACTCAAATAATTCATACCCAGAATGAATATTTATCACTCTTTTACAGTGACTGCTTAATGTTTTCGTTAAGATGAACTGAAGGGGCGCCTGGGTGGCGCAGTCGGTTAAGCGTCCGACTTCAGCCAGGTCACGATCTCGCGGTCCGTGAGTTCGAGCCCCGCGTCAGGCTCTGGGCTGATGGCTCGGAGCCTGGAGCCTGTTTCCGATTCTGTGTCTCCCTCTCTCTCTGCCCCTCCCCCGTTCATGCTCTGTCTCTCTCTGTCCCAAAAATAAATAAATGTTGAAAAAAAAAAAAAAAAAAAGATGAACTGAAAAGCAGAGAATTTGTGTTCAATTGTAAAGAAAGAAATGAAAATTTAAAACCTGAATTTTTTTACTAGGTAAATAACTAGGATATTAGACAAACATTCAAGGGCTCTATCTGTATCGTACTGTTGATTCTTCAATGCAAACGTTTGGTTCCCTAGGCTTCCCTGATGTGCAGATGATCACAAGTGATGTTTTACAACCCACGAAGATAGATAAATAAGTAACTACATTTACGGGCACTTAAAACCAACACAATCCAACACACATCACTACTCGATATATTTGATGGAAGATGAAGCTATTAACAGCTATATTTTAAATGTTTTCTATGAAAGAAAAGCATTAACAGCCTGTATATGCTTTCACACACATTCATTCCAGTATCTGGCGAGCACCTGTATAATGCCACAGAGGTGAGACAAGTAACACGTTTATGAAAACTCGCTTCTAACAGGCCCACTTCCTAATGGAATCCAAAGGAGAACAGCATTTCGTTCGCTAATTTTGACAATTGATACATTTCTTACAAAATCCAAATAATTAGGACTCAACCCTAAGGAAGGGGGTCCTCACCTGCTGTATACGCAGAAGCCGTAGTCATGGTCTTCCTCAAGGGCGTGACCGTAGCTGCTTTTTCAGCTTCCAGCTCAGCCACTGTCTTCGGTTTTACTGGGGCACCTTGAGGAATATTTTTCGGAGTGGGAGCGGGGAAAATCACTTCTCCATCCTAACAGAAATTAGAAAAACAATGTTAAAAGTCAATCCAGCATTTCAAAAACACAGAAGATAGTGACAGTGCTGGGGGGCGGAAAGAGCTGTTCTTTTAAATATAATTTTTCTGGGCCTCCTGGGTGGCTCAGTCCGCCAAGTGTCTGACTTCAGCTCATGTCATGATCTCATGGTCCGCGGGTTTGAGCCTCACATCGGGCTCTGTGCTGACAGCTCAGAGGCTGGAGACCTCTTCAGATTCTATGTCTTTCTCTCTGTCCCTTCCCTTGCTCATGCTTGGTCTCTCTCAAAAATAAATAAACATTAAAGAAAATTAAATACAATTTTTCTTTTAAGATTTTTATTTTTATTTTAGAGAGAGAAAGAACACAAGCACATGTGTGAGCAGGGGAGGGGCAGAGGGAGGAAGAGAGAGAATCCCAAGCAGGCTCCACACCCAGCGGGCAGCCCAACTCAGGGCTCAATCCCACATCCTTGGGACCACAACCTGAGCCAAAATCAAGAGTCAGATAGATGCTCAACTTCCTGAACCGCCCAGGTGCCCCTAAAGATTTTAAGTTATCTCTACACACAACACATACATTTGTAATGAAAATGCAGGAAGGATTGGGTCTCTTACCTTCATCACTACAGTTCCTCTAATGACATGACCCATTGTACCAAAGTCAAAGTCGTCTTTCACTTCAAAATAAAAGTTATCTTTGTCAGGGCTGATGGCCTTCAGGAGCTTGGTGATGTTGTTGGAATAGAGGGTGCTGGCCTGAGTGGCCATTCGGCTGGGAAGGTCTGTGTAGCCGATGTGAGTAACTCCCTACGTGAACAAAAATATATAGTCTGAAAGGTCTAATCCGGTCTGTTCACCTTCCTGCTAGGACAATTCGCAGTCATAGCCAAGGCTAAGCTGTGAAATTATGATCTTTGTAAATATGCACACATCTCACAAACAAACAGTATATTTCAAAAAGAGCTTTAAATGTGCCTATTTTTAATTTTAAAAAATTTCAGGCCTCAGTTTCTCTGAACACTTTGAGCTTTGAGGCATAAATACTCTCTTGCAAATCACTATGGTGAGCCATGGGACATTGTCCACAGAGAGAAGCAGCTGTTTCCTATACCTTGTGAACGTAAAGTTCTCCTGGCTTCGTGGTTTCAAAGTTTCCGCCAGCCTCAGCAGCTAAATCCACAACAACTGAACCTTCCTTCATTGACTCAATCATTTCTTTACTAAATAAAACTGGGGCTTTTTTACCTAATAAAATGGAAAGAAAACAGAACAAATTACATTATACTTTTTTAAACTCTATTTTCTAATTATTACAGTAGTCTCTGGAGGCTCAAAAATGTAACATCTGAAATTTAACTCTTTCAAGAGACCCAAAAGTCTATACACAGGTGGAAATGGTCATCCTCCTCAGGAAGAAATATGGCTAGTACAAACCACAAAGCCGATATGCGGGAGGGAGATGTGTGGCTAATAAGCCAGCCTTTCCGTTTACTTACTCAGCATGGAAATCTCAGCACGGCTCTTCCCCACTGATTTACATTCATCACCACTCATGAAGACATAACCATTTGCCTGGGTTTTTTTTTTTAATGCATAATAAGCTATTAAGGAAACTATATGCACCTGAACTGGACAATCCATAAAGATCACAAAAGTCAAGGGGAATACTCACTAGCAATTTACCAAATTAAAAAATGGAATATTTTCAAACATCTTAACAAACTCACCAGATTTTCCAACATGTTAAATTAATCTACCTACATTTAACACAGGAGAACTTCAGGGAGAGACAGAGAAATGCCATGAAACGAAAACAATAGGAAATCCCAACCTGGGATTGGGGTTGGAAATCACTCATTCACTTTTATTTCCCCCAACACTATTTATTCTGCCTCTGATGAGTCAAGCCCTATACGTGGTGCTCAGAATATACTGGTAGATAAACAGAAAAGATCCCTGTTCTTATGGAACACTCTAGTTATGAGACAGTTCACATTTTAAATTCATTCACTAATTCTTACATAGAAGATAAAGCACCAACCTAACGTATTAGTATGTTCAAATGGGACCCACAATGTCAGTATATTACAGTGTTCAAGTTTCATAAAACAATAAATACCTAAGCCAAAAGACAAAGAACATAAACTTGTGAGATTGGTAGTAGGAAAGTAGAGAGTTAATAGCCTAATTATCTTTATCTTCTCCTCTTTTAGTAAGTTTTCAACTCTGTGTTTACAGAATTTTAGTAAAAGTACTATCAATTTTATAAATGAAAATTAATTTCAAATGAAATTTCCATTATAATAATAATCTGTTTTTCAATCTTCTTGATTGGAACACATATGGGTTTAAAAAAAGAAAACTAGGTGCTCGAGGTGAGCGGAGCCAGAGTCGAGACCAGAAGCCGAGCTCGGGATCTGACAAGATGGCCGGGCTGCCCCGCAGGATTATCAAGGAAACCCAGCATTTGCTGACGGAACCAGTTCCTGGCATTACAGCAGAACCTGACAAAAGCAACGCCCATTATTTTCATGTGGTCATTGCTGGCCCCCAGGATTCCCCCTTTGAGGGAGGGACTTTTAAACGTCAACTATTCCTTCCAGAAGAATACCCAATGGCAGCCCCTAAAGTATGTTTCATGAGCAAAACTTATCATGCTAATGTAGACAAGTTGGGAAGAGTATGTTTAGATACTTTGAAAGATAAGTGGTCCCCAGCACTGCAGATTCGCACAGTTCTGCTATTGACCCAGGCATTGTTAAGTGCTCCCAATCCAGATGATCCATTAGCAAATGATAGAGCAGTGGAAGACCAACGAAGCCCAAGCAACAGAAACGGCTAGAGCATGGATAGGCTATATGCCATGAATAATATTTAAAATCGATCTGATCATCAAGTGTGCATCACTTCTCCTGTTCTGCCAAGACTTCTTCCTTTTCTGTTTGCATTTAATGGACACAGAAACATTACAGAATAAAAGCCCAGACATCTTCAGTCCTTTGGTGATTAAATGCACATTAGCAAATCTATGTCTCGTCCTGATTCACTGTTGTAAAGCATGAGCAGAGGCTAGAAGTACCATCTGGATTGTTGTGAAACATTTAAAAGCAGTGGCCCCTCTCTGCTTTTATTCATTCCCCCAATAGTGGTTAAAGTATAAAGCACTGTGAATGAAGGTAGTGGTCAGGGTTAGCTGCAAGGGGTGTGGGTGTTTTCTCTTTATTATCTTTTTTTTGGTGGGGGGGGGGAGGTAGTTTTAATTTTATGGGCTCCTTTCCCCTTTTTATGGTGATCTAATTGCATTGGATAAAAGCATCTAACCAGTTCTTTAGAATATGCTCTCTAGCCAAGTCTAAGTTTATTTAGATGCTGTAGATGGACAAGCTTGATTGTTTGAACCAAAATGGGAACATTAAACAGACATTACAGCTCTCATAACATTGTGACTTTGCTGTCAAGTGTAGAATCCTTCCTTCAAAAAAACCTTGTGACCATTTTGTATGGCTTATCTGGAAACTTCTGTAAATCTTATGTTATAGTAAAATATTTTTTGTTATTCTACTTTGTACAGTTTATTTTACTGTGTCTCATTTTCTCAATGTGATAATCGTATTTAAAAATTAAAACTGATGGAACATTCTGTTTTGGTCTTCACCATCTGACAAGTCGAATGACAAGAGGTGGATTTTGCCCGTTTCTTTTCACCGATGCAAACTTGTGTTAAGATATCACTGAATGGAGTATTTATAAGCTGGCCCTGAGCATGCATAAAGCATTGGTATCTGATATTTTCTTTACCTCCTAGAAATTTGAAATATATGTTGTCTGATTAGATGATCATTAGTGTCTTGCCATGATGTCTGAAAATTACTGTACAGGAGAGTCACAGCAAAGCAGCCGTTGTGACTGGCTTTGTGTAGGACTCACATGTTGTGCCACACTTGTTTGTCTGGCATTTCGGGTACGACCTCTTTCTTAGTTTTTGTCTGAAAACTCCATGTGTGACCACTGGTGTATGATACTATTAGGAAACACCAATCTGATAACCATCTGGGGTTTGCGGAGACATTTATGAGTCTTCCTTGTAGACCTCACGAGCAGACCTCAAGCAACCAGCTGGCAGAAGTGTCATCTGAAAGGTTTCTTCCTTTGTGAACATCAAATCCTCAGTTCATGATTCTTATTTTCATCCTTCAGTATTTGCTCTGAGAGCTATTGCTTGACATTCAGTAATTTTTTCTGCATTGATAGAGTTCCTCCCCTCAGAAAAACTGTTCTTTCCCACCCGTTTCCGTATGTAATTTCTGATCCTTGTTATTTTTAAGACATCAGTGTAGCCAGTCCTAAGTATGTAAATGTTAACCTGTGGGTTGGAACCTTTGTCTTGCAATTTAAGGTAATGGATATTGTAGCCCATCTGAGTTTCCCCTACTCTTTATTCTCATAACGTCTGGAGTTTCTTCAGAATGTGGTATATTTTGTTGTGCTTCTATGTAAGATGAAGAATTATCTATTAAAATTACATTTTCGACATTAAAAAAATAAAAGAAAAAAGAAATATTTGTGGCACATGTGGGGGAAAAAAGCTGAAAAGATAACAAATCGGTATTTATATAGTACCTCCCTCTTTCTCAATGCCAACTTTATACTTCCAAGATAAAGTCCAAATTCTAAGCCTCCTATTACTGAAGGCCTTCCTCCCTCACTCCTTCTCACATTCTCTCTCATTACCGCCCCACTGGACCTTCTGCTCCAGCCACACAGGGGTAGCTAGCTGCCACACAGTTTGTCGGATAATCTTTTGAGTTTCCAAGAAAGAGCAAGAATAAGGAGATATTTTCCCCAAAGACAATACTCTGACATCCTGGTGGTTTCATCATTTCTCAAAATTCTCTGGAAATACTCCTTTCATCTACTCTCCCCACTACAGTCCAACAAAAGCTTGAATATTTAAACTTTATTAAACATAACAATCTGGGGATGCAAACCACATACATTTGAGGACTCCTCCCCCCCCCCCCCCGCAAAAAAAGGTTATGCTGCTCAGCTCTGCAGTAATTTAAAGCTACAGATCATATAGATGCATCCACATAAAGTGGCAAATTTAAAGCGCTAATGTGTGCTTTCTAGGTATTTACCATCATCCTCCTTCCTCTTCTCTAGTCCAGAGCCTCTTTTCCATTAACCAGCCTCTTGTTTGCTACAGCTTTTCCTCACACCTTACCTGTACCCTCCAGTCTCAGATTGATGTGCCTTTAACTGCAATTTGGATCCAGGCCCACCCCCTTTGACTTCTAACTGCACTAACTGTATAGCCATCAACTTCACAAATTTGATTTGGCATCTAATTAATTCCTCCTGCCTTAAAAATTCTGGATTCCTTCTTTTTAAGGATCAATTCCAGGACTGTAACCCTACTGACTTTACAAGACCTCAAGTGGCCAAAACCATTTAGGCTCCCTAGAAAACATCCTATATATTACCTATTTGTCTTTGATTTTACTCACTCAACCTTCACAAAACAATTATGCAGTGGCTGACACAACTTTAATGCACACACACATACATACGCACTGGCATCTTAACAAAAATAATAAATATTCTGTCCATATTGTCACTCTGAAATTCAATCACTTTTGAAAGGATAGGATATTCCTTCACATAATTTATTTAGTGTATAGTCAAATAACTAGAGGATGAGTTAAAATTTAAGTCACATAGGAATATTTAAGATACGTTAAATTATTACAGATAAAAAGCACACAACAAAATAGTATGTATATACTACTGCCATTTGGTAAAAAAATTTCACATACATATTTATGAGTGTTTCGTATGTATTTTTATATATACATATACTATACTACATATCTTATATAGTTTCTAGTAAATTCTGTATAGTATAACATTTAACCATACCAGGATATCTTTAAATGCTAAGAATATTTTCTTCTTTGTGCTTTTCCTTATCTCACAAATTTTCTATAAGAGCTAGTTTTAATTTGGGCACCTGGGTGGCTCAGTGGGTTAAGTGCCCAACTCTTGAGTTGGGCTCAGGTCATGATCTTGCAGTTAGTAAGCTTGAGCCCCACACTGGTCTCTGTGCTGATGGCACA
This sequence comes from Prionailurus viverrinus, assembly GCF_022837055.1. Classification (NCBI taxonomy): domain Eukaryota; kingdom Metazoa; phylum Chordata; class Mammalia; order Carnivora; family Felidae; genus Prionailurus; species Prionailurus viverrinus. Next base: position 205,520,724 of record NC_062561.1, read on the forward strand.
GAGCCTGTTTGGGATTCTCTCTCTTCCCTCTTTCTGCTCCTCGCCTGCTCATGCTCTCTCTCAAAATAAATAAATAAAACAAATTTAAGAGCTAGTTTTAATTTTATAATTTAAAAAAATCAATAAAGGCCACAGGGAATACAATGATGAATAGAACAGTACAGCTGGCTTTTAAGCATTCACATGTGGATTAATTTTTTTTTAATTCTGGAAGTGTAGAAATGAAAATTGAAAACAGAAGGGGAAAAAATAGAGCCAAAAGAGGAGCAGGGTAATACATAAAAGTTCCAAATGAGAAAATCCTCAAAAGAATAGTTCAAGAGGAGGAAAGACTGAGAAGGAAATTTCAAAATACTATCTTACCCTGATGTCCTCCTAGGGCAAAAATGATAATGTGGCATCACAAAATGGAAGCAACAAAAGGAATAAGATGATTAGTTAGGTATGGAGGGGTGAATCTACTACCGGACTTCAAATTAAACTTTAAACTCTATACATCAGAATGAATTACAAAAAAATCAACCCTTGGGGTACCTGGGTGGCTCAGTAGGAAGAGCATAAGACTGTTGATCTTGGGGTCATGAGTTTGAGCCCCACACTGGGTATAGAGATCCCTCAAAACAAATAAAACTTTTAAAAAAGAGAATCAACCCAAAAAGGAAGAGAGAAGAAAGAGAACCTTGGTGAATAGCCCTCTAGTCTTTGGATTAAAAAGTATTTTCTTGGGTGCCTTGGTGACTCAGTCACTTAAGCATCGGACTCTTGATATTGGCTCAGGTCATGATCTTGCAGATCATGGGATCAAGGCCCATATCAGGCTCCCCTACCCATAGTACATAGCCTACTTGGGATTCTCTCTCTCCCTCTCTCTTCCCCTCCCCTGCCTGCATGCAAAGTGCTTACTCGTGTTCTCTCTCTCTCTCTCTCTCAAACTAAAGAAATAAACTTTAAAATAAAGTATTTCCTAAAGCAAATGGGAAAACAATAGATTTAAGTATGAAAAAAGTACATATTATCGTCCTCAAAAATAAATATGACAAAAAATATATTAAAAAGCTCACAGAAACTTAAATAAAAACGAAACACAAAGATCCTAATAAATGAACAACAAACACAAACACTCAATTCTAACAGAAATGGTAACAACTAAATTTTTTTTTCAAATGTTCACCCTCCTCCGGGCACCTGGGTGGCTTAGTCGGTTGAGTGAACGATTCTTGGTTTTGGCTCAAGTCACAATCTCGCCATTTGTGAGTTCAAGCTCCACTTGAGTTTAGCGCTGACAGTGTGGAGCCTGCTTGGGATTCTCTCTCTGTCCTCACTTTCTGCCCCTCCCCTGTTTGCATGCTCTCTCTTTCACACTCTCTCTCTCTCAAAATAAATAAATAAACTTAAAAAAAAAGTTCACCTTCATAATGAATCAAAGAAATGTGAGTTACAAAAAGTGAGATACTTTTTTTTCTTTGCCTCTAAAACTGAAAGAGTCAAAAATTAATAATAGGGGCACCTGGCTGGCTCACTCAGAATATGCAACTCAGGATTTTGGGGTTATAAGTTCAAGTCCCATGTTAGGTGTAAAGATTACTTAAAAATAAAATCTTTTAAAAAAATCATAATGTTGAGGGGCACCTGGGTGGCTCGGTTGGTTAAGCGTCCGACTTTGGCTCAGGTTATGATCTCTCGGTCCGAGAGTTCGAGCCCCGCGTGGGGCTCTGTGCTGACAGCTCAGAGCCTGGAGCCTGTTTCAGATTCTGTGTCTCCCTCTCTCTCTGCCCCTCCCCTGTTCATGCTCTGTCTCTCTCTGTCTCAAAACTAAATAAACGTTAAAAAAAATTTTTTTTAAATCATAATGTTGAAATGAAACAAGTAGCAGGATGATCTATTTATGAGATTATGGACTGCACAAGTTTCAGGAAAGCATAGTTTACAAACATGTATCAACTGGCCAAAAATGTTGATATTCACTCATCCAGTAACTCTACTTCTAAGATTTGATTAATCCTGGGGAAATAAATGAAAATACACACATTGGAATGACTCAGAAAAAAGGTTAGAGCATTATTTTTAATTGGCAAAAACTGGAATTAAATGAAAAGCCCAACTTTTCGGGAACCATTAAATAAAATATGGTACATTCAAACAAGAAAATTCTATAAAACCATTAAAATATATTTACAAAAATTTCTTTTTTTTTAATTTTTCATATGTTTTTTATTTATTTTTGAGATGGAGAGAGACAGAGCATGAGCAGGGGAGGGGCAGAGAGAGTGGGAGACACAGAATCCGAAGCAGGCTCCAGGTTCTGAGCTGTCAGCACAGAGCCCGACATGGGGCTCGAACTCACAGAGTGTGAGATCATGACCTGAGCTGAAGTCGGATGCTTAACTGACTGAGCCACCCAGGCGCCCCATTTACAAAGATTTCTTAATGACTCATCATATTATATCAAGGGGAAAATTTATGATATAATATTATATGTAGAAAATGAGAAAGAGGGGCGCCTGGGTGGCGCAGTCGGTTAAGCGTCCGACTTCAGTCAGGTCACGATCTCGCGGTCCGTGAGTTCGAGCCCCGCGTCAGGCTCTGGGCTGATGGCTCAGAGCCTGGAGCCTGTTTCCCAGTCTGTGTCTCCCTCTCTCTCTGCCCCTCCCCCATTCATGCTCTGTCTCTCTCTATCCCAAAAATAAATAAACGTTGAAAAAAAAAATTTAAAAAAAAAAAAAAAGAAAAGAAAATGAGAAAGATACTGTATCCTGTTCTAACATGATAAAAATGCATGGAAAAAAGGATGAAAGGAAATGGTAAAATGTTAATAGTATTCTTCATTAAGTAGAGAGATGATGGATGATCTTTACTTTCTACTTTGTATTTTCTACTTCGTACTACATTTCCAAAAGTCACATACTATTTTTATAAAAAACAATAAAATAAAGTACTCCTGCGTAATCACAACCAGTTTCTTCTTTAAGTTGAAGACACAGGTTCAGAGTTGTACTAGAAAATTAAAATAACTTAAAAATGCCATCAGACCAATCTATTTACTTACCAACTGAAAGGCTTCACTCAACGTTATGTGCCCTCCCTACAGCAAATGAAGCTATACAGTTAGGACAGCCTTTCAAAGAGTGCTTCTAAAACACTTACAAAGTGAGTCAGAGACTAAGGATAGATAACAAACAGGAAGATTTTTACAATATAAAACATAGAGAAGAATATACCCAATGTTTAATACAAATCCTACAAATATAAAGAGATGTCCCATATACCCCAGAGATAGTCTGGTATAGATTTTAGACACAAGAATAAAAGGCCAAGTGATCATATCAGATCTTTCAAGACATAACTGTAGAAGATGTCAGAAGAATTAATAGAAAAAGGCAGAGGCACATGGGTGGCTCCGTCAGTTCAGCATCCCGACTCCCGATATTGGCTCAAGTCGTGATCTCACAGTTAGAGGGTTCGAGTCCTTTATGAGGCTCTATGCTGACAGCGGGGGGCCTGCTTGGGATTCTTTCTTCCTCGCCCTCTAACCCTACCCCACTCTTGCTGTCTCTCGCTCTCTCAAAATAAATAAATAAACGTGACAAAAAAAAAAAAAAGAAGGTGGCAGGTAAGAGTTATGTTTGTTTTTGTTTTTGTTTTTGAGGCAAGCACAATTGGGCTTTCCCCTTTTGATTGCTCATTTCTTTTAATTTTATAATTTTATCTGCCAAAGAGGAGATATACAAATAAACTGAAATTTTTACAATTTCCCCCAAAACAATAACAAAAATCAATATGACAGAAAAAATTAATGAGAGAATTTTTTTAAATGTATTTCCTAGCACAATGCAAAATGTGGATGAAGGATTTGGCATGATGTACAACCTCATGAAATATTTCTTGGTGCCTTCTCGTTCTTGGACATTAAGTTCCCTGGGAAGATTCCTCGGTCCCCTCCCAGCTGGGAATCTATTTTCATACTGTAGCCAAAACAATGGTAGGACAAAATGCACTCCCAGTCATCATTCAAATACGCATCCATTTATCCACTCAAGTAATATTTAGTGCTTACCATGTGCAGACTGGATATGAAGGAAAATTTTCCTTACAGCTCTGAAGACTAATATTTTAGGACTGAAAGAGGCTATATTCAAAGGTCAGTAAACAGTTTTATTATCCAAAATAGCTGAGGTATTTAATAAAGCAGCCATCTAAAAATCTGTGTGGTTTCCCAATTGGTTGGCCATTATTTAGGGTGAGCAGGGATGGCATAGATGACCGTAAGGTATCCTTGAATCTCTGTGTACACCAAGAATTGACTATAGACTGAAAACATGCCTCACATGTGCACCGTTTCTAGATGTATGCATGTATGGCCACAGAATTCACAGAATTCTTTCCATACTCCTGTATTTTCTCATTAAACAAATACTAAGATGAAGTTTTAAAAGTATTACAGCTAGAAACTTCTAGAAAAAATTGCTCCTCTCTAAAAACAGCTTCAGGGGCATGTGGCTGGCTCAGTCACAAGATCATGAGTTCGAGCCCCACGTTGGGTGTCGAGATTATTTTAAAAAAAAGAAAAAGAAAAAAATAGCTTTAACAACTATGGCTACGTAGCAAAAGAATCATTGGCTTCTCTGTAGCACTAATTTCAAAAAGGAGTGATTTAGCTTAAACTAAATATCAATGGGTGAAGATTTATCAGAAAGTCTTACAATACATTATACTTCATTAAATGAATCAGAGCTAACCTAATCATCTGAAATCAATAAATTCTCAGATTCTACCTTACTGGGAAAAGAATTAAGCCCTCACAGACAACTTTAACCACACCAAAGCAACAACAACAACAGCAGCAAAACCCAAAAACAAAATGAAACAAAAAACCATTAAGAGGAAACCACTAAAAATATTAAGAACAACAAGACACCAAAATGAAATGGGTTTACCACAAAATTTTGATTCCAAACAGCATTTAGCATTATTTACTGGGATTACTCTATAGCATGTAATCAGATGGGGAAATTTCTAACTTCCTGAATTTCTGGCCAGTGAGGTGTCAGATTAGACAGGCTCAAGAAAAACCTTCTGCTTTAACAGGATCATAGTATATTCAACAGTATAGTAGCAAAGAGATAAAAATACAAATAATAGGGGTGCCTGGGTGGCTCAGTCAGTTAAGCATCTGACTCTTGATTTTGGCTCAGGTCATAATCGCTGGGTTCTGAGTTCAAGCCCCACATCGGGCTCCATGCTGACAGTGTGGAGCCTGCTTGGGACTCTTTCTCTGCCCCTCCCCCGCTCGCACACAATTGCACACTCTTTCTCTCTCAAATAAGCTTTAAAAAAGAAAAAGAAAAAATACAAATTAAAGAATACATTTATCCAAACCAAGATAGATTTCTCCTGAATAAGTACTAAGAAAACAAGGATAATTATTAATGGAATGCAATACTCTCCAGACTCAGTGGAAAATACAGCATGTAAAGACAGTGTGAACTACAGCATTTACACATAAAGAAATATCATTAGAAGACAACACAGTTTTGCACTGAGCATTGTTGTTTACCCAGCACCCATCTCCTCCTCTTGTCACTACTCTGATTTCCATTTTCTCCACACAGTCCATGAACTTCAGGAGAAATAACCTCAGACACCACTCCAGATGCAGGCTGGCCTAAGGATAATCTCATCATATTATTAGTGACCATTTTGAAATCCAGATGTAAGCCAAGGGGCATCGCATTGTCCTGCCTCCACCAGCTGGTTCAGGAATGGGCACGAACCCCATTAAGGCCAATAAGAACAAAGAAAAGTTTACTAAAGGCTTCTGAAAAAGACGTTTCCTTGCTCTTCAAGAGGGAGCCATCAGAACTGGCCTTCCTTCCAGATGTCGTGTCCTGCAGACTAGAGGCCCCACACCGCTGCTGCCTTCTTTCTACAGAGCAGGGCAAGGTGACAGACTACAGGAGCACAGCCAAAGTCCCCCTGATGTCAGCACACCTATCCACACTTACAAGGGGACTTTCTTCAGATACGCGACCCAAGAAGTTTCTTTCCTTTCTTATTTAAAGCAGATTGTGTTGGAATTTCTGCTTCTGACAGCCAAAGGTATGCTAACTGATACACACGAAATTCTGGAATTTCAAAATCACAGATGGGGTTAAAGCAATGGTTTGTAAGCTATAAAGATGTTACAGATAAGGACAAAAAGTTTCTTATACATATATATATACACATATATACACACACACACAGGTAACTGATTATGTAATAGACAGGAAGTGGCAAGAAACTGCTGAATATTTGATCCACTGATCTATCATCTAATGAGTCTGTGATTTTTTAAATTTTTTTAAGTTTGTTTGTTTATTTTTGAGAGAGAGAGAGAGAGAGAGAGACAGAGAGACAGAGAGTGAGCGAGCGCACAGGTTGGGGAAGGGCAGAGACAGAGGGGAAGACACAGAATCTGAAGTGGGCTCCAGGCTCTGAGCTGTCAGCACAGAGTCTGATGCAGGGCTCAAACCCACGAACTGTGAGATCATGACCTCAGCTGAAGTCAGACGCTTAACCAGCTGAGCCACCTAGCTGCCCCTGGGTCTGTGATTTAGGCAGCCTCACGGTGCAGACAGCAACATACTGATTCAACCCCTTTATCTATGTTATCACCGGCTAGGCTATAGACAGCTATGTTCATGAAAAGAGATTCTGACCCCAGCAGAGTACTTTATTGGTGAATTCTGTCCACGGAACTAGAGACAAATTTTCTCTGCACAATTAATTATTTGTATTAGGAACTAGAGAGAAACTCAGGCCAGCAAAACCTTGGCTTTTACAAACTGAATACCGCGATATTTCTAAATGTAATACTTACGAAATAGGATTAGTCAACAGCATATTTTAGCAAACTGGAGAAATCCCTAAAGATCTGTTTGAAGAAAAAAAACCTAAAAACAAGTTTTTACCTAATAATTAAAGAACACATTTATAAAAAATTTTAAGGATCATCTTAATCATTTACCTCTCATAGCTATAAATTTGTATAAAGATCATAATTAGTCAAGATGTTACCATGGTTCCATAAATGATGGGAATTCTTAAAACACTAAAACAGTCTACCAAAGTTAAATGGTAGCACAAACAGGAAATGTATAATATTTTTATATAAATTATAACATTGTGTTCTCTCCAATGCATGTTTAGCATTTTGCTACCAAAATGCCTTAAAATAAAAAAATGAATATTTATTACACAACCTGATTTAACTAGTTTTATAAAATAATTAAAAGATTCTTTCTAAAAATAGAAACATTTTTTTACCATGTTATTTATTTCCCATGTTATTCAACTTAGGCCAGAATGAGATTAATTGACAAAAGAGCCTTGCTGAAATGCATATCTTCAGAAAATTCAGTTTTTCAGGGACTGCCTTAGACATTCCATGTAATCCTTGAGAATGTCTAGACCTTCTGTTCACAAAGTCAGTAAGTTTTCAGTCCTGAGTAATATGTGCAGGACCAGACATCACCCGTGGCGGGAAAGAGAATGATGCTAATGCTCTCTCTAGGCCAGGCCCTGATCCCTACACTGGCTTTTTTTCTTCATCTATTCAATGAATCAGCTCTGGGAGATAAAAATGTTTACCTCCTTTTCAGAGATGAGGAATCTGAGGTTCAGAGAGACACATCAGCTCTTAAGCAGCGGAACTGGAATTTGAATCTACTTTCTCTGGCTCTAAATCCAAGATCTGATCCCCAGTGAATACATTAAACATAAGCAGATAAAATTACAAAGCAAGAAAAAGGAAAAAGCTATTAGCTGTTCACCAAAATCCATGTTTGTTATGAGCTGAACTATGTCCACAGAAAATTCATACGTTGCAGCCCTAACCCCTACTACCTTAAAATATGATACTGGGAAATTGGTGAATTCTTTAACCACCTTTAAAGAAAGGTGATCAAGTCAAAATGAGGCCCTAATTCAATCTGACCGACATCCTTAAAATAAGAAGAAATGTGGATTAAAAAAAAAGAGACACCAAGACCACATGAGCACGCAGCAAGAAGACGACCATCTACATAGAAGACAAAGAAATCTACATAGAAGACCATCTACAAGCCAGAGAGAGAGGCCTCAGAAGAAACCAAACCTGCCTACACCTTGGCCTGGGACCTCCAGCCTCCAGAGCTGTGAGAAAAGAAATTTCAGTTGTGTAAGCTGGGATTTTGTTACGGCAGCCTTAGCAAACTAATGCAATGTTCTATTATTCCTGGGCACACAGCTAGGAAACAATTCCCAGCTTCCTTCACAGTTAGGGTTGGCCATGTGACTAAGTCTTAGCCAAAGAAATGTGACGAGTGGTATGTGCCATTCATAGGCATCCTATGTGCATTCCTCTATGTCCCTTTCCCTCTGGCTGGCTGGAGGAGACACAGTGCCTGCAGTGATCTTCAGAGCCTCATCATGATGATGGCGACACTGTCATACCTGAGTCCCCAGATGACCACGTGAAGGAGAGATGCCCACCAACATGTCAACCACCCGTTACTGCTAACTGAGCAAGAAGTAAATTTCTATCACGTCCAGGCTTTTGTGCTGATTTGTTATAGCAGCCAGACCACCCTGACGCTGAGACACAAGAAAGTATAGGGAACGTGGAAAGAAGGAAATACAGAAACACATGTGGTAGGCAGTACTAGCTGTTAGCAGTAACTCCATGGGGTGTTGCTTCCCCAGGGATGGCCTCAGCCTCCCAATCCTTTTCAACTCAGGGACTGCCAGGGAGGGAAACACAACTTCCAATCTTGCAACATATGTTTGGAGAAATAATAGACCAAACCAGAATATAATTCTGTGCCATAAATTTTCCTAACAAACATTTGTTAAATTCGGCCCAATAACTCACTAAGCGCGCTCAAACACACTCTAAGAAGTCATGACTGATAAATGGTAATGGGACACTCCCCAGTCTTGGCATCTTCCTCTTGATGACAAGTTGCCCTGTCCGTGTTGAAAGCTACCAAGAGGTGTGTAGACAGCCTGTGGTTACCAATCTTTGATGTTGCAACACTTAAGTGTTTCTCTCTGTCCTTCAAAATTCTGAAAACAAATGAAACTTTGTAGAAGTAATATTAGAAATTCCATACAGTCATACAATACATTTGAGGGAGGGGAGGGTGACAGATGAATCAGGTTAGTCAGTAAACAAAGCAATAAATAATTCAAAAAAAGTGAGAAATGGCCGATCTATATGAGCTTTGTCCTGTCAGATCATCATGCTTACAGAGAAGGAAAAGAACAACCTGAACAATAAACATTTACTTTAGGCAAAAACTTTGTAGAGTTGTCAAAGCCGTGTTGTCTTTGTGGAATTTCACAAATGGCAAATATTATCACCATATCAGTTATTCTCCTGGCTGAAAGAACAAGTGTGAACATTACTGTGAAAAATTATTTTTTTGTACTATATTTCTGCTCTTTATGAAAGACAGATTTCAAAAAGACAAAAGTAATGTCAGATAAAGAACCAATGTTGATTTTCCAAGGAGACCGCAAAATTTCTCCGGTTTGGTGTGATATGCGTAAGGCCTTTATTTTGGGGAAAACAACCCCCCGCCGCCCTGCCAATTCTCTAGAGTCACGTAAAATTATCACAAGTGTCCTTTGAGGGGTATATTCTACAGACCCTATCTAGTGTAGATAAAAAGTATTGTTACCATAATCTGGATTGTGCCTAAAAAGAAGTCCAAGTATATATGGACTGAGATATTATAATTTATAATCAAGCAACGACTATCTTCCCTCCTGGCTGGTAGATACTTTCTAACTCCAGGACAGACCTTACTACTTCCTAAGTCTATCTCCTAAGAGGAGCTAACCACCTTAAATTGCAAACCTGGCAAGTGTCCTAGTTTTGACAGTTTAAGAAAGCTAGGTTCCCAGTCTTAGGTTAGCCTCTGCATTATTCCCATCCAAAAATGAGCCAACAGAATGTTCTCTCTCTCATTCCTTGGATAGCACTGGAAAAAGAAGAGACCGTACCAACGGAGACCTAAGGAAGGCATCCAGGAACATTAGCTCAACAACTTTTGCTGAACCCCTGCTGTACACAGGGCCCTGTGGTAAGCACCCACCATGACAGATCTTAAGAAGCCCAACATATGCTGCATGGGGCCACTAGGGGCAATGAGACTGGGAACTATGGGGAATCCATGGCACAGGCAGAGAGTGCTGTGGGTGCAGAAAGAACAGTGTTTACGGATGAGTAGGAGAGAGCAGAAACCGTGGAGGAAGTGGTAACTGGGTTAAGCAGGATTTCAAAAGGCAGGGAAAGGCAGCGATAGCATTCCAAAGAGAAGGAATAATATGTGCAAAGGTCTGAAAGTCCTTGGCCTATTTGAAAAGACAATAGCAGCCAGCATGACTGAAATTAGGCCCAGAGAGTAAGAAATTAGTTTAACATGAGGCCCGAAGGCGAAATGAGACTAGAAATTAAAAGGCAACAGATACCTTACCAAGGAGCATGAACTTGAAGGCATGGTGGGCGGGGCTTGTAAGCCAATCCTGATCACTTCAGGTGCCTTGTCCAATGATGGTGGGAACCCCAGTGGTCCAAGTCACTGCCATCATTACCAAACAAAAAACCCAGGCTTTCCAATAGCTATGGTTCAATTACAAAATAAGGGGAAGACCTGAGGAGGGGGTAAAGAGGAGAGCAGGAAAGGTGGAGGAGCTTACGAGGTTATAATTTTTTAGTGAGACAGTCATCAGGAAGGTTTTATATGCAGAAGGTTGTTTCTGTCAGAGGAGATTTAGCATGGGCACCACAGAACTCCTCATTCTTACACTGGGATTTAGGTGAAATATGCCTGACAGAGAGGTAGTGCTAAACCATACGATTCCTCCTCACCCCACACCACCCCTCCCTAACTTACCCATCACATTTTCAACCTGATTCAGTCTGTTCCTGATGAAATATTCCAAGTCTGTGGAAAGTCTAAAAGGGTGCCAGAACAATAAAGATGCTGAAAAATCTCTTTGGTTGCAAAAAGTTTAACAGAAAAGATTGTGAGCACAGCCTGAACATGACCAAAGGTGGGGCTGCCTTCCTCTTTAACAATAGCCCCAAAGGGCAAAGAGCTGGACAGGAAAGCTGAGAGCTTTCCCTTGTGTGCACAACACCACAAAATGGGACTGTCAACTCTATCCTGAAGTGACCTGTGTTAAATGACACTCCAGCCTTTAACCCTTCACCCAACCCAATCTAGGGAGTCCAGATGATGGCACGAGGCAGCAAAATAATTAGTGAGCTACAGAAATATCTCATTCCACATCCAATCAACATAAATATACCATTATTTTTGTTTCAAGCCCCTGGACTTGGAGGAATGAAAATTTACCAACTCTGTGAGGTTGCTACCTGAAGCTAGCTACCTGCCCAGGTGCCCCTCTCGGCATTCTTATCCATGTCAGGTCTTCAGGGCAGCCTCCAAGGCACCTGGATCCTAGCAAGCAATCTCAGTTTGAAGGACTTTTGACATTTGACTTAATCTCCTCTGGATCCACTCAAGGAAAACCTGAGAACAACTTCTGTTCCAAGAGTCTTTCATGAGCTCAACACACCATCAGGTGACCTATGCAAAGGCTCAGGACATAAACCAGTAAACGTTTAATGCCAAGGATGGTTTTTCAAAGGGTGTTATGCCTTTATAGAATCTTTTCCTCTTTTTGTTTTAATGCTCATGCTTTATGCTTTCAGGTCTCAGTTCCCCAAGCAATATGAAAAACCTTTAGAAAGATCTTCTTCCTTATAATACTAACTTACTTTTTCTTTCTTTCTTTCTTTCTTTCTTTCTTTCTTTCTTTCTTTTCTTTCTTTTTCTTTCTGTTTTCAAATAAAACAAAAAAAAGGATAACAGAAAGACCAGCCCTCTGAGTACCGGCTCTGGGTCAGTCCACTGGTCAAGGACTTTGTCTAACTTAAATGTGCTCCAAGCAGATCGCAGCTTCAGAAAAGACGGAAAACAGTAAAGCTTCAGTGGAACAGATTAACAAAACGTTTTTAACAAATCTTCTTTAAGACTATTTGACCTTTTACCAAAACACACTATTAGGAAATTATTAAAAAAAAAAAAAAAAAAAAAAAAGATATTATCAGGGAGGGGTAGACCCTAAAAGTCAATTATGTGTTTTACATAAGAAGTCTTGAGTTGTATCGCTTACTTTGGGCTTTATAATCAATAATAATTCTATATACTATGTCCAAAGTATCCCGTGTCCAATGAGAGTATGACTTGACTAAAACTAGCTTCATGTCTGCATCATTTACTCCATGAGGAAATGTTTTAGCACCCTCTACTGGCCACTTATATCTAGTCAGCTCATAACCACTCTCCACCATGGAGCTAACTTCCAAAGGTCAGATGGTAGCTACAGTAAAGGCCACCCCATCCCTCCTTCAAAGCCACCCATGCAACAGCTGGGCCAGAGGCCACTGCCACAAAAGGAAAGAACAAAATCCTTAAATGCCCTCCTGCCACTGCTTGTTCATGAGTCCTATCATAGCCGGCAGATTTCAAAATATCACCCTGAGCCCCTGGCTTGCCTGACTGATCTGCATTCCGCCTCCAGTGACCGACCCAGCCTCATTTCTACACTCACAGATTCTTCTATGGGCTGAGCCATGTCACGAGCCTGTCCAGTCTGCTTCATGTAGCCAGTTCTGGTGGGATGCTGGTTGTCTTGAGAGCCCAGCTTACCTATCTGGTATCACTCAGGTAAACAGGACAGAAAGAAGAGCTTGAGGGACATATTTTCCCCCACAAGCTCATAGATATGATGTCAATCATCTTCCTGCCCTTGCTTGTATATTATTCAGACTGGGGCTTGGGGGAAAATGACAGAAGAGAATTTCTCCTCTCCCATGGTCTCATGACAAAGCAACTTCTAATGTTGAGAAACATTAGAAAGCAAGTCTCCTTTAGTAAGATCTGACACAAGTAACCATTAGCCCTGTAAACTCTCATTATCTGGCCCACTTCCTTTCAGAAAGGAAAATATTAGAGTTGGCATGGTATTCATCATTCAATAGCAGAAGGAAAGGAGGAAAAAAGGTGGAATGTTTTTCACTCCCAAATCTTGCTAGGTCAAGTTACTCTTTACTGATTAATAAGAGCTTACTGATTTGGCATCAATCATCTACTGAATGAAGAATATTCTTTAGAAGAGGATGTGGCAAAGGACTGAAAAGTAATTCCTGCCATCCAAAAGCTTACAATTTGGTTGCAAAGACCAAACATGCCAAAGGAAATAATTAAAAAGTGATAAAGTGCCATATCCTTTAGTAAAAAATATATACCGGAAATTCCACAAACACACACACACACACACACACACACACACACACACATGCAAAGTCCCTTTCTCTCTCATGCATGGGAAAATGGCTAAAATATTAATAACAGCCATCTCTGGTAGAATTTTAGGTCTGTACTTTTGTTCTTCATATTTTTCAGTCCTGTTTGAATGTCCTACAATAAGAACATTGTATCTTAACAAAGAGAACAGAAATAAATTAAAAACCAATTTATCAAAGGTGTAAACAGGAAATTGCTTACAAATAGAATTTTGTACACAGAATATGACCTATGAACACAGCTAGATAAAAATACATGGGAAAAAAAGACTGAACAAAAACATATCACATTATTAACGATCATTTTTCTCTACAGGCTACAGTGATTTTGGTCTTTTCTGCCTTTCATATGCTTTCTCAATTCCTAGAAAGTAAATTAATCTTTACTTAAAGCAATTCACATGTTGAACAACTCTCACTCTCATTTTAAAATATCATCAGTGAAAGTGCTTTTGATGACCCCGGGCTTAATGACACACCTGGAATAAGGGCTGTGCTGATGAGGATATCCACCTCCTTGCACTGTTGAGCAAAGAGCTTCATTTCAGCTTCGATGAACTCTTTGGACATCTCTTTCGCATATCCTCCTTGTCCTTCACCAGATTCCTTCAAGTCCACCTCCAAGGGCTCAGCACCAAGAGACTTGAACTGCTCCAAAGCTGCAGCTCTGGTGATTATTGAAGGGAAAGCAGGGGTTATTTCAGGCCCTTAATGCAGAAATCGAGATCATTATTTACATACATATTTGGGGGGTTGAGGTTTTTTTTTAAGTTTTTATTCAAGTTCCAGTTAGCTAACATAACAGTGTAATATCAGCTGCAGGTGTACAATACAGTGATTCAACATTTCCATAGAACACCCTGTGCTCATCACAAAAGGTGCACTTCCTCATCCCCATTACCTGTTTCACCCATCCCCCTGCCACCTACCTTCCCTCTGGTAACCATCAGTTTGTTCTCTATAGTTAACAGTCTGTTTCTTGGTTTACCCCTCCTTCTCCCTCTCTCTTTTCCCTTTGCTTGTTTTGCTCCTTAAATTCCACATATGAGTGAAATCATATGGTATTTGTCTTTCTTTGACTTATTTCACTTAGCTTAATACAGCTCTATCCATATTGTTGCAAATGGCAAGATTTCATTCTTTTTATGGCTGAATAATATTCCATTGTACACATATACCACATCTTCTTTTTCCATTCATTAGTCAAAGGGCACTGGGCTATTTCCATAATTTAGCTATTGTCAATAATGGTGCTATAAACATCAGGTGCATGTATCCCTTTAAATTAGTGTTTTTATTTTCTCTGGGTAAATACCTAGTAGTGCAATTGCTGGATCGTAGGGTACTTCTATTTTTAACTTTTTGAGGAACCGCCATACTGTTTTCCAGAGTGGCTGCGCTAGTTTGCATTCCCACCAACAGTGCAAGAAGGTTCCTTTTTCTTCACATCCTCACCAACACCTGTTGTTTCTTGTGTTACTGATTTTAGCCATTCTGACAGGTGTCAGGTGGTATCTCACCGTAGTTTTGATTTGTATTTCCCTGATGATCAGTGCTGTTGAGCCTCTTTTCGTGTGTCTGTTGGCCATCTGGATGTCTTCTTTGGAAAAATGTCTGTTCATGTCTTCTGCCCAATTTTTAATTGGATTATTTATTTTTTGGGTGTTGAGTTTTAAGAAGAACGAACTGTCTATCTTCAAAACTGGAGATTTTCTTTTGATAGCTTTGACTGGACTATTTCAATTATCTCCAGAAGTGCATACCACTTCTATAACTTTTTTTTTCTGGAAAAATAAAAATTATAGGGAATTCCAACTTCTACTTAGTTCAGTTGCAAAAGGAATTTCACTACTGATAACTCCAATAATCAATTATGTTTCTTGGGCCTCCATTGTCAATGATGACATGAGCTCTGACCTACGTTAACATTTGACTTCATTCCAATCACTCAGGTTGAGATTTTCATTTGTAAATGTTCTGATTTATGGGGACTTCTCTCATATAATGGACTCTTAGAAATATTTTAATAAAATGATTTTTGTTCCTAGTCCTCATTAAATTGTGTTTGAAAAAAGCAACCTATAAATAGTGTATGTTAAAATGTGAACAGCCAACACATTCAAACTATATAAAAATACATTCAGTTTAAAAAAAATAAACTCTAGCCATGCACCGTGTACTAGCTGGAAAACCAGAGCCAACAAAAATCTCAGTTCTGTGGTGGAAAGTGTGTTTAACTTACCAACTCCTATCCCACGATAGTGAATCCCAAACCCCACTAATGACATCGACCCCTTCCCAGACCACTGAATTACAATCTCCAGGGGAGAGGCCAGAAGCTTTATTTTTAGCAAGAGCTGCAGGTAATTCTGGCCATCAGGGAAGTTTGGGAAACCGTGGCCTGAGGCCATCAGTCCCAAGCAACAGTCATGGTCAGAGAGAGGACACAAAGGGTAGGACATGATTCAGCAAGAGGTTCTCACCCTTTCTGCTGGCTTGAACAAGGAAGCTTGTAGTCCTGATTGCCCAGGAAGGCCAACTTGTGACACAGGGAAATTAGCCAAAGCTGAGGACAGCCGAGAGGACAGAAAGAACCCGGTGCTGGACGGCACCAATGAACTGCTGACTCGAATGTGAAAAGGGACTCCTTCCCATGGATTTTCATTTAAAAGAGCTAATACATTTATTTAGAGTTTAAGCCAGTCTGAATTGGTGTTTTCTATTCCTTACAGCCAAAAGGATACTGCTGTTTACAAAGTTTAAGAAATGTATACTAGTTTTAATGAAATAAGATGAAATTAAAATGACCTATATGTATGTGTGAGTGATCACAATTTCATTCAAAGGGTATCTGCATAAATATCTATAAGAAATGATACCAAAAAAATCATTAGCAATTGGATCTAGCTGGTAGAATTATAAAGGTATTTTCATTTTCTGATGTTTCTCTGTATTTTTCATTAGTGGACATGTATAAATAATCAGAAACATAAATGCTATGTTAGAATCTCTGCCCTCAAAATAATTATCACTTAAAACTATTATAATGTATCAAAATGTAAGTAAGATGTGAATATTTTTGACCCCAAAATTTCATTTCTAGGAATTTATCCTAAGGAAATAATGAACTATCTCCAAATACATATGTTCTTACACAGACATATACAGTATTGTTTATATACAGTGAAAATGTCCATTATAGAAGATTAATTAAAGAAGTCACTCTACTTCCACACAGTGGAATCCTATGCAGCCATTAAATATGTTTGTAGGTTAATCAAGATCTTCACAATCAACTGCTAAGTAAAAACAAAGCCAGTTAAAATAGTACTGTTAGCAAAATTACATTTTTAGTTAATGTGGAGAAAAGACAATATATACTGTTCACAGTTCTTTCCAGGGAATAGGCTATTTTATTTTCACTTTTTGTACTTTTTAATGTTTTTTTTTTTAATTGGGGGAATAAGCATGTATTAGTTTTATGATAAGAAAGGAAACTGAATGTTATAAAATTGATATGTCTATAGTATGTAAAATAGGGCTAATCATCCCCACATCATAGGTTTTTTTGTTGTTATTTTTGAGAAAGAAAGAGAGCACAAGCAGTGGAGGGGCAGAGGGAGAGAGAGAATCTTAAGCAGTCTCCACGCCCAGTGCAGAGCCAGAAGCAGGGCTTGGTCTCACAACCTTGAGATCGTGACCTGAGCCAAAAACAAGAGTCAGACACTTAACTAACTGAGCCACCCAGGTGCCCTAAGTGTTTGTAAAGAACAAATAAAACAAAGCAGATAGCACAATGCCTGGAAGAGAGTAAACATTAGTACAGGTGTCTGAAAACTATAGCTCCTGACTTGCCAATTGTTTTTGTAAATAAAGCTTCATTGGAACACACACATAAAGAAAAATAAAGTAAAGCTATTATATTTCTAAACTTTGCGACACAGGCATTAGGTAGGATGCTCACTATTGTTACCAGGGGAATCTCTTAGCTATTGTTTGAAAAAATTTAAAAATCACACTCCTTTAATATTGATGAGCAATGAGTTGTCCTTAAGTTTTTAGGATGTTTATCTGAAAATATATACTGTTCAGTCTTCCAACAAGAATTTATAATCGAGTGTGTTTTCTAATGTGTTTGGATTTCATATTTATGATACCAACCCCTAGTCTCAAAATAGTGATTGAGGGGCGCCTGGGTGGAGCAGTCGGTTGAGCGTCCGACTTCAGCCAGGTCACGATCTTGCGGTCTGTGAGTTCGAGCCCCGCGTCAGGCTCTGGGCTGATGGCTCGGAGCCTGGAGCCTGTTTCCGATTCTGTGTCTCCCTTTCTCTCTGCCCCTCCCCCGTTCATGCTCTGTCTCTCTCTGTCCCAAAAATAAAATTAAAAAAAAAAAAAAAAAAAAAACCATTGAAAAAAAAATAGTGATTGAGGTATGTATAATCCTTAGAAAAGGATTATATAGTTCAGCCACATCTTTCTTCATTGTGTACTTGAGCTATCCTAGTAAATGGTAAATAAAAATGGAGTTAAGCAACAGCCATCCTCTAGCTATCAGATCTGTACACTATCTAAACCAATGACATCAAAATACACACTAAATTCTCAGCAGCTGACCCAACACCAAGTTTCAAATCATCTCTAAGTCAAATATGCACATTTCCACATTAACGCTACTGTCGCTACACTGAAAACTTGCACAACCTCCTCTCTCCAGGTTTGGATGTCTTCAAAAACTTCACATCAACAAACATTAAAAATTAAAAGCACAAATAACATGCTTAACACTGGCTATCCTTGGCATGCATCCTCGTTATTGCAGAAAAGCCTTTTCTCATTTCAGCAGGACAGCTTTTTATCAGTACATCACTTCTCTAAACTCCACGTAAGCCCTGTAAATCATATTCTATGGAACATTCCTTACTCCAGAAAGTCACATTCTTTCCAACTTTGAATGGCTGCAAATTTTTTTGATCATTCTATATTCAAGATTAGCAGCAGTATTATTCCTCCACTGATCTCAGCTGATAATGAAGAACTATGCATTTTAACCCTGAAATAGTATTCATACATAAAAATAACAGCAATTCTCAATAAGCATTTCATAAAATCCAGCATCTAATATCTTCTGAAATGAAGAACAATTTTAATCAAACTTTTCTTTAAAGAATTCTAGAAAATGTTGATATGTCTGCTTTAAAGTATTATGCAATGAACATAATTGAGTATTTTCTCCTAGGGGCTCCACTATTGCCCAATCAGCTTTATTTGCTTCCATCAAAATGCAGAGCATACCTCTCCCCGCCCTCTGCCCACCCCCCGTCTGTTTTCCAAAATACCTCCTATGCTGACTTTTTTTGTTTTAAGGAAACCCAATGCCCAACGTGGGGCTCAAACTCATGACCCCAAGATCAAGAGTCACATGCTCTAGTGACTGAGCCAGCCAGGTGTTCCCAAAATATCTCCTATACCACTCTCCTCTAACTTACAGACATCTTGGTTCATGTCCTCCCTGACTTGTAAATGCAATCTGCAGAGCAACAGATTACAAACTCAGGATGGGAATAATTCTGGTCCCACTGCTAATCCACATAAAGAAAACTGAATACGAGTTGTTTGTTTTCAATTCTTCTGCTTTTTAAATTATTTCTGCTGTATGGAGTCTGGGTCCTTAGATATTTTTTCCCACTAGATAATATTTTTCTACTTTGAGTTAACTTGGAAGAAGTAGAAACATTTTGAAATGTCAAGAGCTTGTAAAGCAGTTTTCAATGTGAAACTTCCATTTATAAATTCCAAAGACAGCATAATATCCACCTGAAACAAAATGTTTTCACCTTAACAGCAGTCACTCATAGAGCACTTACCTGGTGTCAAATCCTCGAACAATAGCACCCATAGACTTCGCTGCACCTGCAGAAGCCAGCCCAGCAACACCACCACCAACTATCAGAATCTAGGGGAAAAGGCAGAACGGTATGTTTCCATTTTTTTTTAATGTTTACTTATTTTTGAAAGAGAGAGAAACAGAGTGCAAGTGGGGGAGGGGCAGAGAGAGAGGGAGACACAGAAACAGAAGCAGGCTCCAGGCTCCGAGCTGTCAGCACAGAGCCCATCGCGGGGCTGAACCCACGAACCATGAGATCATGACTTGCGCCAAAGTTGGACATTTAACCGACTCAGCCACCCAGGTGCCCCAGAACGGTATGTTTTTTAAAAAGTTCATTATCAACTGGCTATGAAAAATCATCAGCTGATAACTATCAGCACCTGGTACACAGCATTCAATAATACACCAGGTGGTGCCTGGCAGTGGTGATCAGCCCTCAATAAATATACTGAGTGGATAGACAACACTTTATCTGAACCTCCGCTGTTTTTAAAAATTTATCAAAGGAACAACTGCTGGCAAAGGCCCACAATCTTCACTAAGAAGTCTGACAACCAGCATCTCGGTGTGGAAGCCACGTACAGCACAATGGGGATTATACGTGTTAAAGATTAACAGGTCTTGAGGAGTCTGAGTGGCTCAGTCAGTTAAGCATCAGACTCTTGATTTTGGCTCAGGTCATGATCCCAGGGTCATGGGATCAAGCCCCATGTCTGGCTCCACACTGAGCATGGAGCCTAAGATTTCTCTCTCCCTCTGCCCCTCTTTTTTGTGCTCACACATGTGCTCTCTCCCTCTCTAAAATTTAAAAAAAAAAAAAAAAAAAAAACTTAAATAAGGTAACCGTTAAAGAAAAATAGATTAACAGGTCTTTCTCAGTGTGTAAAAGCTACCTGCACTGAAATAAACTCCTAGCGCAGCATTCTAGCTATCTCTCCCCTCACAAATGTTAAGGTTCCTCTATGTTCACAAAATAGCAAAATAAGTTTCAAAGATGGATACAACTTTGATAAAATGTCTACCTTCTATTTTGAGTTCAAATGCTTCTGAAAGAACAGCAGGTGACCAACTATCTAATTTTGAACCAATTTGAATGACCAAAGCAACATAACTAATCTCCCTAACCACTGAACAGTTAGAGCCAAGAAAACCAAAGAATTTCTCAGAAACAAGAGTCTCCCGGCCTTCTAAGAAACACAGTAAGAGCAATGTTGTCTCCAGTCTGGAATGGGCCTTTCAGAGAAAAGTTCTATTATACTTCCCAGTCAATTGAGGCAACTCCTTGTTGCTGTTTAAAAAAAGAAAGAAAAGGAAAAAAGCCACCCACAGAAAACAGTGAAGCTTATAAATCCCCACCTACCCATCATGCCCACATCTCCTTCCACCTCTTTTTTTTTTAATTATTATTTTTTTTAATGTTTATTTATTTTTGAGACAGAGAGAGACAGAGCATGAACAGCGGAGGGTCAGAGAGAGGGAGACACAGAATCGGAAGTAGGCTCCAGGCTCCGAGCTGTCAGCACAGAGCCCGACGCGGGGCTCAAACTCACAGACCGTGAGATCATGACCTGAGCCGAAGTCGGACGCTTAACCGACTGAGCCACCCAGGCGCCCCTCCTTCCACCTCTTTAAGAAGGCTAGTCAAGGGATGCCTGGGTAGCTCAGTCGGTTAAGCATCTGGCTTCAGCTCAGGACATGGTCTCACAGTTTGTGAGTTCGAGGCCCCACTTCAGGATTCTCTCTCTCTCTCTCTCTCTCTGCTCTCACTTGCGTGCTCTCTGTCTCTCAAAAAAAAAAAAAAAAAAAAAAAAAAAAAGACTTCTGTCTTTAAAAAAAAAAAAAAAAAGGCTAGTCAAACCATACTCCAGTGACCTCTAAGCAGTGTCTCCAAGATCATGTGAATTGATCTAGATGGTGAAGGTCACGGGGGAGGGTGTTAAGCTACAGGGAAGGGGACAAAGAAGGAGCACAGGGAACAAGCTGGCTCTGGGATCCAAGGCACCAACCCTGCTCCACACAATGAAAATGTGAAATAAAAATAAAATAAGTAAAAATCACAGGACTAGACCAAGTTACCCTGAATCCAGAAATAACAAAGACCTCATAATTTAAAAGGCAGAATCACACAATAATAAAGCCAGGTAGATCTGACAACAGGAATTTACTCTTTCTCTCCAGGATGGGGTGAAGGAAAAGACAGAGGTTAAGAATCGGAGTGAAATCCCGAATCGGCTACCAACTAGTTCTGGGTAACTCTGAGCAAGCTGCTTAGTATCTGCAATAACACAGTTAAAAAACCTTCCCAGAAGGCAGTTACATTAAATGATGAGATACAAAGCACTGACTGCTAACTGGCACAACATAGACATATACTCAGAAAATAGGGGAAAGGTCATGGGAATGGAATGACGTTTAGGAATGTTCTTAATTTCCAGTCAGTTAACTTGTTCTTCCGCCTGACCTCCCCATCTCAGTTAAGGGCACTAACTGTGCAACATAACCATTCAAGCCAAAACAGGGAGGTCATCTTGTGCCCTCCCTTTGCACATTTCTACCTCCAATCCCTCAGCAAGCACTCTTGGAGTTAACCCCCAAAGATCTCCCAATCCACCCCCTTCTCTACATCTTTACTGCCACTACCTTCCCAGGGTACTATTTCAGCAATCAATCCTGAACAGGCCTTGCCTTCACCCTTCCCCCTACTATCCATTCGCCCATAGAACTTCCAGATGACTTTTTTAAATCCTCGTGAGATAATAGAATATATATATATATATTAGTTTCTGTCCCCAGTTCCTGACACAGAACTCCTAAAACCAAGAGCAGCAGGAACATTTTTTTGTTTCAATATCTGGTCTTTGACCCTAGTTAGTGATAGAGTTCCTAAATCCCTTAGAATTTTGAGGGTAACAGCAGTGTCTTTTGTTCTAATGAGTTGACTCCTGGTTCGCTCCTGGATGACAGCTGACCACCAGAAAGCCCATGGTTAGCAGCTGAGAATTTTCAGTTCCACCTCCCATTCTCCAGAGAGAGAAGAAAGGGCTGGAAAAGGAGTTAATCATCCATTGTTCCCATGTGATGAAGTCTCCATATAAAAAATTCCCAAAGTACAAGGTTTAAAAGCTTCCAGGGTGGTGAACACACGGAGGTGCAGGGAGAGTAGTGTGTCCAAGGAGGGCTCCATGCCCCTTCCCACATCCCTCGCCTCATGCATTTCTTCCATCTGGGTGTTCACCTGTATCCTTTATCATATCCTTCTATAACAAACTGGTAAACAGTAAGGAAACTATTTTCCTGAGCTCTGAGTTCTAGCAAATTAACCGAACCTAAGGAGGGAGTCGTGGGAACCTCCAAATGATTTATAGTCAATCTGTCAGAGGCACAGGCAACAACCTGAGCTTGCGAATGTCATGTGAAGCGGGGAGAAGGCAGTCTCGTGGGACTAGCCCTTCACCTGCGGGATCTGACACAACCTCCAGGTAGACAGTGTTAGAACAGAGTTAAGTTGTAGCATACCCTGCTGGTGTCACAGAATTGCTTTGTGTGGAGAAAACCCCCACATATTAGGTGACCAGAATGTCAGAAGTGAAGCGTTCTATTTGAAAAAAAAGTGAGTTTTTCCAAAACAATCCTGAATCAGACACTTCCCTCCTCTGTGAGAAAATGTGAACAAGACCTGTAAGAGAAGCTCAACGTCATCCAGCCCCAACCTACCTTTCCACCATCATCTCCAATCACTCACCACACTCCAGACCAACAGCCTTCTTTAGTCTGCCCTTTCCCATCTCAGGGCTTCATATGTGCTGCTCCTTTGGAAGCTCCTTTTCCTACGTGCTGCTCCTCTGAAATCCTAAATACCTGGTTTCTTTCGCACCATCCATTAGGCCTCGGTTCTAATGTCAAATGGAAGCCTTCCCATCACCCTAGCAAAAGCAGCTTGCTCCCATGACTCACTATCCTATCATCCTGTTCATTTCTTTTATATTTAAAATGATCTCACCTATTGATTAGATTATGTATTTATCACCTCACCATGGCCCCTACTAGAGTGTAAGTTTCATATGACAGGGATCTCCTTTGCCTTGTTCATCCCATAGTCCAGCTCCTAGAGCAGTGCCTGGCATATTGGAAGCCATCAAATAACTAACTGATAGCTCATTGTAGACAAGTAAGAACCTTCCATGTTAAAAGAAAAGTCAAATAAAGTATTCTTCAATCTACCTTGATAAACTCACCTAATGTCTAATTCTTCAATATGTAACTATTTCTGACATGTAACCAAAGTCCTTGAAGCTGCAATTTAAATTCGCAGGAAAGACAGTCACTTTTCTACCTCTTAAGGGCTGATTGATTCTCCTTCCTTTAAGCCTCTGGTCTTTTGTTTCACTTTTTAATCTCTTATATATTCACAGCTTTCCTCTCAGCTTCCACATAGTTCGAGAAAGAGTCTAACCAAAACTGAGTAGCAGATTTGTGCATCAAAGCATTTGGCCAGTTTGAAAACAGCATTCAGGGACACCTGGGTGCCTCAGTTGGTTAAGCGTCCAACTAGATTGCAGCTCAGGTCATAATCTCACAGTTTGTGAGTTCCAGCCCCTCATCGAGTTCCTCACTGTGCTTGGGATTCTCCCCCTTCCCCCTACCCATCCCTTGCACAAGCATACTCGCATGTGCTCTCGATCTCTCTCTCTTTCAAATAAACTTTAAAAATAATAAAATAAAATAAAACCAGCATTCAACTTCTGGCCACGGTAAGTGCCAGACCCATTCCCACAATCCTGACAAAGGAGTCAAAACGTCATCACTTCAGGGGCACCTGGCTGGCTCAGCTTGAAGAGCATGTGACTCTTGGTCTCAGAGCTATGAGTTTGAACCCCACTTGGGTGTAGACATTACTTAAATAAATAAACTTAAAAAAAAAAATAGTCACTTCACATAGCACATCTCTGTTGTTGTTTGCTAACTTCCTTGTTATGTATTCTGGCCTTCACTCGAAGCACTTGCATTTTCTTTACCTGGCCTGTTCTTAAAGCAATTTATTTCTCAAAGCTGCTAGTATCTTTTTTTTTTTTTCATTTTTTTCTAGGAGATTTATTTCATGTGCATTCTCGGTTTATATAACAAAGTACATAAGAGCAGGAAGCACTGAGTAAACCTATGCCTACAGGCAGAGAGTATACTCTTCAGATAGATGAACAACATTTAAAGTCCTATTTTCTATACCGAGACAACATGCTTATATGGTCAATTAGTATATGTAATGTTGAAGGGTCATAACATAATCTATTCTTTTACCTAGCCATCCCAACCTGTCATCAACTGCTCCTCTCTGCTTTCAATCTACATTAAAGAAACCACACCCATTCTCTTTGCCAATTACCCAAATACACCACCTCCCTTTTTCCATCCTCTTAACCCATATTTGAAAAAAAGTGAAGGGGTGCTTGGGCGGCTCAGTTGGTTAAGTATCCAACTCTTGACCTTGGCTCAGATAGTGATCTCATGGTTCGTGGGAGGGAACCCCAAGTTAGACTCTGCGCTATCAGCTGGGAGCCTGCTTGGGATTCTCTCTCTCCCTCTCTCTCTGCCCAGTGAAAAAACTAAAACAATCTTTTCTATGAACAAAATGTCACAATTGGGAAATCTAGAATCTACAAAACTAAGACAATCTTTTCCATGAACCAAGTGTCACAACATTGGGAAATCAAGAATCTACTGAATGGTATCTTGAAGCTTTTTCAAACATCAGTAATAAACACCCTACATACACAGAACAAGTTATCCAAAACCCCTTTAAGAATTCAAGTTAGTAAGTAAAAAAAAAAAAAAAAAACTAGAACTTCCAGAAATGTCAAAATTCTTTTTTGTCAAGCAATCATAAACAGCTTTGAGGCTTTACCATATATTTGTACCAAATATACACAGGGTTAACACTGTGAAGTTAACACAGAACAAAACTTTTAAAATAACTGTATTTTAGTACTACACATACCCTCACCTTTAAATAATTCATATTATGGGGGCTCCTAGGTGGCTCAGTCGGTTGAGTGTCCGACTTCGGCTCAGGTCATGATCTCACGGTTTGTGGGTTCGAGCCCCACGTTGGGCTCTGTGCTGCCAGCTCAGAGCCTGGAGCCTGCTTCAGATTCTGTGTCTCCCCCTCTCTCTGCCCCTCCCCTGTTCATGCTCTGTGTCTGTCTCTTGATAATAAATAAACATTAAAAAAATTATAAATAATTCGTATTTGAAGAAACATTAAAAGTTCTACCTACCTTAGCTGGAGGAACTTTTCCAGCAGCTGTGATCTGACCAGTAAAAAACCGTCCAAAATGATTTGCTGCTAGTACAACAGCTTTGTAGCTGAAAAAATAAATATTTCCATAAAATTAAAGAGCTTAGACTAATATATTATTGTAAGCCACCAATGAAGCTTTAATAGTCAAAGATAATCACTAACATTTAAATTGTACCTACTATGTGTCAAAAACCGCTGAGTGCTACATGTATAACTACTCCTTTAACCTCCTCCACAATCCTACAGACGGGTACAGTTTTTACCTTCATTTTATAGGTGAGTAAACAGACACACAGAGAGTGGAAGAGACTTGCTGTCACTCGGCTAGCAAATGGCAGAACCAGAAGCCTAAACCTGGCTAGCATCCTACCTCCACAAGCACACTCTTATCCACGATGTTCCCTGGCCTTTTCAGAATGAACACTGAAGAAGATCAGTTGGTGTAAAAAAAGAAATGAAGGAAAGACCAAAAAAAATGCTAACAACGGTTTTCTTCCAGTGCTGAAACTACAGACACTTCAGACTTTCTGTTTTACTTCACTGTATTGTCCAAATTTTCTTTAATGATTATGTAGTATTTATGTCATAGGGAAAAACTTTAAAATGAAAAAGAAATGACATATAGCTATATGCTTGTACATAATAAAATTCTAACCTCAAACCAAACCAAAAAAAACCAGAAAACAAACAAACAAAAAACTTCCCCTGAGGCAGCTGGGTGGCTCAGTTGGTTAAACATCCAACTTAAGCTCAGGTTATGAGTCGCCATTTGGTTCATGAGTTCGAGACCCACGCTGATGGTGCAGAGCCTGCTTGGGATTCTGTCTCTCTGCACCCCCCCCACTTGTGCACACTCTCTCTCAAAATAAATAAATTAAATTAAAAAACAAAACAAGGGGCGCCTGGGTGGCTCAGTCGGTTAAGCGGCTGACTTCGGCTCAGGTCATGATCTCGTGGTCCGTGAGTTCGAGCCCCGCGTCAGGCTCTGTGCTGACAGCTCAGAGCCTGGATCCTGTTTCGGATTCTGTGTCTCCCTCTCTCTGACCCTCCCCCATTCATGCTTTGTCTCTCTC
The DNA here is from genome assembly GCF_022837055.1 of Prionailurus viverrinus. Lineage (NCBI taxonomy): Eukaryota > Metazoa > Chordata > Mammalia > Carnivora > Felidae > Prionailurus > Prionailurus viverrinus. The sequence continues at coordinate 205,547,378 of NC_062561.1, forward strand.
TCTGTCTCAAAAATAAATAAACGTTAAAAAAAAATTAAAAAAAAAAAAAAACTTCCCTTGATCACTAAGAGTTGAAAGTATGGAATTTTGAGACACAGTGACCTCCGTGCAGGGCCCAGTTCTACCACTAACTGGCTTTGTGACCTTGGGTAAATTTCTCTAAGTCCCTAATCCTTGGTTTCCTCATCTACAGAGTGGGGACAAAAAGAGCATCTCTTAGTGTTGTTATGAGGACTAAGTGAGACCAGGCAGGTAAAGCACTTAGCACAAAGCCTGCCATCATAAGTGTTTGGTAAATACTGGTGTTTTTGGCTAAAGAAACATTCTGTGCAGCAAAAACAAGTAAAATATACCATACATACAATCTTTTCTTACGAGGATACTGTTAACATATTATACTAATTTCATTTTCAGAGCATTTTATCCTTAAAAGGCACCTCTACACATTAACTATAACACATTATAATTAAAATTACAATGCAACTATTTATTAAAATCTACCTGCTAGCTGACAATAAAACCTTTCCCTGATCATATTTTTTTCCTGGCCATATTTTTTATAAAATAATACTTGATATAATAATTGATGCAAAAGCATATAATGGTAACCACTACGACTTTAAATCATATTATAGCAGAAAGGCAATATTATAGAGATCACATTACTTGTTAGTCTTACTTCTGAATCCAAGTGACAGAAACTTTCAAAAAACCAAACATGATAAAGATTCAAAGGCCACTGTAAGAAATTTTAGAATTAATGTTTTAAAAGATTCAGCTGCTATTCTGAAACAAATAACAAAAATGAGATGAGTTACACAGGAATGTACAAGAAAACGTTGATAGTGGGGAAAAGTGATAACAGTTTGCCTCTTTTTGATGACAGCAAAAAAAGCTCAGAATGGACATGAATGAACTAGAAGGAGCGTGTCTTCACTGTAATATGGCTGTGTGTGTGACTTAGATAATGATTTATCACGTACTGTGTGGATAAGTATCCTAGAAGATGCACCTCAAACTATGCCCTTTGCATATATCAGCTCAGGATGTAAGATAGCGATTCTTCAAACTGTGTCCCATGGATCCCCAAAGGTTCAAATTCCAGCCAACTCTGGGGCCATACTGGGTGGGGTAGAGAACAAACATGTTTCTGGACACCCCTCCGTCCCTCAGTTCAACTAAGGCCACTCTGCTTTTATTGCATTTGTTTATATTGCCTCATAATATGTCATTTGCCCAAAAGATTCTACGGCTAAAAAGCACTGGGCTGGAACCACTGGCTTTGATAACCTTTCATATTCTACATTTAACAAGACAAAATCAAAGATCACATTGTACGTTTTCTACAGAAAACATTTAAGTCTCAGGGCACTTGGGTGGCTCATTCAGTTAGGCATCCAACTCTTGGTTTCGGCTCAGGTCATGGTCTCACAGTTCGTGAGTTCGAGCCCCGCATCAGGCTCCTGGCTGACAGTGCAGAGCCTGCTGGGGATTCTCTCTGCCCCTCCCCTGTAGTCGCTCACTCTCTCAAAATAAATAAATAAACTTTAAAAAAAATAAAAGAAAATCTTTGAAGTCCCATGATACATAATGTAACTTTTCTACAAACAAAATAATATGGCAAAAATTTATTTGGTCCTTTGGTGTATACTTCATATCACAAAAAATATCTTCAAACCAACCATTTGCTATATTATAGTAAGGATAACAAAATGTGTTTTTAGCTTGTCCTTTTTGTTTTCTGCTTTTCTTTCAAAAATGAAACCCAAAGTAGACTCTATTTGATCTATTGGCCTAGCTGATATGCTACACCTAAGCTATAAAACCTAAGAAAACCTTCAGGTCATGTGTCAGGCCATAAAAGGCTTTATTCACGTTAGTCTCTCTTGCATGCACTGTTTGATTTTTTTTAACCGTTTTCATTTGTTGGTGCCTCATTCATATTAGCAAATTGTCACTATCAGCAGTTTGCATGCTTAAAATCTAATTCAACTATCTCCTGAGGAGTTGATTTCATAAGCATCTTCAATTTCCAGATTTTTCCCGCTCTCTAGTCAGTCAGCAACACGATACACCCCATCCCCCCGGGCAGGCGTGATTGCTCAGTCAGAGCCCTGTTCCTCAGAGCAGGAGGGGCCTTAGTCTCCTCTCAGAGCAGCTCTCCAGGCAGTAAAGTGGGAACGCAGCAGTGGCAGGCAAAGGTAAGAGGACGTAGTTAGCCCTCAGTTATCAATATGTGGTTTGGGGGGGGGGGGGGGGGGTAATAATTTTTTAAAACTTTTTTAACATTTATTTATTTTTGAGAGAGAGACAGGGTATAAGTGGGGGCAGGGGGGTACAGAGAGAGAGGGAGACACAGAATCCAAAGCAGGCTCCAGGCCCTGAGCTGTCAGCACAGAGCCTGACGTGGGGCTCAGATTCATGAACAGTGAGATTATGACCTGAGCTGAAGTTGGACACTTAGCCAACTGAGCCACCCAGGTGCCCCTATTAATACGTGTTTTGACACCAGGTAGAACTTTGCCAAATACAGACATTTTCCATATTTGCTAAATATTTTATGCATTTACCTAAGCAAAACATAATTAAAATGGTAAATGCTAATATGTATGTGTCAGGTTGAAGAATATGAAACTGCCAATATCTGACCTTTTTTGACCTATAAAAACAGCAATTTATGTTAACTAACTTACTGTGGCAATCATTTCACAATATACTGATATATCAAATCATTATATTTATACCTTAAATTTACACAATGTTATATGTCAATCATCTCAAATAAAATCTGAAAAAAAGTAGCAGGGTGCCTGGGTCACTCAGTCGGTTAAGCATTCGACTTTGGCTCAGGTCATGACCTCACAGTTTGTGGGTTCAAGCCCTGCATCAGGCTGCATCTGAGCTGTCAGCTCAGAGCCCAGAGCCTGCTTTGGGTTCTGTGTCTCCCTCTCTCTGTCCCTCCCCCACTTGTGCTCGGTCTCTCTCTCTCTCTCTCTCTCTCTCTCTCAAAAGTAAATAAACATCAAAAAAAAATTTTTTAAGAAAAAAAGTAGCAATTTCTACCTAATGTATACATGTGTATACACGTATATACACACATACATGCAAGACAGTCTATTCCTCATACAAATAATTTCACAATCATTTGCCCTGGTGGAAGGAAATAAGACTTCTACCCATGAAGAGTAGAATATGAAGAGTCATTTCTTTTAACTATGAAATAATAAACCGAGCCTTAAAAAATAAGGGCACTTTTGGTGCACCTGGGTGGCTCAGTCAATGAAGCCTCCAACTTCAGCTCAGGTCATGATCTCATCATTTATGAGTTCAAGCCCTGCATCAGGCTCTGTGCTGACAGGTCAGGGCCGGGAGCCTGCTTTGGATTCTGTGTCCCCTCTCTCTCTACTCCTCCCCCACTTGTGCTGTCTCTCTCTCTCTCTCTCTCTCTCTCAGAAATAAACATTTAAAAAAAAATTTAATTAAAAAAATAAATAAGGGCACTCTCAAAGTGTTGGCA